>NC_081418.1:124664256-124964256 GCF_949786415.1 Peromyscus eremicus | reverse complement strand
GCTCACGAAGTTTGTCATCAGAGCCTGAGTATTTTCATTCAGGACCTTGTTAAGTCTTCAAGGGCCCTTGAAGCCAGCGCACTCCTTAGCCCCTCTGAAAGATAAGGACACAGAAGGTTAAAGGTTAAAGCTAATTTTTCAAAGTTTGTACAACAGACAAGCTAAAGAAAGAACTTTCATCCCAGGTACTATGCCTTCCTTCCCAGTATGATAGAACTCTGCTGAAAAGGCTTTGAAATGGACCTGCAGCTTGCCTACCAGTAGAGCAAAGCCTAACACAGTAGAAAGATGACCTTCCAGAGGAATCGTTTTCCTTGAGTAGGCAGTTCCATACAGCACCTTCTTTGAAAGGTTATAACTGCTCCAGGTAACAGCTGACTATTGCTGAAACCTGCAGGGTGGGACAGATAGGAAAGTAGCGACCACTTGGATAGGTGAGCCAGCCGACAGAGGACTGGTGTGGAAGGAGACCATACAACATACTGCAGAAATAGGCCCAGAACTGGGGCGGCAGTCAGCCCTAATTCCAGGTATCCGGTCAGTGTCGAAGTTGGTTCCTGAGCGGTGGGAGCAATGATACTTAAGGCATTGCTTCCCATGGGTGTAGAATCTGGAGTACTAGACACACTGTTAGGAAAAAGGTCCCCAGACTATCCAGGACTTTGGTGCAGTGAGAGGACCACATGTCTGTATGGAACCCTGTATCCAGGCCCACAGTGCCTCAGAGAGGTGCTGCATGGTACCTGGAGTATTCTGAGGCCTGCTCTCAAATCATTGGTCTTGGGGTCTGGGGCTAAGCTGAGCCTCAGGTTGTCTTCCCCAATAGCCCTGTGATCAGGACAGGGCCTGAAAGGAGGCAGAGGACACAGCTAAGTCAGTTTTTCCTTCTGTTCTCACTCACAGAGCAGGGCTAAAAGGAGTGCATGAAGAATCTGGAACAACCAGCTCAGTATGGCAGGGAAGTGATAATACCAACATTCTAGCTTCTTGTCCATGAGGTGATGATTCTTTGAGACTGAGTTTGAGTAGATTCTGGTGTATACTAGGTCTTGACTGGTTTACCTACCTGTCCTATAGGTTTCTCAGATGCCCTCCCCTTGCAACATGATGCACAGATAGGAGTTTGGGTAGATTCTGGTCTATACTAGGTCTGGCTGGGGCTTCACCCACCCATCCTGCAGGCTTCCCCCATTGTCCTCCCTTGCAGCATGATGCCCAGATGGATTATTATGGCACCCGCCTAGCAACCTGCTCCTCGGACAGGTCCGTCAAAATCTTTGATGTGCGAAATGGAGGGCAGATCCTCATTGCAGACCTCAGAGGGTAAGTGTAAACAAGCCTGGAGAAGGTCTCAGGGTAGCTGGAATCTCAGGCCTTGGGGGAAGGATGAAAGCACAAATCCAGGGCAGTCCCAGAGTGCGTTCAGCAATGAGGATGCTTAGAGCCCAGATCCCTGTACCCTTAGCAGAGGTGCAGGTAAAGGCACAGGTGCATTCAGGTATGAGCCCTAGCTCTACCACCAGGAGACCTGGGCAAGTGAGGCACTCTGCATCTTGGAGCCTTCCTCCGCTTAATCATATACTGAGGATGGGCCCTGTCTCCATCCAGGGCCCATCCTCAGTATATTTGTGATGGGCAACCACTGCCATGTTCAGAACTAATGAACACTACTACCATCCTATACATATTTAGCCATTTGACCTGAAGTATCATTTGGTAAGTATGATCACGAGATAAACTTACTTGGGGCACATGTGCAGCCTCATAGGTAGCAGTCAGAGAACAACTTTGTGGAGTTCTCTCCTACAAACAGGTTCTGGGGATTGAACTCAAGGTGTTCGGGCTCACACAGCAAGTGCTTTACCCACTGGGCCATCTCGCTGGGCCCGTAAGACAGACTGAATTCATCCTGTTGTTCTGCCTGTTTGTCCATGGCAGATGGCCAGGGAGTATGACAGATGTTTGCCCTTCTCTCTTCTACTAACCCTTGAGGTCTTGGCTCACTTTCATGCTCATATCTCTGCTTTCCATCAGAGCCTTTCACATAGTGTAGGTTCCTAACCTAGGGTACCTGGTTCTGCAAGGGTTCTGCAAATTGAACCCAAGGTTTGGCCAACTGGGACAGGGAAAACAATTACATTGTTAGCATGACTCTGAATTTACCATTTCCTTCTATTTTGGATGTAACTGCAAACTCCAGTAATGATTACAGTTTCTGTCACTTTGTCACCAAGAAAAGTCTGTTTTCATCTTACATGTAGCTGTCTAAGAATACCATTTGTGCTCATTATGACTTTGAAATTATAGAGATTGTTAGACCTGCCACTTGGTACTTGGTTTTGGCAAAGAGGCAATTTGGTGTTTTAGTAACTCATTCCAAGATATGGAGTTTTTATTTTAAACTTAGTAGAATGCAGACCAAATTTAGGTATGGTGGCACATACTTTTTTCTTAGCATTTGGGAGGCAGAGGACAGCTAAGTCAGTTTTACCTCCTGTACCCATTCACACAACAGGACTGGAAGGAGTGCATGAAGAAGGGTCTGGAACAACCAGCTCAGTATGGTTTGTTTGGTCCCTTTCAGAAGAAAAGACCCCAACCCAAAAAACTAAGACAGCAGGAACATTCTGCTGTCTCTCCAGAGGGAGGTGGCACTGTGGGTCCCCTGACCCTCTGAGCAGCTTCTGACCCTTCCCTTTGCAGACATGAGGGACCAGTATGGCAAGTAGCCTGGGCCCACCCCATGTATGGCAATATCCTGGCTTCCTGTTCCTATGACCGGAAAGTCATTATCTGGAAGGAGGAAAATGGCACTTGGGAGAAGACTCATGAGCACTCAGGACATGACTCCTCAGGTATGTGGAGTTAGCAGGTGAGGAGGAGGGTCCTGTGGGTGGGAAGGGCCTCTGTTCTGGACTCCTCCCAGGCTCCCTTCCCTTGCTGTTGTCCATCCTTTGGACACTGGTGGCTTTTCCACTAGTCTGTCCACAGCTGAGGTCAGTCCCCAAGACTAAAGCCAGTCCAGAGAAAGCTTTATCAAGAACAGTGAGGCTTCCCAAGATACCCTTGAATCTCAGGGTGCCCCTCCTCATTTGTGAAGACAGGCTTAGGAAATGCTGTTAGGTGTTAATTTTTCCTTATTTGGCCAAATGTCAACTGATAATCCCTGTGGGTTTTCTAAGAATTTAGCGAAATAGTAGATGTATGATGACAGCATGCTCACTGTGCCTCCTTTCCACAGTGAACTCTGTATGCTGGGCCCCTCACGACTATGGCCTGATTTTGGCCTGTGGGAGCTCGGATGGGGCCATCTCCCTACTGACCTATACAGGGGAAGGCCAGTGGGAAGTGAAGAAGATTAACAACGCTCACACGGTGAGTCCAGCCCCTGCTTTCTGCATGGAGGAGAAATCAGTTTCTGTGCGGAAGTCTTCTGTGCTCCCAGGAGACCGAGTGACCCTGCTGAGCAGTGGCTGGGAAGGTTATAGGTGAGAGACTGCTGGAGCCTCTTTACTCTGAGGGACAGCAGCTGGCCAGCCTCTCAGTCCAAGGCAGTGGTGGCACTGACTTTTCCTATCAAGCCCTCAAGTTGGGGACAGAAGTGTGCGGGTATACTTAACCTTGCCATGGAAGCCTCAGGCTGACATGCACTGGGGGCTCCCAATGGTGGTGTTTCGAAGAATGGCCTAGAGATCTAGTTCCCTGTGCTTTCTCGTCCTTGGACCTTAAGGTTGAAATAGTCCAGAAAGCATTGTGAGAAGTGGAAACTCACATTCCTTGAGCCCCTAACAGGATGTCTTATAATTCTCAAAAACATTTGTACATGAAAGAACAAACTAGCAATACTCATTTTCAGGGTTTGTGTACCATAGCATGTGTCAAACCCTCATTCATTTTCCTGTCTGATAATGGGCATTTTCAGTTTTTAATTAGTAAATGTTGCTATGAACATTTATGGGTATGTTTTTGTATCTCTGTTTCTAATTCCCATATATATGTGTCTGAAATAGCTGGGTAATCTGGCAATTTCATGTTTACCTTTTTGCTTTTTCTATTAGTGTATATTCATTATGTAAAATTACAAGTTTGGACATTTTCATACATGCATACCATATAGTTTGATCATATTCACCTTGTTACCCTCTCTTCTCCCAATGGTACACTTCCTCTTCCCAAATAATACCTTGTCTATTATCATGTCTTGGTTTGTTCATTTTTTTTTTTATCTATTTATTTATTTATTTATTTATTTATTTATTTCAAGACAGGGCTTCTCTGTGTAGCGCTGGCTGTCCTAGAACTTGCTCTATAGACCAGGCTGGCCTTAACCTCAGAGATCCATCTACCTCTTCCTCGAGTGCCAAGACTAAAGGCATGCGCCACCACTGCCCAGCTGTCTTGGGTTTTGTTTTATGTCTATATTCCACATATGAGAGAAAATATGTGGTAGTTGTCTTTCTGAGTTAAGCTTATTCCACTTAACCTGATCTCTAGTTCCACTCATTTTCCTGCAAATGAAATAATTTCATTCTTCCATGGCAGAATGAAGCTCCATTGTATATCTAGGCCCCATTTTCTTTGATCAGTTTAGTTTCTCTGGTGTTATACACAGGGCTGGCTCCAGGTCTTAACTGCTATGAATAGTGCAGCAATAAACATGGATAGCTGAGTTATTCCTGTACTGTGCTGACTCAGAGTCCTTCAGGTACACACCCAGAAGTAGTAGAGCAGGAGCCTGTTAGTTTTCTGTAGTGGCTGCACTAATTTCCATACACGCCCACTGCCCTCACCATTGCTGCTAGCACTGTGTAAGCATTCTTTCTCCCACCTCATGCACCCTGGAGTTTGCTGTTTTCTTGATGGCTGCTTTGCCTAAGGAGATGTGGAGTCAGTGTGTTTTTATTTATATTTGTTGAGTAACTAGACAAACATTATTCCATGTATTATTGGCATTTATACTGATTATTTTGAGAACTGTTCAGTTTAATCTGCCGTTTGTTGATTGAATTATTTGAATCTTTCACAGCAAGTGCTCTTATCCACTAAGCCATCCCCCACCCCTTGCACAGCTTTAAATATTATTACTGTTTTGTCACCTTGGCATTTTCCCTAGTCATGCAAAGTTTCTTCTGCTGTCATTCCTATTTGCAGTTTAGATCCATCTTACACTTTTTTGTTGTTGTTGTTTTGTTCTCAAGACAGGGTTTCTCTGTGTAGTTTTGGTGCCTGTCCTGGATCTCGCTCTGTAGACCAGGCTGGGCTCGAACTCAGAGATCCACCTGGCTCTGCCTCCCGAGTGCTGGGATTAAAGGCGTACAACACCACCGCCCAGCCATTGCACACATTTATCCATTGCTTTTTTTGGAATTAGTCAATTTTTTTTTTGCTGTGATTACATTGGATATGTTTTACTGCCTTTAGTTTTGATCTTAACTCCTACCCCATGAATTCTTAGATTTAATCTCTTGATCATGTCCAAGAATTCATGAAAGTTGTGGTTACACTTAATTTTTCTTTATTGATGTCTGTTTGAGCTGGTCTGCTTTCCACTTTCTTATATTTTTATATTTTTATTTATTGGTTCTTCATATTCACCACTTGTTTTTTTTTTTTTGTTTTTTTTTTTTTTAATGTGTTTCCTTGCAGAATCTCTACCTATATTGCAGAGTTTCTTTTTGGTGTTGCTGAATTTCTTATCCATGTCTTAAAGTGATTTTCTTATTTCAGTTATCTGTTCATTTTTTTCTCTTTGAAGTCATTGATCACTTTTAACTTTTACAAGTAGACTTGAATTCTTTGGCATTTCAGCGTCTTTTGGTTTGGTATTTGAGTAGTTGGGGTCTTTCTGAGGCATTGTATTGCTTGCTTTTTTATTATGTTTCTTTTGTTTCTGTTTGGACATCTCTTCCAGTTTTGTTCATCTTATCGCTAAGCAAGGGTTCTTGAGAGTTCAAGCTCCAGTACTACTCAGAGAAAACATAAGATTAAACGGTGAAACTGCCAAATCAAACAAGATTTACAAATACTTAAAATCAATTAATGTCCGCTAATACATGGCTGTATGACTGTATGACAGAAAATGGCAAAATAATGTGACGTGTGAAGTCAAAAATCATTTAGGACAAAAATGAAAATATTAAGTGGGTGCAATAAAGAAAGGGGGTACTAGATGGAGGGAGGGAAAAGCAAGGTTACAGAAAAAGAAGACTGAGGGGGGCTCAGCAGATATGGGCACTAAGCAAGCCTGGAACCCGAGTTCAATTCTGAAATCCATGTGAAGGTGGACAGAGAGAACTGACTTCACAAAGTTGTCCTTTGACCTCCACATATGTGCCATGGCACATGCATGCAATGAAAAATGGAGAGGAACAATAGGAAGAGCAAGAAAGAAGAGCAACAGATTTTTTTAAAAATTTACAACAAATGTTTAAATAAAATTAGATAAATGTAGAAAGAGGAATAAAAAACAATAGTCAAAGTCAACAGTATAGACAAAGAGTAAAATATTAAGTATTGCAGCAACTTCTGGGGCCCCTAAGACTTGAGTCTGCCAGATGGAGGAAGGGGTCAGATGGAGTCTCTACTGGTGCTGAACCTGGACTGGTCAAGTATTCATTTAAATTCTTCTTTTTGGTTGGTCTGGCTAAAAGTTTGTCAGTTGTGTTTATTTTTCTTTTTTTTTTTTTTTTTTTTCTTGAGACAGGGTTTCTCGGTGTAGCCCTGGCTGTCCTGGAACTCCCTCTGTAGACCAGGCTGGCCTCGAACTCACAGAGAACCTGCCTCTGCCTTTCCAGCACTGGGATTAAAGGCGTGTGCCACCACCACCTGGTTTGCTCTGGTCTTTTCCTTATATTTACCATACTATTTGTTTTTGTTTTGTTTTACTTTTCTAACACCTTGGGAGACATCATTAGGTTGAGCTCTTTTTTTTTTTAAAGATTGATTTTAGTGTGTGTATACACACATAAGTGAGTACGATGCCTTTGGAGGACGGAGTCGCTGGTTCCCCGGATCTAGAGTTGTGTTTTGTTTGGATGCGGGGTCTCACTCAGTACTGTAAAGTTCCCTCTTTGTACTGCTTTTACTATTTCTTCCATCTGTGTACTAGTTAAGCTTTGTATGCTTTTGGTATGTTTCCATTGACATTTATTTAAGAAATTTTCTCAAGCCAGGTGGTGGTGGTGCATGTATTTAATTCCAGCATTTGGAAAGTGGCAGGTAGATCTCCAAGTGTGAGGTCAGTCTGGTCTACAGAGTGACAGCTAGGGCTACACACAGGAAATCCCTCCCCCCCAAAACAGAAATTTTCTATTTCCCACTTAATTCCTTCAATGATTTATTGTTCAAAACTATGTATAATCTCTATATCAGGAATATTTCTCCTTTCTGTGGCAAAACCCTGACCAAAGCAACTCAAGAAAGGAAAGGTTTATTTTTGGCTTACAGTCTGGTGGTAGCCTGTCATGATAGGGGAAGGCAGGGCAGCAAGAGGCAGCTGGTGAAGCAGTTTGTCAAAGTACATCCACAGTCAGAAAGCAGAGACAGATGAATGCTGGTGTTCAGTCCAGTATCCTAAGCCCTTGGGATGGTGCTGCCTACATTCAGTTGAATGTTCTGGATGTGTCCTCACAGACATTCGCAGTTGTTTGCTTCCTAGGCGATTCTAAATCCAATCAAGTTGATAGTGAAGGTTAACCATTCTAGTCTTCATGTGTTTGTATAATCTCTGCAGTTTCTCTTGCTGTTGACTTCCATTTTTGTTCTATTTTGATCAGAAATATGCAACTTATTATTTCAGACTTTGAATTTACTAACACTATGTATCTGGGGCTCTTTTTAATATTTGTCTTACAACTGTATACTCTTAAACTCAGTGCGTATATATTGACAACCGTTATCTTCATATCAACTGATCATGTGACTTTCATTGTATCTTATTGTTTTGTCTGCAAAACAGTAAGTCTTTGTCAAGTCTGTTTTGTCAGGTACACTGTTACCGCCTGGTTTCGATTCTGTTTGCTTGGTTTCTCAGCCTTTCGTTTTTAATGTGTTTGTCTCTGCTGCTGAGGTGAGTTACATCCAGCATATTGTTGGTTCTTGTTCTAAGTCAGTCTGTTTCTTTGTGTTTGTGTAATGTAATATATGCATGTGTACATGGTTATATACATGTGAAGACAGGAGGTCAATGTCTGATGTCTTCCTCCATCACTGTCCACCTTATTTGTTGAGACAGTCTCTCACTGGACCCAAAGCTCACTAGTTTGGCTAGACTATCTAGCCAGTGTCAGGGATCTTCCTGTCTCTGCCCCCCCCCCCCCAGTGCTACAAGTGTGCAAGTGCACATCATCATATCTGGTTTTTTGTTTTTTTTGTGGGGGGGGTTGGTTTTTGTTTTTTCAAGACAGGGTTTCTCTGTGTAGCTTTGTGCCTTTCCTGGAACTCACTCTGTAGCCCAGACTGGCCTCGAACTCAACAGAGATCCGCCTGCCTCTGCCTCCCGAGTGCTGAGATTAAAGGCGTGCGCCACCACCACCCGGCTTGTTTTAGTTTTTTTAAGACAGGATTTCTCTATATAGCCCTGGCTGTCCTGGAACTCACTCTGTAGACCTCAGAGATCCCCCTGCCGCTGCCTCCGGAGTGCTGGGATTAAAGACATGCGCCACCATGCCAGCCCATGCCTGTTTTTAAATGTGTGTTCTAGGGGTCCAAATCAGGTTTTCATTCTTTGTGGCAAGTACATTACTTACTGAACCATCTTCCCAGACCTAGTCTGTGTCTTTTTACTGGTGAATTGAGATAATTTACATTGGGAAACTGAGGTAGAGAGGAAGGAAGCTCAAGGCCAGCCTAGGCTCCATAGCTAGGACCCTGCCACCAAACAAACAACAAAAAAGAAATTACATATGTAAGCCAGGATCAGAGTTAGCACGAGAAGTCATTATTTGGTCATCTAGTTGTTTTGACTCCTCTTTGATGGTGCTGTCTCTAGCTCATCTTTGTATTAATGTTTTGTTTTGGTTTTGGTTTTTTTGCTGTTTCTTATTTGCATGTGTACTTTTCTAATAGGATTTATTTTTCCATATGCTCTGAGAGTAATCTTTCTTCCCTGTGTGGTACAGGACTCTCCCCACACCGTTCATAAGGCTAGTGTTATGGCCAATTCCCTTGGATTATGCTCTTAGCAGAAGCTCTTCGTTTCTCCTTTGAGTCTGCACTGTAATGTTATTTTCTTTGAGGACTTGAAACACCATCCTATGCCCTCTTGGCCCTTAGGATTTTTGCTGAGAAATCTGTTGGTCTCATAGTTTGCCTTTAGGGCTAATCCCTACTTTGAGTGTATGTCTTGTTAGTAATATCTTGTGCAGGTTTATATATAGGCCCAGGGTTGGCATCAGGTGTCTTTCCATATTGCTCTTCACATTTTATTTGAGACAGGATCTCTTAATGAATCTGAAATGCATGGATTTGGCTGGGCTAGTTGGCTAGTGACCTTAAGGAATCTGCCTGACTCGTGTCCCCTTATCCTGCCTCCCATGCTGGTATTACAAGAACATGTCCGTGCCTAATTCTTGTTCATCACATTATTTGTGTGCTGTAATCCAAGTCCTGACAACTAGAAGAGGGAAATCACCAGGAGTCCATGGGATACTCCCATTGCTGTGCAAGAGTGCAGCCTCACCACAGGTTCCCTCCGCAGATTGGCTGTAACGCTGTCAGCTGGGCTCCTGCTGTTGTGCCTGGAAGCCTCATAGACCAACCATCAGGACAGAAGCCCAATTACATCAAGAAGTTTGCATCAGGTGGCTGTGACAACCTCATCAAGCTGTGGAGGTCAGTGAGTTGTGTGGACATCTCCTGGAGCACTTCTGCTCTGCCTGCCATTGCTCAGCCACACTCTATAAGCAGCAAGGTCACCTTTCTCCCTGTCAGTAACAGTATACTGTTTTCGGTCTGTTAGGACATCCTTTTTAAAACAAACACCTTTCTCTTTTTCTAAGCACTTTTAATATTCCCCAACCTTTGGAGCTATGGTGGAAAGGGCATTTTCTGGGGACTTGATGGACAACTTAGTGAGCTAAGTAGAATTCCACTCATTATTCTCATGGAAGAGAACATGAAAGGTGGACTATCCACCCAGGGTGGAGATGCTTGCTTGCCACTGCATTCCCTGCTCTGGTTTCCTCCGTAGGGAGGAAGAAGATGGCCAGTGGAAGGAGGAGCAGAAGCTAGAAGCACACAGCGACTGGGTTCGAGACGTTGCCTGGGCCCCCTCCATTGGCTTGCCCACCAGCACCATTGCCAGCTGCTCTCAGGTCAGCCCCGACCTCATGAGAGCAGCCCATGTCCTCAGCCTTGATTCCTTCCAATGTCAAAAGAGGGGAAAGTCCTTCAGAGGGAGGAGGGAGGGCAGCAGGTATCTTTAGACCTGGGCAGAGACCAGGAGCGTTTAGGACCAGTGTACAGTGAGATGGGTCAGAAGTAGCTTGAGAACTAATCCCAAACTTGGAGCCAAGTTCAGGTCCCTCCTGACCCTCATGTAGGAGGGATGGAGGTGCCCAAACTTAGTACCTTGGGTTCATATATCTAGTCACCCTTCCCAGATACTGCCAGCTCTTATTTCTTGTCAACCACTGGGATGAAAGATAAGAGGCAAGACCTTTTAGGCCCATTAGAGTGTTTTTATTGGAAGTTGTTCTTGTTTGTTTCACACATCCCCTGTTTCTGAGCTTGGTTTAAAAGATGGCTGTCCCTGTTCAGATGAGAAAGACTAGCCAGGCAGGGAGAAAAATATCCGTAGCAATGACTTGTTCATCCATAAAACCACAGAATCCAGTACCCCTGGTCTATTTTGAGATGTGTAAACAGATAAGTAAACAGATAAGAAGCAAGACAGTGGAACAGACTGTTTAGCTGCCTGTCTGCAGGCCCAGATGGCTGTCCTTGGGGAGAATGCTTAATCCTCCATCTCCTGATTTGTCTTTCCCTAGGATGGTCGAGTGTTTATTTGGACCTGTGATGATGCTTCAGGCAATATGTGGTCACCCAAACTCCTGCACAAATTCAATGACGTTGTGTGGCATGTGAGCTGGTCCATCACAGCAAACATCCTGGCCGTGTCAGGTGGAGACAATAAGGTATAGCCTATTTCCTGGGCAGTGAGCATACAGGCTATAATTTATTTATATGATTTTTTCATTTGCTGGCATGTATAGTAAGTGGTCCCACCTAGTCAGAGGTGGATCTAAATTACATCTCAGTCTCTCAACCTTTTGGGGTACTGTGTACACGGAAAAGGAGGTGATGTGTAAGGATTGCATAGCTACAGTGTAGCCTGAGCTCTGCAAGGAGAGCATTGAGCTGTCTAGGATGTTGATGGGCCTCTTTCCTAAGAATCAGGATAGACCGCAGAGGCTTTTACTACCTCCTATGTCTCTACCTCTTGCTTTTGCTTTGAGCCAAGTGGCCACTGGAAAGACCAACACTGGGCAGAGATAAGGAAAGTAGGGAACACCTTCTGCCTTAAAGCATAGCTTCTCTGTAGAGGTTAGGAGCACTTCCATACTTTCTGTAACTGTGGTAAAATATGTATTTTTTTTAACTATTGTAATGACTTTTAAGTGCTGTGTGTTGACACTATGCAACTGATCTCCAGAACTCTTAAGCTTGTAAAACAAGCTCAGTACCTATTAACTAGCTCCATTCACTACCTACTCCACTTTCTGTCCTTTCATGACTGGCTTTTCATTTAGCATAATGGCTTCCCTTTATAAAGCTAATACATAAACAACATTCTTTATTGTTAAGAGTATGAGTGAAGAAACATTTTTTTTCCACACCTCTACAGGTAGCCTTTTCTGCTCTGTAGTAGTTCCAGAACAGACTTGCAGGCCCCATCTCAAAGGATAGCTTTACTTCTACCTACCAGAGTCAGGACCTGCTGTTTAAATTGGCATTCCTGAGGCATTTTACGGCTGGCTTATCTGCCTGTCTCCTAAGGCCGTTCCTCACCCTGTGTGTGAAATAAAGATCCTATTTCTGTGTCAGGTGTAGGTGAGCTGCACAAGGTGATGTACTTCTGAGGAGCCATAGAACAGTGTTGTCAGAACAGTGACTCAACTTTTCTCCAGGGACAGACCTTTTCAGCTGTTTCTCTGCAAGGGTACCTCATGTAATAGTTACGTCTTGTCTAATTGTGCTGTTAAAGACAAGCAGCCCAGCCCTGGCCTGCTCTTAGCCACACACGTCCTCTCTCATTGTCACTCTATTTAGAGCAGCATCCCATGTGGGCTGTTCCTACTGTGCTCTGTAACATGAGTTAGTCCTTCCCCTGCATTTTGAGCAAGTGTAGTGGGAGGTACATGCTTTTTCCACAGCCTGTGTCACATTGAGGATGAGGCTGGAAAACAGCAGAAACAGGTGCAGACCTGTGACTTTGTATGCTAACTTGCAGGTGACCCTGTGGAAAGAGTCGGTGGATGGACAGTGGGTGTGCATCAGTGATGTCAACAAAGGCCAGGGTTCTGTGTCAACCTCCATCACAGAAGGCCAACAGAATGAGCAGTGACAACACAGGCGGCCTGGTCTTCTTGATTCCAGGACTGCCTATTCTGGAACAACGTCCAAATAACTGGGAAGAAGGGTCCCAACGCTACCAAGATTCCATACCCAAGGAGTGCCCACAGATGGAAACTGGGTGCTCACCTGCCTTACTGGGATTCCATATGTTTAGTAATTTAATGTCCAGCTGAGAGTATTCATGTTAGGAACAAATGACTATTATTTTTAAATATTTTTGGCCATTTTTAACTATCTTTTGGTTCAGGCTGTTTCCAAGCTAATAAAATCATATTGCATAGAAACTTTGCTGTGTCATCCCACACAGTCTATCTGCCCAAATTGGGCTGCTGTGAGCACCTGTATAAGCTATATTCCAGGCTGGGCCTGCAAGGGCAGTAGCCCCCTCTGGGTACACTTACTCCATGGGATGGGATTGATGACTTCTGCCCTAAAGAATAGGTATGAGATGCCAACACATCCGTATGTCAGGCAAGGAATGTTAACCCAGAGCATTCAAATATAAGGCTATGGTGGGAAACCACGGTTCTGGTCCTAAACAACCTTGAGCCAGGTACCACCTACTGCTTGAGTAGCCTTCACACTGTATTTCAGGTAAGCAATATGGCAGAGGAGATAGGCTTACCCACTTGCTAAGAAGAAAGCCAGGATTAGAGTTCAAGAGTAGGCACACGGCCTCCTAAGTCACTCCATAGAACCCGAACCCTCTGAAAATTGCATAAAAACCAGCTTCCTTTCTTCCATGATATGCATGAGAACAAGACTGGAAAGGACCTTTCTTGTGCTGCTCAACTTATAGAGAATGCATGGGAGTCTGTCAGCCTAAGGACAAGCCTGGCTTCCTATGCTGCTTGCTGCTCTCAACGGAGAGAGTGAGAGTGATACTATGACGCATCACACAGCAGCCAGGGGCTCTTTGTAGCTTATGCCTTTGAGGATCAGTTGAAATGGTATGGGGCTGCAGTAAATAAAATTATGATCCTAAGAGCTTAGGATTGGAAGAATAGCTCTATGTGGCCAAGAACAATAGTTCAAACAATCTCTGGTGTCCACACAAGAGGGTAGTCAATGGAACACATTCATAGTACTACACTGGGGAAAGTTCCAAGAAAGACAGTCAGACATGGTAGGCACACTTATAATGACAGCACTTGGGAGGCAGAGGCAGGAGAATTGCCACAAATTCAAGGCCAGCCTTGTCTGCAATAGTGAATTCCAGGGCAGGCAGAGCTACATATTGCAATCTTGTCTCAAACACCCAGCTATTACACCTTACCAGTATCCCTTCAATTAACTTTAAGGTCTGCTTTCTTTGTTTTGAGATAGGGTCTCTCTATGTAGTCCTGGCTCTCCTGGACCTGGATAGATACATAGCTGAGGATGGCCTTGAACTCAGCCTCCTGCCTCTTTCTGGTGAGTACTGGGATTATTGGCTTGTACCACCATGCCCAGATTAAGGTTCGTTCTTGAAGCCAAGCAGCCTTGACAGAGGCCAAAGTAATCTGTAGTGGTTTCACTGTGTGAGAAAGCCTAACACTCTGTAAAGCAGTGGTTCTCAACCGTCCTAATGCTGCAACCCTTTGATACAGTTCCTCATATTGTAGTTCCCCACAACTAGTAAGTAGCAAATCAAACTATTTAATTGCTACTTCATAAGTATAATTTTGCTACTGTTATCATAATGTAAATATCTGATATGCAACCCCAAGGGGTCATAACCCACAAGTTGAGAACCACTGCTTTAAAGGAATATAATAACAAAGTGCAGAACTTGACAACTCAAATACCAGAATATCCTGCTTCCAGATCAAAACTAACAGGTGTACAAAAATATGGCTCAACCAAGAGTGGAAAAGATACATGGCCGGAGTCTTGGTTCAGTGCTAAAATGCTTGCCCAGAATTTGTGAAGACTTGGGTTCCATACTTAGATACAGGGCGAAAAGAGGTAGGGTTGGGGAGTGTATGTAAGGCAGGAGACTTGAGTTCCAGGCTAGCCTATACTACATAGCAATACCATTTAAAAAATAAAAAAATTTAAAAAAAACAGCCAGGCGATGGCGGCATGCCTTTAAATCCAGCATTCGGGAGGCAGAGCCAGGCAGATCTCTTTGAGTTCCAGGTTCGAGGCCAGCCTGGTCTACAGAGTGAGATCCAGGACAGGTACCAAAACTACACAAAGAAACACTGTCTTGGGGGGGAAAAAAATAAAAGCTGGGCGGTGGTGGCGCACGCCTTTAATCCCAGCACTCGGGAGGCAGAGGCAGGCGGATCTCTGTGAGTTCAAGGCCAGCCTGGTCTACAGAGCGAGATCCAGGAAAGGCGCAAAGCTACACAGAGAAACCCTGTCTCGAAAAAAAAAAAACAGAAAAGAAAAGAAAAGAAAAACAACAACACTAGACCATGGAATTAGCGGCTAAGAACTTTAAAAACAGCTATTACATTTTTAAGAATGTGAAGGAAAATGAACATAATGAGAGAAATTCCTAAAAACTCAGTAAGTGGAATTTCTAGAATATACTCTGGAAGTACACAGATTAGACAACACAGAAACATATGAATTTTAACACTTATTAGAAGGAACCAAGTAAGTACAGGAAAAGGAGATTGAGAAAATAAACCAATGATGTGACCTGTGGGGCAATACCATGTGGTCCAACCTGTGTATAGTTGGATTCCTGAGGGAAGAGGGCAAGAAAGTGAAAAGTGGGGGAAGAAATTTGAAGAGACCACCAAATATTTTTCCACAATTAAAATTAAAACCCTAGCTGGGCATGGTGGCAAATTGCGTTTAATCCCAGTACTTGGAAGGCAGAGGCAGGTGGATCTCTGAGTTCCAGGACAGTCTGGTCTACGAAGTAAGTTCCAGACAGCCAGGGCTGTTACACAGAGAAACCATGTCTCAATTAAAAAAAAAAAAAAAAATTAAAACACTAATCCTCCAATTGGGCACATTCAGGGACAGCAGCACTTTAGAGACATATATACTATAGTCACAAGAACACATAAAATAGGAGCCAACTTTTCATCAGAAATTACACAAAACAAAATCTCTGACAAAAGAAAACTCATAGAATTCCATACCTGCTAAAATAAAAATATCTTTAAAATAAAGATGTTAGCTTTCTGTTACTCTAACAAAATGCCTTAAATAAAAAGATTTACCTTAGCTCACAGTTTCAGGATCTTTGGTCCATGGTTTGTTGGGTGTATTCCTTTGGCTTGTGGTTTATTTACTACATCATGGTGGACACTTATTGCAAAGGAAGAAGCCTATTCACCTCATCATGGCAGGGAGAAGCAAGAAGAGAAAGGGACCGGGACCCCAATATCCTCTTCAAGGACATATCCCCTCACTGCCTTAATTTTCTTCCATTATACCACACCTCTCACCAGTACTACTGGTTGGCAAAAGCAGCCTTTAGCAAACATTTAAGATCTGAACATGATAATGTTCTTTCTAGCTTGGTATGGTGGCACATACTTGTAATTTCAGCACTCAGGAGATAGAGGCAGGGAGATCCAAGAGTCCAAAGCCAGTCTCAGCTGCACAGCAAGTTCAACTGCAGTGAGATACTCTCTTAGTAATAGGCAGGGGCTAGAGAGAACTCACATAAAAAAGCTGGAGAGGTGGAGACAAGAGTATCCTAAGAGCATACTAGGCAGCCAATCTATAGCCAAATGGGCAAGCTGCAGGTGCAGTGAGACCTCATGTCAAAAAATAAGGTGGGCCAGGCGGTGGTGGCGCATGCACGCCTTTAATCCCAGCATTCAGGAGGCAGAGCCAGGCGGATCTCTGTGAGTTCAAGGCCAGCCTGGTCTACAGAGTGAGTTCCAGGAAAGGCGCAAAGCTACACAGAGAAACCCTGTCTCAAAAAAAAAAAAAAAAAAAAAAAGGTGGAGTGATAGACAGCTCAGTGGTTAACAGCAAACATTGCTCTTGCAGAGGACCAGAGTTCTCTTATCAGCACCAACATCAAACATCAGGCAGCTTATAATTCCTGTAATTCTAGCATCAGGGGATTAACACCCTCTTCTGGCCTCTACAGGTACCTGCACACATGTGCACAAGCCCACACAGAGATATACATACACTTTTATCACATGTGAGGATGGCGGATGAAGTACAAATGTGGAAAGCCAGTCTCTGGTCTGTATACATACCTGCACTACCCACATACACACATAGCTGGGTATAGTGACACACATCTAATAATCACAGCTACTCAGGAGACTGAGGCCTCAGGATCTAATGAGTCCAGGAGTTTAATACAGTCTGAAGAAAAGAGCAAGAAATTGTCCTTGTCTCCCCACCCAAAACAAGAAGAGGAGAACGGAAGCAAGAAGGAGAAGGGAAGTGGAGAGAAGAGGAGGAGGAGGAGGAGAAGGAGGAGGAGGAGGGAGGAGGAGGAGGAGAAAACAACCCAATAGTGGCATATGCTAGAATCCCAGCAAAGGCAGGAAGACTACAAGGCTATATAATGAGACCAATCTCTAAATCAGTAAGACCAGACTTTATTAGTTCCACTTTAAACACAAAGGGAGGAAATAATAAAAATGCTGAAAACAGATATTAGATACCAATCAAAAGGGAAGAATCAAGTATCTGTTTCTGTCAAATAAAACAGGCACTAGAAGGAGAATGCCATCAGAGACACCAGAACATGATAAAAGGGTCAATTTGAGAAGGCCTAACAATCCAAAATTGTCTGCACTTAATAGAAACTTCCAGACACTTGGAGCAGGAACAACTACAAAGAAACCAGCTCCAATTTCAGTCTGACATTTCAATCCTCATTCAGTAGCAGAACAAAGCTCTCAGAACTTAGTACAGAACACATGAACCAGTCTTGTACTTGACCTGACATACAGAACATTCTACCCAGCAATGCTTCAGTGCATTCATTTGCTCCTACAATACTCATCAAACAAAACAACGTATGGACCTGAAACCTCAACACATATAAAAATTAAACTCAGATTGTTGGTGTTGGATCTTCCATCCCAGCTTTTCCCACATGTGGCCAGCTAAGTTAAAGGATGTTTAATCTGAAATGTGTCCTCAGTGTATCTCTAGGAAAAATATTTTTAAACAAGCACTACTTTATTTAAATTAAAATAATGGGGGGGGGGGCCTGAAGAGATGGTGATGGACCAGCCTGACTCCATCTTAGATTAGAAGCCATCTTATTACAGGGTCAAAATAAATTCATTCCTGTTGTTTGTAAAACTTGGGTTTGACCATGTCTTAATCTATTTTCTGAAATTTGACATGTTCCACACCCTATACCCTAATCTCTACCCTGATGTTCTGCCAAATAATTTTGAAATGTTCTACCACTTTCCCACATAACCAAAAACCCTTGAAAACACCTCTAGCCTTGCAGTTTTGGGTCTAATATAAAGCCTTCCTTCTCCTGTGTTCGATGCCATTTTCATAAACCCCCACTTCAAGGAGATAGCCCTGTCTGACAGAAAATAAAGCTAGCTTAATTTGACCAAAGAATCTGGATAATGGCCTTTACTCATTTGTTGGGACTGACAGTGACTTAGGGTCTAAGAGCACTCACTGATTGCTCTTCGAAAGGACCTAGGTTTGATTCCCATACCCACATGGTGGCTCACAACTTTTCTGGCCTCTGTAGGCACTGCACACAATATGACAAACAGACACACATACAAAACACCCATACACATAAAAATAAGTTTTTAATCAAGTTAAATTAAAACAATGAACACCTGTGAACCCCACACATTCACCCAAGAGCAAGTTACAGGGCTCTTCCGTATTCTGGATCCCTCACCCCCCAGCTTACTAGCCCACCTCTCTGTGGTCTTAGACAGGGAACCACAGCTGTGGTATGCTGACATTGACAAAAGGAAACATCCTTCCCAAAGAGGGTTCCTTTGTGTAGCCCTGGCTGTCCTGGAATTGCTCTGTAGACCATGTTAGCCTTGAACTCAGAGATCCCCCCTGCCTCTGCCTCTCAACTGCACCACCACCACCCAGCTCAGAAAACAGCTTTTCATAGCTCTTCCTCTCCAGCTAGCTTAGCTCATGGCAAGCTCTCAGTTCAATGAGACCCTGTCTCAAGGCAGTAAGGCAGGAAGTGATAGAAGACACCCAACATTCTGCTATGGCCCCCACACATGCACATAGAGCTCAGACCTACAAACTCAAGTGCACCATACACAAAAGAACAATTTTAACAATAAACTGTAATAAAACTTACTTGAAATATGTGAGCCAGGTCTCTGCCATGTATCTAGCCGCACATTCCCTAGAGTATGAGGCAGGAACATCACTTTAACCCAAGAATTTGAAGCTAGCCTACATACAGCACAGCCAAGCCTTATCTCAAAACGAGGGGGGAAAAAATGTAAAATAACCATACATATGAATTGCTTATTTCTAGACTTTTCCATATACTATTTCCAGATCATAGTCAACCCTAATTCAACCTATGCAAAGTGAAACTGCAAAAGGAGACTCCATAACAATATAAATATATGACATAAGTTTACCTTTTTTTTTTCCTTTTCTAAGATTTGTGTTTTATTTTTAAATTACATGTATATGGCCAGGCAGTGGTGGCACACACCTTTAATCCCAGCACTCAGGAGGCAGAGGCAGGTGGATCTCTGTGAGTTCGAGGCCAGCCTGGTCTACAGAGTGAGTTCCAGGACAGGCTCCAAAAGCTACACAGAGAAACCCTGTCTCAAAAAAAAAAAAAAAAAAAAAAAAATTACATGTATATATATATGTGTCTGTGTTTGGGTATGTGCCCATGAGTGCAAGTGCTGGCAGAGGCCAGAAAGGGCACTGGATTCCCTGGAGCTCGAGTTACAGACGGTTGTGAGCCACTCAATATGGATTCTGGGAACTGAATTCAGGTCCTCAGCAAGAGCATTACACATTCTTAACCATGAACCATCTCTCCAGCCTAATATTTTTCCTTGTAAAAGTAGGCATTTTTCTGGGCTTGCAAGATGGATCAGCAGGTTATGGCACTTGCTGCCAAATCTTACAACATGAGTTTGATCCCTGGGTCTCACCATCAGTGAAAGGAGAGAACTGACTCTCATATGCGACTGTCCTCTGACCTCTTACATGCTGCAGCATGTGTATGCCCAAACAGATACACATACACACAAAAATGTATTTTAAAATCTTGAATAGCTAATCTCAGTACTGAGGGAAGACCCAGAACAATATACCAGATACAGTCTCAAAACTGGTTCCCAAGTAGCAGACTGTTAGTGGGGGGAGTGGGGGTGGGGAGGGATGGAGAAAGGCCTGAGGACCTCAGTGTGGATCCCAGTGGTTCCATAAAAGCTGAGCCAGAGTGGCAGCCCACCTGAAATCCTAAAGCCCAGTATGTGGGGCTAGAGGACCCCTGACAAGCTGGCCAGCTAGACAAACTGAATTTCAAGTTCTCAATTCAGTGAGAGAAACTGCCTCAGAAAATGAACTCTTAAGAGAGCAACTGAGGAAGACACCTAATGTTAACCTCTGACCTCCACCAGCATGAGTACACATTGCAAGTAAAGGTATGTGCACGCTTGCATGCACACACAATTCCCACTAATGAAAACCAATGCTTTTTAGGCACATGTTTGATTCCAGGTCTGAGGAGGAAATGCACACAATGTATTTGAGGGATCTCAGTGGAACAGAAAGCTATTTTCAACTGGGGCCATTTCGAAAGCCTAACCTTAACCATAGCAAGTCAGTTGAAAAACCATTGGGTAGAAATCAACAAATAAGCTGAAAAGCCACCATGTAAAATAATTTGTGAGTTCATGTTAGAAAACATGAGTTAAACCCAAACTCTGAAAATGAGTAAAGAAATAGAAACCCAAGTAATGAACTTGCCTTCCCTGTGCAAACTGCATATGCCGGCAATAAATACTTGCAAGTGCACTCAGAAGGCCGTAACTACTTTAAGTCTGCACTAGGCGGTTATCTGTAGTAGTTACATCTATTCAGTACAAAGTCTTAGGGAACCTGAACAATGTTCAGTGACACCATTGGAGTCTATAGGTGAATCTTGTTCTTAAAACATCACAAAAAGAGGGTTGGAGAGGCAGCTTACTGGTTAAGGTTAAGATCATATAGCTCTTGCAAAGGACAAGAGTTCAAGTTCCCAGCACACATATCAGGTGGTTCACAACTGCCTGTAACTCTAGCTCTAAGGGGATCTAATACCTCTAGCTTCCACATGTACACAGACCCACACCCACACTCACATAATTAAAAATAAAATCTAAAAAGGAAAAAACTGTTATTTTATAACCAGAAAAGAATTACTGAGGACACTTGTTGAACTAGTTTCCAGAGCTGCACTCAAGACCTTTTGGTGTCAGGTCCAAGGATGAGACCTGAAAATCTTATGCTCATGAGCACTCTCCAAAACTCCGTATGCTATAGCCCAAATTGGCACTAGCAATTGAGACCAGGGCCCTGCAGTTCTCACCTAGCACTGAGACCCTGGGGCTAGAGTACCAGCAACTCAGAATGTTTAAGAATAATGGCAGAGGGGCAAGTGGCCGTACCAAGTACCAGTGCCCAGAAAGGACTAGGATCCCGGAAAGGGAAAGGACCAGATCTGTGAAGATGGCATACCTGTGAGGGATTTTTCTAGACTGGATCCTGGAGGTGGAAGACCCACCCTAAATCTAGGCCACACCTGTGGCAGCCCATATAAAAGGACAGAGAAAAAAGGAAGCTTGCTTTTTGCCTGCTTGCCCTCAATCTCACGGCAACGTGATGCATCCCGCAGTAAAGCATTCCTCCCTCACTGGTATTAGAGCCTACTTCTGGATTGGAATGCAGACTGAAAATCAGCAGAGACATCCCACATTGTGACTGAACAACTAATGAATTCTTGGCTTTTCTGTTAGAAGACAGTCATTGTTGAACTAGCCCGACCATAGTCTGTAATCACTCCAATAAATCCCCTTTAATATGCTGCAAGCCGCAGGAAAACGGAATAGAAATTCAGCTATCACAAAAGCTACTACTTGGAAAAGTCAAGGACTTCTCCAAAGGTCAAGCCATGGCTTAAGAAGTCTTGGTGATATTTTAGCTTTTGTATATATATTAGCTGGTTCCTAAAATGATTTTCTTGTGTGCTTCCAAGAACTCCTAACAGTGTATTTATCTAAAATGCTTATCAAGCATCCAAGGCCAAACAAAAATAACACCTGTCTCCTAGGTCAGGTGGATAGCTTTATTTCTTGTGCAATTTAGGGTGAGACCCTCCTTTTTTATAAAACCTTACTAATAAACCCTTAACTTCTTACCTAACCACTTCTAGGAATGTAGACTGAGCACATAGACCTCCTTTTCTAACCGGTCATTAGCACTCAGTTGACCTCATCTTTTACCACTCCCATTTTCAGGTCGTAAAAGAAAGCCTGGTGGAAAATTCTTACCTACCTATCCCAGCACTCGGGAGGCAGAGGCAGGCAGATCTCTGTGAGTTTGAGGCCAGCCTGGGCTACCAAGTGAGTTCCAGGAAAGGCGCAAAGCTATACAGAGAAACCCTGTCTCGAAAAACAAAAACAAAACAAAAAAATTCTTACCTGCCTTTATGACCCTGTAGAATTCAAGCCTGGTGACCTTGCTCAACCAGGGGCTTGCTATTGCTTGGGTTTATAATTGGATTCCTGGGAGACTTAGAGGGAATGTAGAGAACTTAGAGACGGAGAACAGAGAGGGATAAGAAGGATTTTGACCAGAGAGTATGTGTGGACAAGATGGAAGATGAGGAAGAATCAGATGGGGAAGTACCAGCTGGGTAAGAACAAGATGAAAAGGACCTAGATGAGGCAGAATTAAGACAAGAGAATTAAGATAGAACTTAGAGGGAGCAGTAGATAAATATAGAGAGAAATCAGGCAAGAAAGGAGCTAGACATGAGAACAGAACTGAAGCTGTGCAAATAGGATGTTATGCCAGAGGAATTAAAGAGCTCGGTGGACTATAGAGCTCAGTGTGCTGAGACTCTATTTCCCAAAAATAGTCTTCACCGTTCGTAGTTTCTCTCCTGAGCCCCTGGGATGTATTAATATACATAAGTTCATTCTATCAGTTCTGCTTCTCTGGAGAACGCTGACTAATACAACACGCATTAAAATTGAGTCCACCTATTTTGGTTTTGCCTTTGTTTATTGAGACAGGCTCTCACAGTGTAGGCCAGGCAGGCCTCAAACTTGTGTCAGTCCTCCTGTCTCAGCCCCTAGACTACAGGTATGATGTGAGCCATCATGTCTGACCTTTCTTCCCCTATCCCCATTCAGCCTGAGACTAAGATTTAGCCATGCTGATTGAAAATACAAAACACACCAGTATGGAGGACGTCACAGTGACAAGCGAATAGGTGTTTGTTCCCCAGCTTCCCTTCCCACAGCCTGTGGTCCTCATATGGAGGCATCACTACAGTGGGTGTGCAGGGAATACTGGGACACCTGCTCCCAGGAGAGAACAGCCTGGCTCCCATTCTCGGAGCTGCCACACTGATTCTGGTCACAACAATCAAAAGTAGAGAAAGGGCTGGAATAATGATGGCTCAGCAGTTAAGAGCACTGGCTGTTCTTGCAGAGGTCTTGAGTTCAATTCCCAGCACCCACATGTTGGTTCACAACTGTTAATAACTGTAGTCCTATGACATCTGATGACCTTTTCTGGTGTGCAGACATACAAACAGACAAAATACCCATATACATAAATAAATCTTTAAAAGGGGGAGGGGTGTGTGCAGAAACCACCTGTCCTTCCTGGAGTTACACAGTCTTCCCCAAGCTGGGAAGGTGCATTTCCCAGCCCCTGCCCTCTTCCACAACTGTGGGTGGATAGTTAGGCATTTTCTAGTGCCTTCTCCCTCCACACATCTTCCACATCACCAGACCTTCTTCCTGGCTAACCCACACTCTGGATGCCAAGGTATGTTTCTAGAGGGTGCCAGCTCTGCCCCTAGATAGCCAGCAACTTGTGTGTTTGCTTACTTGTGGTCTTATCTAAGATCAACACCAGCACCTCCTGCCTCCAGAAGCTTCCAGGGGCCCAGTGGACAAGCCTCATATCTCAGCTAATGCCTGATCACCATGCATTCAGGTGTTTCCTCACCACCTCTATCTTCAGCCCCTCTGGGCCCCAAGGCCAAATGGTTTCTAAGTTCAGGTGGGTGATAGGGCTATGAAGGTGCCTGGTAATATAGTTATGTTGGGCTAGGACTAAACATTTCAGCTACCCCTGCCAGATGGTCTTTTTCTCAGAGGAGGGGCAACCCAGCCCATGCCTCACCTGTCCCTAGAGTTCTGACAAGGGCCCAATCTCTTCCAAAACTACCTAGTAGGTCAGGATGTCAGGGGACCCTGAATCACTTGTTCTGCTATCACCGCCCCGCAACTGGACATCCACCCAGAGTGGCCCTGTTGATGCAATGTCACTATCACTGTGGCAGCAGGGACAGGTCAGAAAGCAGTGCTTCAGGAGTCAGAAGCCTGCACTGCCCCAGGTAAACATCTCTAGGCCCCAGCCCTCAGGCCATCCTATTTCCCCCCCCCCCCCCCCCCCCCGCCAAGACTAAGTTTCTCTGTGTAGCCCTGGCTGTCACACTCACTCTATAAATCAAGCTGGCCTCAAATTCAGAAATCTGCCTGCCAAATGCTGGAATGAAAGGCATGCACCAACCACCACCCAGCCCTATTTTTTCTTAAGAACATTATAGAAGAGTCTCCAACTACACGAAGCCCTCTAGAAGTGGCAAGTCCTAGGGCCAATGGAATTTGGCATACTCGTGTCACAACCATGGGCAGGCTTCAACATAGCTGCTCCCACTCCTACCCTGTCCCTCAGTCCTCAAAGAACTAGCAGGCAAGGGGAGTGGGTCTTTGTGGCAAGGTTTCCAAGCACTGCCCCTGTCAAAGTTACACTGCAGGGCTCCCAACACCAAGTCCATCTCATCTGCTCTTCCACAATGGGCACCCCTTGTCCTGGGGCCGTGATACCTGCCAGAGGACAGAGAGGCAAGCTGTCAGGTTAGCAAACACCAGCCTGGCCTGGTGTATGGCTCAGTGGAAAATGCCTACCAAGTACAAGGCCCTGGGAATTATGCCCAACAGTCCAAAACAAAAACAAAAATAATCAGTAAGACCAAACAATCACCTTTTACCACACAGAAGACCAATAAAACATGAGCGTGCCCCCACACTTGCTCCCTAGGGAGGACAGTTCAGCCCATCTTTGGGAACACCCTAGAAGCAGGTGTCTATGTGATCAGTGTGTGGAAGTCAGAGACACAGCTGAACAAAATCTTAAAGCTCTCCTGGTGGCAACACCATCTCACATGGAAGGGGGCAAGCCAAGGTCATACCACAACTAAGCCAGATGCCAGAGCTCCTCACCTGCCAACCCTCTACCAGGGCCAAGCCTACACGGGTATTACAGAGACATCAGGAGCTGATGCCCCACCAGAAGCCAACTGGATACCTCTCAGGGCACCTGACTGCCACTGTTGTTCTTCAACAGCAGGGAGGAGAAGAGTACTTAGTTCCCAAGGAATGCAATACTGCCCACGCAAAGTAGACAGCCTCAGAGGTGAGGCTGTCAGATCCGAACAAACACAAGGCTTCCTATATAAGGAGCATCCAAGCAGCAGGCACCACATCCCCAGGCATTCCAGGTAGGCTCTCTCTGCTGTGTGTTTGTATATGTGTGTATGCGTATGCGTAACTGTGTGTGCTCACAGGGGTCTAAATTACTCACTACTAGCCATTCACTTACTTTCTTACAAGAGAGCCTTGCTTCACTCAGCAGTCCTACCCTTCCTTCAAGTTTGCTAGGTTTCAACCTGAGCAAAATCTAAGACATGGAGATGAGGTATGCTACCAGAAGACCTTCTCTCCCCAGGGCCATCTGTCACCACCATCAAGGCCATGCTGTCTTCAGGGACCATCTGCAGTCTGCTACTCCTGAGCGTGCTCTGGATGGATGTGGCCATGACAGGCTCCAGCTTCCTAAGCCCAGAGCATCAGAAAGCCCAGGTAAGTCCATCTCCACAAGCCCCACATCCATCCTGACCTGGGGTCTGTTCTAGCCCCATGACCAGCAGCAGTGGCTCCATCTTTCTGGGCTTCAAGCCTTCTCACAGCATAAAGGAAGCCTCTGGGTGTGACCCAATTCTGCTTTTGGAATGATACGCAGATTTAAGACCCTAAAGAGAAAACCTCATCCAAGCATGGTAGTGCACACTGTAATCCCAACACTGGTAGATGAAGGCAGATGAGCCTTAAATTCAAGCCCAGCCTGGGCCACATAGTAAGACTCTATCTCAAAAAAATTAAAACTAATTTTAAATTTTAAGAAAAATAAGCCAGTTGTGGTGGCGCATGCCGGTAGGATTTGCTGAAGGAGGCGGAGGCAGGAGGATCACGAGTTCGAGGCCAGCCTGGGCTACATATTTAGCCGGGCGGTGGTGGTGCACGCTTTTAATCCCAGCACTCTGGAGGCAGAGGCAGGCGGATCTTTGTCAGTTCGAGGCCAGCCTGGTCTGCAGAGCAAGATCCAGGAAAGGCGCAAAGCTACACAGAGAAACCCTGTCTCGGGGGGGGGGGGGGGGGGGAAGAAAGAAAAAGTGACCCTCTTCTCCTTTCTAGCAGAGAAAGGAATCCAAGAAGCCACCAGCCAAACTGCAGCCACGATCTCTGGAAGGCTGGCTCCACCCAGAGGGCAGAGGACAGGCAGAAGGGACAGAGGAGGAACTGGAGATCAGGGTTGGTACCCAGGCACCAGTATGTTCTTATAGCAGTAAAAGGAGGGTTTTTTTGGTTGGGTCTTTTTGAGGGGGAGGGGCGTGGAATGTAAGCTAAACGCAGGGCTTTTCAAGCTACTCAAGAACTGGAGTCCAGCAACGACAGCTCTACCAAGGGTTCAGGGTCTCTGGCCCAAGAGCAAAATGTCCGCAGGTTAACTATGCTGCAAGGGTAGCAAGGAAGAGCCACGAGCAGCAGAGATGTCAGCAGACTCCGGGAGGTGGGGTGTCACAAAGAGCCAGGAAGCACAAACAGAGAGACAGAGACAGAAGAAAGCCTTTGTCTATCCCAGGGGCTCTCAGGCCTGCCTTGGTTATGGAGAGGTGAGTGGCCTGCTCACACCTGTGGCCTAATGAGTCAGTTTTGCTCTGAAAAATTTTGCATAGGGTGAGGAAAAACCACAAACAGCTCAAGGATTGGGAGAATAAAGGAACTCAGAGATGCCTCTCAGCAGCTCACCTTAGGATTCCCCTGAGAACTGTAAACAGCATTTGGCAATGTCAGTCCCTATACTGTGTGTCTACATGCAACTTCATCTTCAAACACGGCATGATTAACTGGGCAGCAGGGGCACAACCTAGGACTTCACAAATGCTAGGCCTGTGTTCTGCCAAGGGTCACATCCGCAGCCTGTTCTACTGTTATCATGGACCATTTACTCTCTACAAAACCCTATAAGATAAGTGAGGCTGGCATCATTTGCTAAACTTTGTAGATAAGAAACACAAGTTGAAAGGTGAACTCACTTACCCAAGGCTATCAGGTCAGGGTTTCCTTCCTCCATCTTCCTCTCTGATCAAGGGCAAATGCCAATGCCAAAATCACCAAACTCCTGGTCTCTGACCCTCTCTGGAGTCTGAGTGTCTTCTCAAACCCTTGCTTCACAGGAAGTGTGACCCTTAAGCCTCCTCAAGGTTCCTTCACTAATATGGCATGGACACAGTCTTGAGACAACCAGGTCCACACTGGGCAGGTGGCTACCCCAGCCACAAGAGCCCTGCACTTAGTTCTTATAGGGAAGAAATCTTAGCACAGGGCCAGGATTAACATTTCCTAGTTCCTATGATCCTCACCAGGAGCCAGATATCTGGCTACATAGCAAGTACTAGGCACAAACAGATGGAGAGGCCTGTAGCATGCTAGGCACAGAGTATGACAACTGCCTACCCTCCCATTTGGGGCTCCATCTCTCCGAAAAGATTTTCTCCCCAAAATCAGATCTGTAGACAGAACACCAACTACCTCTACCACACTAAACAGATGGATCATGAATCAAGAAAAAAGAGGCTTTTCCAAGTTGTGTGAGAACCAAGTGCTGCCACCTCTCACATGCCCCTGACCATTCAGTCCTAGGGTGTCAGCTCCGGCAGGACCCCTAATGGACGTGTGGTTTTCTTCCTTGATGGTTAGGTGATCTGACCAGCTTGCACAGACAACGGAATGTGAGAAGAAAATTTAGCATTTGCTGAAGATAAAGCTAGAAGGGCCCCAGGTCCCTAAAAGTCATAGCACTCCCCATCTATGCTGCTCCCTATTCATATTTCCTGAGGCTGAAACAAAGTGAGGAATGGGCTACCATCCACCTGGTGCCTAGCAGCCTGATAGAGCCTGTGCCCACGCCAAGCAAGGACTTGGGACTAAGCAGATTTCTGAGTCCTGCTTTCTAAATCCTTGGCTATCACCTCTATCTGTGACATAGGGAGGTCATCCAGGCTCACTTCTGCCCTGAAGATAGGGAGAGTACCAGACCAGTTAGCACTCCCCTCCAGCTCTAAAATTACATTCACAGACCACTCAGATGGCCAATATAGCCAGGCCTCCCTGGGGAGAGGTGGTGTTTTGGGCAAGGCAGGCAGAATGAGGTCTCAGAACCTCCCAATCCTACTTCCTAGTTCAACGCTCCCTTCGACGTTGGTATCAAGCTGTCAGGAGCTCAGTACCAGCAGCATGGCCGGGCCCTGGGGAAGTTTCTTCAGGACATCCTCTGGGAAGAGGTCAAAGGTGAGTCAATCTGAAATGGAGCTTACTCTATTTTATGAGTGACATAAATTTTCTTCCCCAACCCACTCTCGAGCTTCAAATCTTTTTTTTTTTTTTTTTTTTTTTTGAGTTTCTAATCTTCCTCACTACCTGTGGAAAAGGGTGCTGAGCTGGTATGTGTGGGTAGCCCAGGAGGGCTGGAGCACCAGGTCCATCTTCAACAGCTCTGTGTTCTAGATACTAGTGTGTTAGCTAGCTGCTAGGCCCCATCTGAGGCTCAGATCTTTTAACTGTGAGGTAGGGCTGATATACCTATTGCCTGCATTTCAGATTATCTGGCTTTGAAATATCTTTACAGTGCAACGTCATGAAGGGAATCTGCCACAATGGTACTGAAAATGCTAGCAGACACATATCTTAAGTTTTGTTTTTGGTTTATTTTTTGTTTTTTTTAGACAGGGTTTCTCTGTGTAACAACCCTGGCTGTCCTGGAACTCACTTTGTAGACCAGACTGGCCTGGAAAATACAGAGATCCTCCTGCCTTAGTCTCCCAAGTGCTGGGATTAAAGGTGTGCGCTAACACGCCCGGCTATACCTTATGTTTTTTGTGTAGTGATGGGATGAGATATAAGCACACTATCACTGAGCTGCATCTCTGGTTTTCAGTATCCCCTTACTTTGTGAAATAAATACCCAGCTTTTCCACGCCTGAGGAAAACAGAAATTTCAAGAACAAGCTACATTCTTTCTCTAAGCACTTCCTCACAAATATGGCAGTCATACGTACCTCACCATACAGATGAGGAAAGCAAGATTTGGGGATATAAGGACACTTACCCAAGAGTACATAGTCCACACTCAAATGCCATCTTCCAAGTCCAAGGCCAGTGTCCCCACCCCCATCCCTACACACTTGCTCCCAGCATACAGGATTAAGGAAAGCAAATTTGATGACACAAGCAAGATGGCGAACCTGAAGACTGACTTGACCTCTTGGTTTTTCAGAAGCACCAGCTGACAAGTGACTACTGACAGGACTGGTTCACTGTGATTTCCTCCTGAGCAAGAACTCACATCCAGCCTTAGCCTCCTCTGCAACTCCCCGCACTCTCCTACTGCCTTAAGAATAAATGCTCAAGCTGTGTGCCAAATGTTCAAAATAATTTTTTTCATCGACATAGTAAAGTTCACATTTTACTTAAAAATTATTGAAACAATGAAATGAAAAAATGCTTTAAGTTTATGACCCATGAGAAAAGAAAAACAAAGCTACAGCAAGTCAGGAGCATGCTTGAAACCCAAAGGAAACCTTGCTCATTCCAGCAGTAAAACAGCAGGAGGCATGTAAGACAGAAGGTTCTAAAGGTGGGGGTTAGAGGCCACAAACACAGTTTACTTCATAGCAGAGCCTCCTGAGTAATTAAGAGCTACACTAGGAGTTTCCAAAGAGCCACCAATGGCAGCATTCATAAAGATACCAGTTGACAGTATCAGAAGCAACACACTCAAGACCTATCTGGGGTGATCAGAATGGGTGCTTGGCAATGGCTCTCGAACCATACCACACAGAGCCCTGCGTGATAACCACATTCTCCACTCTTCAACTCCTGGACAAATCTGGCAAAGTAAATGTCCCATGTGCTCAAGGCTGGCCACCACCTGATACCAGGTAGATGTCCCAAAATATTTCCCAAATTCCAGCTCACAGCTCATGAGCCTTGATCCCCAAGTCCTACCGCTGTATTCCAGTTGAGACACCTTAGTGAAAATCTTTAGACCATGTCCCAAAGCCCAATGATATTAGAGAGACCTATAACTAAAGCAAGAGCTCAGAGATAAGCTCTCCAAATCCCTTGTGCAGCCCAGTGAGCACTTAGGATAAATAGGGAGGACACCCAGTGTTGCCCAGCCAAGGCAACATTGCTACAGCAGGAACCATGTACCTCCTCAAGGGAAGCCTTGGCCACCCAGAACCCAAGGCACGAGATGACCAGGGATTGGCATACTTGACAGGCACTGTGAAATCTAAACACATCCCTGCCAAGGAGCTGTGATGCTCCTCGACATTACCATATGGGAACTCCTTACAAATGAATGCTTAGCCTCACTCCAGCCCTTCTCCAGAGAATCCTTTAACAAAGCCTCCAAGGAGTCAGGCATGGTGGTGCACACCTTTAACCCCAGCACTCAGGAGGCAGAGGCAGGCAGATCTCTTGAGTTTGAGGCCAGACTGGTTCCAGGACAGCCAGGGATGTTACACAGGAAAACCCTGTCTCGAAAAACCAAACAACAACAACAACAACAACAACAACAACAACAACAACAACAAAAAGCTATGACTTGCTTAGAAGTCCCAGGATCCTGTTCAAACAACACAGCACACAGAGCCAGGTAGCTATGGGGTCCTTCGCAAGACTGGAAACAAGAAGATACACAGATGTCCACTGTGCTGCTTAGTTTTTTTTCAACCTGACAAAGCTATTAATCATCTGGGAAGAAGGACCTCAACTGAGAAAATGCCTCCATCAGATTTCTTGTTAAGCAAGTCTGTGGGACATTTTCTTGGTTAATGATTAATGTGGGAAGGCTTAGCCTACCTCGAGCAGTGCCACCTCTAGGCAGGTGGTCCTGGGTTATAAGAAAGCAGGCTGAACAAGCAGGAAGAAACAAGCCAGTAAGCAGTATTCCTCCATGTCTCTGAGTTCCTGTCCTGGCTTCTCTCAGCGATTGACTGTAACCTGTGAGCTAAAAGAAAAGAAACCTCCCCTCTCCCCTCAAGTTGCTTTTGGTCAAGGTGTTTTATCCTAGCAATAGAAAAACTAATGCATTCAGCTTCTCTCATTTTCCCTCCCATCTTTGCAGTGCTCACTGGTATCAATTAGGTGGAGCCCTAAGACATGCAACAGCACCAACGTCTTGCTGACCTTTCTACCAACAGCACCTGTCTCTAGACCTCAGAACAGCACAAGCAGTAAGATTTTTGTCACAAGTAACCACTGTGACATACTGGAGAGCAGAAATGAAGGAAAAGACTTAGCAAATGGAGGGAAAGAACTTGAGTGGAACAGTTGCTCACAAGATGCTTCCCTCAGCAAAAATGAATACTTCTCTTTCTCCTGCCAGTGCCCTGCTGTCATTCCTTCAAGGAGCAGATGCTGAGCACACTCTGGCCACTCTACTTACCAGGTGGTTCAGTGTGGGCGCGGGGTGACTATGAATACTAGCTGTACAATCCACATCAAGACCCTGCACTTCACTGGCTCCTCCTTGCCGAGGTCACTGCAAAACTTAACCCAGCATCTGGCACAAGGGTGCCGGGAGAACAGGCACACAGTTATCCTAATAGCTACTACTCCATGATCCTACTGTGTACATTCAAACAGATGAGTTTATCTCCCAAAGTCACACAACAAACACCTGAAGACTCATAACCAGAGCCTCACACATGAGGCATGTGGTTTTTCCATCTTAACTCTGCTCCATTGGCCCAACTGCCAAGGATCCAGGACTTCCTAAGTGTTTTCAGTGCCAGGGTAAACCCAGGCAGGGCCTGTGTATGCTAAACAAGCACTCTACCAGGGAACTATGCCCCTCCTTTTGTTTTTCATTGTCCTTGACAATTCATCAAGTGAACCTAATGTGGAAAGGACAATTTCAAGTTAACAACTGGCAGAAATACAATGTATCCAAGCACATGATTAGGGTACACAGTACCAAGAAAATACATCTTTCTAAACATGTTCCTGCAGCAGTTTTCTTTTTTTTTTTTTTTTGCTTTGTTCATGGTTGTTTTGTTTCCTTGCTAAGTCACCTATGGCTGGTGGCTTTGAACTGTCAACCCTCCAGCCTCTGCCTCCCAAATGCTGGGACCATGGTGCCTAGGGCCCTATGTCAGTTTTCTCTTTTTGGGGAGGTGAGTTTTAAGACAGGGTTTCTTTGTGTAGCTCTGGCTGTCCTCGAACTCACTCTGTAGACCAGGCTGGCCTCGAACTCAGAGATCCACCTGCCTCTGCCTCTTGAGTGCTGTGTCAGTTTTCTTAAGCCCACTCCTTCATGCATTACTTAATGATTCCACTAACTTACGGGTCCCTGGAGTAGGGAACGAGGCATTTTCAAGAGGAAAAAAATCTCCTGTAAGAGAAAACTGTTTTACAATTAGCATAACAGCACATGTATCTATCTCACTTACTATATACTTAAACCTACATGCTCAAAAAGTCTTAACAAGCACCAAAGGAGAAGCCAAACATACACAATAGCATCCCCCTCCCTAAATCTGAACACTCAAACAGCAGAGACAAACAGCCAAAGGGACCAAGTGGAGCCAGCCAATACCAATTATCATCCCTGACAGTTTGTCTTGAAATATGCCAGTGGCCAGTTGCCCTTATAAAACAAAATGAAAGTGCTGAGATTAAATGGTCAAGTATCAAGCCCCCAAATCACTGCAAAATGATGGAAACACCAGAAGAGCCGCAGAAGAAAGGGACAACTACCAGAATCAGACAGGAAAGAAGATGAAGTCAGGGAACCTGCTACAAGTTTGTGATCAATAATCCATGACAATCACCTGACCATGTGTGCAGACACAGGGGGAAGGGAGTCTGCCTCTCTCACATATCACCTTCATTTCCAGCTTAAACAAGAGGGTAGGGCGCAGTTCCATGGTAGAGAACTTGCTTATTAGCCTAAGCAAGGAAGGATCTGGGTCAATCCCCAGAACCACAAACCCAGAAAAGCCCCACAAAAAAAATACCTTACTTAATAGGGGCTGAAGATATAATTTAGTGGTTAAGTGCACTGGCTGCACTTCCACAGGACCTGGTTCAATTTCCAGCACCAACATGGCAGCTGAGTCCCAGGAGATCCAACACCCTCTTCTGGCCTTCATGGACACCAGGCACACACGTGGTACACAAGGATACATGCAGGCAAAACACCCATACAGATAAAATAAAAAATCTTAAATACCATAAAATAAGATGATTGACTGCAAATAGACAGTTCCCCCCAGTTTACCTGGAGACAGAGTTCAGAGCCCAAAACCCACACTACAACTGACTCATCAACACCTCCATGTGTAACACTGCTTTCTTCTGCTGAACTATGTACTCCCCAAAGGCTAAACAGCTATAGCACACCCAAGTCTGCAGTGAAATGGATGTCTCATTCCAAGGCAGCTGACTTTTCAGACAGGACTGTGTTCTGACAGCCACTTGAATCTTACAGTAAGTTGACAATACCTCCAGACATTCCCACGTACATTGGTTAGTTTGTGAACTTGATACAAGCCAAGTTACCTGGGAAGAGAGAACCTCAATGGAGAAAATGCTCCCATGAGATTGGCATGTAGGCAAGCCTATGGGTTACTTTCTTGAATCATGATCGATATGGGAGTGTCCAGCACATGGAGGGTGGTGCCACACCTGAGCAAGTGGTCCCAAGTTGTATAAGGAGACAAACTAAGAAAGTCATGGGAAGCCACTAAGCAGTGTTCTTCCATGGCCTCTGCCTCAGTTCCTGAGTTCCTGCCCTGACTCCCTTGATGATGGATTGTAATCTGCCAGGTGAAAGAAACTCTTTCCTCCCTAAGTTGTTTTTGGTCAGGGTTTCATCACACCAATAGAAAGCAACACATAGAACACCATGTTACCGCCAGGCAGTGGTGGCGCACACCTTTAATCCCAGCACTCGGGAGGCAGAGCCAGGTGAATCTCTGTGAGTTTGAGGCCAGTCTGGTCTACAGAGTGAGATCCAGGGCAGGCACCAAAACTACACAGAGAAACCGGGGGGGGGGGGGGGGGGGGGGCACGACACCATGTTACCAAGCTGACTGGACTAGCCTCTTGCACCACTCAGCCAATCTAGATACACAAGGTCAGCATAGGACGGGGAGGTGGATTAAGGACCCCTCCCTTTACTTTTAGAGAGAAGGCCAAAGCCAGGGAGGGACAAAAAGGCATCTGGGCAAGGCAGTTGCCTCCAATTTGGTGTAGTGGTCAACAGTAATGCCCTTTGGTGAGGCCAGTAGTGCCTTCAGAGATACCAAGGGCCTGCTACAGAGGAAATGGCTACAGAACAGCTTGTCTGAGTAACAAAGTAATGTGGCAGACTGAGCAGACCCCAAGTCTTCCAAGCAGGAGGCCAGGTCCCCTGTTCTTCCCACAGTGACAAATGTGAAGCATAGACAAAACACAGCTGACCCAAGGGGGTAGACAGAGATGAAAGCTATTTCCCAGACCTGATACTGAGTCCCAGGGTTAGGTGGAAAGTCCAGACGGGCAATAATCAGCGCACCTATTTTACCTCACAAAGTTCAAGACCATTTTTCAAAGACAAAGCCACCTAGAAGAACCCTGTTAAGTGCTGGACTGTACAACCTAATCCTTCGGGACCAAGAACAGGGTTCTCCTCCAGTAAAGCCTGGGTCACCACCACCTCCAGGGTCTGTAGTGACCCCAACTTTACAAGGAACCACAGAGACCTCCCCAAGGAAGCTCCTTTCATGATGAAGCAGGGACCAGATTACAAATCCACATGTGCTAAGACAAAGAAGTGACTTTATTCAGACTGCTGGGAAACCCAGGCCACTGAGCAGGGATCCAGACTGGCCAACTCATTGTACTCTTGTGCCATAAATGTTTTTGCTCAATGATTACCCTGGAGCCATGTGGCCAGGAGGCAAAACTACCCCTCTCCCCAAATCCACTCCATAGTACCCACCCACCAACCAGCAGGTGAAGCTTTGTGATGAGGTTCCAAGAGTAACATCCCATCCTGGTTTGCTGAGTTTTGACAGGATCTCCAACACATCCTTCACCTTGGACACAAGCAGATGGAGGCCATCCTATACTATCAGGCCACTGGTCATCCTAGAGGGTTTAAAAAAGAAAAGGAGGTTCCAAGTTCAAGCTCAACAAACCAGGCTTAATACCAACCCTAAACTTACATTCTTTTTTTAAAAAATTATTATTATTGTGAATATACATAACCAGGGTGGCATGCTGCCACAGCAGGAGTGAAGTTAGAAGACAACTCTATGGAGTTGGCTCTCTTTCTACCTTTATTCAGGTTCTAGGGATCAGACTCAGTTTACCAGGCTTGTACAGTAAATGCCTTTACCCACTGAGCCATCTTACTGGCCTGTGATTTACTTTCTCTGCCAGGTGTGTCCAACCTTTAACACCATAATGTAACATGGTTATCTAGAAGGATCACATGTAAGAAGCAGGCAAGCTAGTTACAAAATATATAAATCTCAAAGTTTAAGTAAGCTTATAGACTTCCATTCAACTGTATTCCTAACTTTCCTTGGCTGCAGGCTACAGGCTGGACATGCCAGTTAGTAGTTTACACCAGAACAGCCCCCAAAAAACAGCCAAAGACTCTCAGGGCTGACTGCTAAGAAAGATGTGGCTCTTATGACCTTTGCCAGAAGATGTCTGCTCATGCTGCCTGCTCAAAGACTGTAGAGGCGACTGGTGTTCTCTCGGAGGACCGCCAGAGTACGGGAAAGTGACTCCTCTTTGACTCTGGCAATCTCTCGAACTGTGTGCAAGGCCAGGCCTGGATGGGCATACTGGCAAAGACTTCTCGGCACCTGGAAGACAGCAAGCATTCACATCATCGCTGTGCCTTCTGAACATATGTCACATAGAGTGTCCCCCATCCCATCCCCAGCAAGGACCTCTTTGGGGCTGCCCTGTAGAGACCCCTTTACCTGCAGGTGCAGGAAGAGTCCTAGTCATGGGGGGCTCTGGGTGAGCGGGGTCCCACGCTTCCATGGACTACCCTCTACAGGGTAGGGCTTTGCACTGCCTGGAAGAGAGTGGTTACCCTTCAGCTTCTCAGCCCCCAGGACTTTTGGTTCTACAGAGTAACAACAGGGAGACACCTATACCGCACAGGGTGCCACCAGGAGGTCACTGGGACTTGGGCCCAGCCAGCCTCCCACCCACTCGCCTCAGTGCCTCAAGTCGGTCTGAAGACAGTCCTACCTGGCGAGGGAGGAAGTAGGGTGCATCTGTTTCCACAATGATCCTGTCCAACGGGATCTGTCTAAGGGCATCCCGGGCCTCCCAGGCGGAGGAGTAGGTCAGTACTGCTGTGAAGCCCACCGACATGTTAGGGAAGTACTTCAACAAAGGCTCAATGACTGAGTAGCTGCCAGTGAAGCAGTGCCTGTGGGAGAGTATGGTTCAGGGCTTGCTCCCAGGCTGCAGCAGCAGCCCCTAGCTGCCTCCAGGCCTGCAGAACCCATTAGTGGACCCTAGAAAAGAAAAGCTTGCACCCAAGCAGACTCCAGAGCAAGCCGAGAAGGGAGCCAGGACAAGTACAGCAGAACCAAGCTGGCATGAGGTTCAGATACTGAGCAACACCAGTCCCACCTCTACCCCACAACCTGGGCAGCCATCTGACACAACCACAGCCATGGCACAGGCTGGAGTAGTGTGGGAGAGGAGACAGAAGAAATAAAGACCAGCCCTCCCAAGGTTACAACTACACATGGAAAAATCATGCCTGTGCTGTTAGATGCACTAAAAAAAAAAAAAAAAAAAAAAATGGCCAAATGAAAATCATGGGGAATGGGTCACAGGTGAAAAGGAAGAATTTTTTCCCCCTGATTTCTTGAGACAGGGTCTCTCTACATAGCCCTGGCTGTCCTGGAACTCACTATATAGACCAGGCTGGCCTGGAACTCACAGAGATCCATCTGCCTCTGCTTTTCAAGTACTGAAATTAAGAATTTTCTTCTTAAATGTGATGGCAGTTCATGTTCTTGGGTAACGAATACTGTCAACTCATCTGGAACTCTGGGCTTCCTGCAGCCACAACTTCCCATCAAACTGTCTTAGCTTTGGTCCAGCTGTCCCTTTAAAGACAGCCATTGTCAAAGCCCTGCAAACCCAACCAACCATTCCTTACTGCACCTCCGCCACTGCTGTAGTAGACGGGGTGACAGCACAGTGGCTGAAAGCCCACTCCCTCTTGCCATCTGAAAAGACCTAGATTTGCTTCCAACCCCCCTAAATTCTATTCATCCCTCTGCCCAGCAAAACTGCTCACTCAGGCATCAACTCCTGACCTCTAGTCAGAGTAAAGGGCCCTACCTGAGCTCTCTCTATATCCATGTCCACCTCAGTCCCACACTAGGCATACTGATGCCAGCAGTGGTCTTTGTCTAGCTTCAACAGCTCCTCCATAGCATCTCCAGAGGGGATGCAGAAATGCAATGTAGGAATGCAAAGGAGTTTCCTAGACTAAGACTGTGGTAAAACACAACTAGAACCTTTAATGCTAACTGGGATAAATGGAGTTTTCAGTCAGGTATGGTGGTGCATACCTATAATCCCAGCAGAGGGGAGACAAGAGGCAAGAGGATCAGGAATTCAAGGTAATCTGCTATATATCTGAAGTCTGGCCTGGGCTAAAGTGAAACCCTATCACAAAACAAACAAAAAAAGCTTTCAAGTTCAAGTAAGGAAAAGAAGTATAGGAAGTACCTTTTCAGAAACCTTGGAAGGGTCTCTCTCTGTACACTGAGCTACTGTACCCTAAAGCAGCCTCTCCCACATTTGAGACCAGGAAGCCCCATCTAGCTCATTTGTGATTAAAGAGTATTGATTTAAACTGTTAAAAAGTCATGGCTGTATAAGGAAAGACTGGTCAAGTACCAGAAGTTTCATGTGATTCTACTTAATGTTTAATTCTTTTGAAAAGATACTTAAAAACACATTAGGAAGCCAGGTGTGGTAGCACCTTGTAATCCCAGAACTCTAGAGGTTGAAGCAAGGGGATATCCACGCATTTCAGGCTAACCTAGACTTTCAAGACCCTGTCTCAAAACTCCCAAATTTTTCTTAAATGTAATATGGAAGAAAAGGTACAAATGATGTAAATAAAGTACTGATGTATGAAAATCTAAAAAAAAAAAATTTAAGTTACTTTAAAAATGCAACAAGGGGGGCTGGAGAGATGGCTCAGTGGTTAAGAGCACTGACTGCTCTTCCAAGTCCCGAGTTCAATTCCCAGCAACCACATGGTGGCTCACAACCATCTGTAATGAGATCTAGTGCCCTCCTCTGGCCTGCAAGGACACATGCAGACAGAACACTGTATGTATAATAAATAAATAAATCTTTTAAAAAAAAAAAAAAAAGCAACAAGGGTCCAGATCACAAAAGACCTCAAAAACCACCCTAACAGCATGATTGCTTCCTTGAGTTTCATCTGCAGTTAGTACAGGAGTGCCCAGGTGCCCACTGAAGCTGCAGCTCCTAACCTATGGATCTTGTAGTCAAAGGGCACAAATCTTTTCATGATGTCCAACAGATCTTCATCAGCTTCACGGCAGTGGATGACCAAGGGCTTCTTCAGAGACACAGCCAGCTGCAGCTGCCTCTCAAACACCTGAGAGAAAGCAAAGTGACAGCAGGATTAGTGGCCCTTCAGTCTGTTACCTCTGCAGCTGTCTCTCATTTTTTGCTTCTAAACTATACAACAGAATCGTAAACAAAGCTACCATCTACTGGTACTTCCTACACTGCCGAGTTGTCAACCAACTTCTAGGCCTGTCTCTATGCAAGAGTTGTACATTCACACACACCTCCAGCAAACTGCCTAGGTCTTTAGGGGATTCACAATTCCTGAATGTCCTTCTAAGTTAAGTGCCTGTGGATCCACTTCATTCTATAGAATTGGTAAAATCCATAGTTAATAACATAAGCAAACAAGCAGAGTTACATCTCTCTTTCCTCCACCATGGCCAGGTTTAGAATAAACAGCACTAGAATTATTCAGCAAGTTGCCTTACCTGACATATGGCACTTCCATAAGCAATTATTTTAGCTGTGCAACACAGCTCATGTTTGCATCTTCAGCACCAGTAACAATACATTTTTGGTAATATCCACTTAGGAGTGACATTTACAAGTCTAAAGCGTGTGCCAAATCATCTCAAAAGGGGGGCACAGTATCAATTCTGATATAGCTTTTAACTTTTTAAAAAAGTATTACATCTTTATATTTATTTGGGGTGAGGGAAGTGAGAATCGACTATTAGGAGTCCAGAAGGTAAAACTCAGGTCATCAGGCTTTATGACATTGCCTTACCCACTGAACCACCTCACAGGCACCCTTAAGTGTTAAGCGCAGGATAATGACCAGACACAAATCAAATGATTTTTACATGGGTGTTGGAATCCAAACTCGGGTCCTCATGCTTGCACAGCAAATCTTCTTACCCACTCAGCTATCTCCTGACCCTTCTATTTTCTTTTGTTAAAACTGTTGCAAGGCAGTTTTTAAATTGTTGCAGCATATCTGCTCAAGGCCCTAGATTCTATCTCCTGCATGAGGAGGGTGGGACAGGTGTACCTACCTACACACAACACATATTTTCTTGAATCTTTGACAGGTAATTTTAAGACAAGCCACTATCCCTTGCAACTTACCAAGAGGCCTAACAATAAATATACAATAGCTTGACACACACATCCAAATTAAAAAAACAAAAAAACAGTAAGAGAAAAAAACTCCCTAGCAAGCAGGGCTCAACAGAACAACAATAAAGAATGTACACCTATGCTATTCACCCTAGCATTCTCCCCCATCTATCTATGCTCTGGTCCTCGGCTGACACACCATTTCCAGGGACTGCGGACTTAACCCGGCTCTCCCAGGGGAACCAAGCCTGTCCTGCATCCGTATTAACTCAATAATTAATTCCAGGCAAAAACAAATAGAGGCACAGATACCCAGGGTTCAATGAGGTGGGTGGGGACAGACTCCAGTCTTCTTGGCTTTTCATTCAAAGGATTATGATCCTCTTAATCATTGATCTGTGCAATGTATTCAGGAAATATCTAGGGTCTAATCCTTGGAAGTAGTTAAATCTGTGACCACATAGATAAAAACAAGACTTAAGGAGGACTGACTACTCAACCCATTTTTCCTCATTTTCCCCCTCTATTTTCTCAATCTTTTAGAAGTACGGAAGTATCAAGTAACAAAAATAAGCTTCATTCCCCCTCCCTCTGGCTACCCACCTCTTGTATGTACTGTGCATCAAACCCAGAACTCAAGCATGACCCATGCTAAGTGCTCAAGCATTTGCACTGTCAGGTATGACCACTCCCAATACTGCCAGACAGACATAATTCTTCCCTAGGTTGTTGTTCTCCTACAGTAAGTCTTTCAGCCGGTGCAAACAAGTTGCTTGCTGGTCACTATTCACTTTACCAGGCATCTAATTTAAGATTTATGTAAAAAGAAAAAAAAAAAAAAAAACACAGTAGCCACTTCCCCTCTCCATCTTAGAGTCCTCCATGTTGACAGAAACATCTAAGATGGTAAATGCTTCACATTCAGGTATGTGTTCTGCCCTTCTCCAGTCAGCAATCCCCTTCCTGAGTCTCATCTCACCAAAGCAAGTGACTGCTAGAACACTACCCAAGTTCAGCTTGAACAGAGTGACTCTGGGACTGTACATGTGATCTGAGCCCCTCATAATCTAACAAGGACTTAGGTACTGTCAAGTCCTTTCAGCAGAGTTCCTGGCACAAGCATCCAGTGAACGGATCAGCTATACTGTATGACAATGCAAGGAGGAGCTCCCTGAACTGCTCCTCTTTCCCTGGCATACCTAACTTGTGCCACAGGGACTATCCTGCTTAGTTTTGTCAATCTGACACAAGCTAGAGTCATTTGGAAAGAGTAAACCTTGAGAAAATGCCCCCCACCATATTGGCCTGTGGGTTATTTCCGTGATTGATAGTTGATTTGAGGAGGCTCAGACCACTGTAGGTACCACTACCCCTAGGCTGGCAATCTAGGGTGTGGAAGAAAGGAGGATGAGCAAGCCAGTCTGCAGCATTCATCCATGGCCTCTGCTTCAGTTCCTGCCTCCAGGCTTCTACTCTTGGCTTCTTTTTGGTCATCATATTTATCACAGCAATAGAAACCCTTAGTAAAACAGAGACCAATTGGAAAAGCAGAGCACTGTGTCTCACTATCCTAAGACTCTATTTTCCTCCATGTGTTCAGATGTAGTTACTTTATACATGCGTCACATGGCTAAATACATTACCACCTCAAGCCAGAGGAAAGCCAGCAAACCAAATTCTGCAATCAGGACCCCAACACACTAGCCCCAAGGCCTGTAGCCGATAGGACACACAGCATAAGGCCTCACGGGCCTCCTAGCTGTTCTAGGAGCTCAGCATACATGCTCCACCACAAACACCACCTGGGAACCAGGAAAGGATGAGTGGGAGGGCCACTGCCTCCTATTCTCCATCAGAGATGTCCACTGAAAGGCTACAAGGATTCTTCCCCTGCCTAAATGCCAAGTTCAAATATACTGAGGGAAAAAAATGTTATGACGGATAACAGTCATTATCTCAGACTGAATGACATATAACTTTTTTGTATATTTTTGTACTTTTTAAAATATTCTGTAACAGGCATATTTCATCTTATAAAACCAAAACAAGCCAGTGTGGTAGTGTTATAATTTCAACACTGGAGAGGTAGACACAAGATCAAGAGTTAAAGGTCATCCCCAGCTAGACAGCTAGTTCTAAGCCAGCCTGGTCTATAAGAATGAGTCTAGGACAGCCACAGCTACACAGAGAAAGAACCCTGTCTCCAAAAACAAAACGAAATGAAACAGAAGAAGAGGAGGAAGAGGAGGAGGAGGAGGAAGAAGAAGAAAAAGAAGTCAGATGTGGTGACACATGCCTTTAATCATTATCACTCAGGAAGTTGAGGCAAAAGACATCTGAGTTCCAGGCTAGCTAGGATTACAAAAGGAGACAAAATGCTAGGGGGTGTGTCTCTGGCAGAGCACATTCCCAACATTTGCAAAGGTCTTGGATTTAATCCTCAACAATGCAAATTCCCAAACCAAACTAAACTAACAAAAACAAAACCCTACACTAAAAGATTTGTCAACTAGGCATGGTGACAAGGGTTTATACTCCCAGCACTGGGGAGGCTGAGGCAAAAGGATCGTAATTTCAAGGCCAGTTTGACATAGCGGCAAATCCCACATTTAAAAAAAAAAAAAAAAAAAGGCCAGGCAGTGGTGACACACACTTTTAATCTCAGCACTTGGGAGGCAGAGGCAAGCGGATCTCTTGAGTTCCAGGCCACCCTGGTCTACAGAACGAAGACAGTCAGGGCTATGCAAAGAAACCTTGTCTCAAAAGAAAAAAAAGTTTTGAAAAACAGTTGAAGAATGGCATTCAAGGAGTTCTAGGTGCAGAATAGCCCTTACTGGTAGGTTCAACCACTCAAGGAAATGTATGAGGGAAAGCAGACTAGAGAGGCAGTACCTGGTGCTGCTCAGGAACTGGTGTGGTGCACTTGTGAGAGTAGTCCAGGCCCATCTCTCCAAATGCCACAGCCTTGGGGTGCCGTAAGGCATGCAAAAGCTTTCTTTCTTGATTCTCATTATAGTAGCGTGCAAAATGAGGGTGACAGCCAAAGGCCCCCCAAACCAGATCTTCTTTCAGGAGTTCCTCCCATAGACCATCAGTCAATGTCCTTGGATCACAGAAGTCAGAGATGCAGCCCTGAAACTCCTTAGGGAAGGAGCTGCTATAAATCTTTCTGAACTTTGAAAATGTCCCCTTGAAAGATAGCTTGGAGTAAAGCATGTCCAGGTGACAGTGGGTATCGATGAAACCCTCCTCTAGGTTCATCTCCCGGTGGCTCCTTGGCAAGGAGCTGGATGTATGTTCTCTGGTGTGGCGAGGTGGTGTCTCCTCTCGGAATGTCCTTTTCCCCTTTACCTCCTCCTTCTCCTCCTCTGTGCTTTTGGAGGATTGAAGTGAATGGGAATTCTGGGACCTGCCTTCCTGGGCAATGTCCAGGTCTTTGGAGATGCTCTGGGTGCTCACTGTGGACTTGGAGGAATGAACACTCGAAAGGTCCTGGCTGCTCTTCCCAGCCTGTGCTAAGTCATGGCTGCTGGATCCCCCCAATGGATAACCAGGAGTCTTCTGGCTGCTAGTCCAGTAGCTGGCATAGTCACACCATGGGCTACTATACAGATGAGGAGGGTACATAACATAGTCAGTGGGGAAGGAAGATGATTCTGGAACTGCTGAGTATTTCAGCAAGACAGGCTCCTCTTGGGAGAACCTCACAGTGGCCAGCTCATCCACATCTGACCAGTCACTCCCTGAAGAGGGATGCTCAATCACCACCTCTCTGTTTGTGTGCTGCAGAGAAGAAAAGCAACAAGTTAGCCCTCCTATGGGAAATGCCTCTCCCCTCCAGAATTCACACTGACCTTAATCCCACTCTGAGGTTACACCAGAGGGTATAAACTTAACTATGTTTAGAAGCAAGGCCTTTGAAATGCAATTAGATTCAGATAAAGACATCAATGTGGAATCTGATATTTGAACACTGGGGGCTCAAGGTGAATTTCTCAGACTTTTTCTCAGACTCTCTTGAAGCTAGACAGTAACTGGGTTTCCAGGTGCATCTAAATAGGTATGAGAATATTCAACATGTACAATTTCTGAACCAAGTTCTTAAGAGAAAAAAAGTGTATTTCTTTTTTTCTCATCTGCTTTCTATTGGCCAATGTAACAAAATCAGCATCCCCACCTCAGGCTATAAGGTGGATACTATATTTAGCAAGGCACCAAAATCTCATCCTTACTAAGCCAAAACTCTGTTTTGTTTAAACCACTATGATACTGGTTTTTTCCTTTTTTTTTTTTTTTTAAACATTTATTTATTATGTATACAGTGTTTTGCCTGCATGTCAGAAGAGGGCACCAGATCTCATTACAGATGGTTGTGAGCCACCATGTGGTTGCTGGGAATTGAACTCAGGACCTCTGGAAGAGCAGCCAGTGCTCTTAACCTCTGAGCCATCTCTCCATCCCCCATACTGGTCTTTTTCAATGAAAACAAAGCTATACCCTACCACATGTAATACAATTTTTGAAGTAGTTCTTAAAAAGCCAATCAAAGTTTATTAATAACTGAAAGGAATGATGGAAGAGAGGCACTAATTTCCTGGAGTCCATGTTAAATCAAATATTGCTTTTAGTTACTATCCTCTGGGAGCTAAGTGTTAGGGTCAGGGATAAAACTCTTGCCTAGTATGCCTAGGGTCCTGAGTTTGAGCCTCAGCATGGTGGTGGACACAAGTCAGGAGGGGGGATGACACCAAGAATAGTATCTAAAACTTCGATCAAACTAGAAAGACTAAATGCCAAATATACATAATCAAGAGAATTCAAAACCCAGATGTTTGGTGTGTGCTCATTTACCTTTTGAATATCTGCATGAGAGTCAGAGTTATCAAAAAATTCTAGGGCTGGAGGAGGTTCGTCAATGACTGTCCTTTGGTCACCAAGCAGCTCCTCACTAGTTTTCTTCACAGTGACCACTCTTCTGTTACAGACGCTACTCCTGTCTAGCACAGACTCTTCCTTCTCCACTCTGACCTTTGTAGGTGACTCTTCCTTCTGAGGTACAGTGACTGTAACCTTTCCGGCTGGTCTTTCAACACTCTTAACCAGTTCTTCCCGGCTCTTGGCTGGTCCTTCCACACTCCTGGCTGGTCCTTCAGTACTCCTGGCTGGTCCTTCAATGCTCCTGGACGGTCCTTCCCTGCTCCTGGACGGTCCTTCCCTGTTCCTGGACGGTCCTTCCCTGCTCCTAGCCGGTCCTTCCATGCTCCTGGCTGGTCCTTCCACATTCCTGGTTGGTCCTTCCCGGCTTGGATACTCTCCCAAGCTTGCCTTCCCCCGAGTGGTGGCAGCCTCTCCCTTCCTCTTGGGCATTGACTTCCCCAGGATGCCCTGGATGGCCTTCAAGTAGATCACTGTTGAGCCCTGGTCTCGAAGCCTGTCCTTCCTTTTCTGGAACTTGCTGGGTTCCTCCATAGCATCACTCTGACCCTCAGCTTCAGTTGCAAATTCAGAGTTCACAGAGTGACGAGAACTATCTTTAGAATTAACCTGGAATTTGAAAAGAAACTTTCAAAGGTTTGTTTTAAGAGCAATTTCCTATCAGCTAATGACAAGTCACTAGCGACCCCATCAGCCCAAGGGAAAGCAAATGTGACAAAAGTAAGATTCACCCAGACAGTAGCTTCTCCCTATTCCACTGTGGAAAGCTAACATAGTAATGCTTTAGTCATTTATTTAAAATTCACTTCCAAAGTGCATCATGGCATCTTCTTACCAGTGGACAGGGAACATAACAGTATAGTTGCACTACACTGAGAGATGAGAAGCAATGATACAATTCATAAGAGCTAAAATAACAATTCAATGTTTTCCCACTGGAACTAGCCCAGTCCACTACAAGAATCAGGAAACCTAAGACCCCAGCAAGGGGGAGGGCTGGTTCAAGGTACCCAAGTCCCCCAGTCCTAAGTAAGTTCTGCCCCGATGGCCTAATCTTCCTTCAAATCTTACAATAACTCTTTTCCCAAACTGTAACCCTGCTGCTGTTAGGAGGATACTTTCCCAAAAATGACATTAAGAATGTACCGAGTCCTTCTCCATCTCCTGAAACACAGGTAATACCTCAGTCCCATTCCCTTCTTCTGTATCCACTCACTGCAAGAGTCCACAGGGGATAAGCTAGACTATTAGTTTATGTTAACACTCAGGTCCACCCTTAGCCCAGCATGATAGAAAAACTGGAGCCGCCAGGCGGTGGTGGAGCACGCCTTTAATCCCAGCACTCAGGAGGCAGAGCCAGGTGGATCTCTGTGAGTTCAAGGCCAACAATGGGCTACAGAGTGAGTTCCAGGAAAGGCGCAAAGCTACACAGAGAAATCCTGTCTCGGAAAAAGAAAAAAGAAAAAAAAAAAAACAGTGAGTTCCAGAACAGCCAGGGCTACATAGTGAGACTCTATCTCAAAAAAGAAAAACTGGGGCTAGAGAGATGGCTGAGTGGTTAAGAACACTGGCTGTTCTTCCAGAGGTCCTGAGTTCAATTCCCAGCAACCACATGGTGGCTCACAACCATCTGTAATGAAATCTGGCGCCCTCTTCTGGCCTGCAAGGATATATGCAGACATTACACTGTATATATAATAAATAAATCTTTAAAAAAAAAAAAAAACTGGAGCCCTCCCAAATGCAAAGGAATATCAAACCTCCCCACCTGTAAAACACAACACACGTGACCCTAGAGCATTCTACAGCCACTGTAGCACGCATATTTATATTCAGTTCCTCTCAAAGTAAATATACTCACTCAGGCCAGAATTATAGTGGCACACACCTATAATCACAGCACTTGGCTAAGCTAGAAGGATCACTGTGAATCTGAGTCAGCCTGGGCTACATATTGAGTTCCAGGTAAGTCTGAGTTATATATTAAAAATTGGTGTCCGGCCGGGCGGTGGTGGTACACGCCTTTAATCCCAGCACTCGGGAGGCAGAGCCAGGTGGATCTCTGTGAGTTCGAGGCCAGCCTGGGCTACCAAGCAAGTTCCAGGAAAGGCGCAAAGCTACACAGGGAAACCCTGTCTCAAAAACACCAAAAAAAAAATTGGTGTCTGGGCAGCAGTGGCGCACACCTTTAATCCCAGCACTCAGGAAGCAGAGCCAGATAGATCTCTGTGAGTTCGAGGCCAGCCTGGTCTACAAAGTGAGTTCCAGGACAGACTCCAAAGCTACAAAGAGAAACCCTGCCTCAATGTCCCCCTACCCAAAAAAAAATTGGTATCCTAAAATAGAAATAAAAAACAGAACAAGTGAGATGGTTTACCAACATAAAGTTACTTCCCACTAAGCCTAATGATCTTAGTTCAATTCCCAGTACCCACATGGTGTAAGGAAAAAACTCAATTCCTATTAATTGCCCTTTGACTTCCCCATATGCCATACACATGCATACACACAAAAAACAACTGCAATTTAAATAAGCTCAGAAAAAGGAAGTCCACATTGCATAACCACCATATGCTCTGGTTGCAAGACAGAGAAATGAAGCTAGAAGTCCTCTCCCTGCTGGCTAGTTTTCATAATGCCAGAAGGGGATGCTCATACTGTTGGGAGAGATTGTCATCAACGGTCTTAATATTCTGTGGACCCTGAATGCTGCACATTCTTGATCTGTCAAACAAGATATGCCCACTAGTGTAACAGAGGCACTACTATTAAAAAAGAAAAGAAGCTTATTGAGCCAGAAAGATAGATCAACAGGCAAAAAACACTTGCTGCCAAGGCTTACAACCTTAGTTCAATACCCACAATCCATATGGTGGAAGAACCACTCCCAAAAGTTGTCTTCTGACCCCCATTCAAACACTGTGGCATGGACATACACATACAAATAAAACTAAAACTAAACAGGACTTAACAAGCACACTGCAGAGGGCAGCAAGCTGGGCAGTAACAAAAGGACTTTTCAGCTGGGTAGTGGTGGTAGTGGCGGTGGCACATGCCTTTAATCCCACCAGAGGCAGAAGTAGGCAGATCTCTGTGAGTTCAAGGCCAACCTGGTCTACAGATCAAGACAGCTAGGCTGTTACAAAAGAAGCCCTATCTTGAGGAGTTACAAAAAGATGTTAGCTGCCATGTGGGTGATGGGAATTGAACCTGTATCCTCTGGAAGAACAGTCAGTGCTCTTAACCACTCAGCCATCTCTTCAAGCCCAATAAACATTGTTTTGTTATTTTTAAAAAGGAACAACTCTGGAAGAAGGGGGGGGGGGGAGATGTCAGGCATGATGGTGGGCACACGCCTCTAATTCCAGCACTCAGGAAATATAGACAGGAGGATCAGGAGTTCAAAGCCAAACTCAGCCAGAAAAACCCTCCCCAAAAAAACCAAAACAAAACCAGGCAATGGGGGTGCACGCCTTTAATCCCAGCACTCGGGAGGCAAAGGCAGGAGGATCTCTGTGAGTTCGAGGCCAGCCTGGACTACAGAGTGAGTTCCAGGAAAGGCGCAAAGCTACACACAGAAACCTATCTCGAAAAACCAAAACAAAAAAAAAAAAACAACAACTAAACGTCAACTTCAGACTTGAGAACAAAAGAATAAAGTGAGGTGGACATGAGGACTGTCTATTAGCCAGGAGCTGGGGAAACATCTCAGTGGCAGAGCATTTTGAGGTCCTAAGGCAATCTCAGCAGGGAATAGACAAAATAAAATGGTCAAACATCTTCCCTCTTGAACAATGCTGTTTCCTGACACTGAGCTCTGAGCTGAAAGTGTGGGACACACGAAGCCAAGTGTGCACCTGTGGAAGTGAAAGTAGGCAGAGCTGGTGAGATGGCCCTGGGAAAATGTTTTCATCAATGCTCCTCAACTGTGCCAGCTCACACCTGAGACTCAAACAAGGTCACATATCTGCTAAACCAAAGAGAGGCCTACACTTCCTGAAGTCTTGGAACCATCTCCCCAGCACTCTCACCACACAGTGCCTTAGAAACTAGCCCCATGACCTGAAAGAATGCTTGGCATACGAAGTACTGATTGTAACTATCAAAGGAAAACCCAGTGGCCTTCATGAAAGACAGAACCAGGCTAGGATTAGACTCAAGCAGATTAGAGGCCATACCCTCAATTAATCAGCAATCAGCAACATAGCCTGAGACTGAAAATTCCTGTCCCTGACTCGGGGGTTCACTCTGTCAGTGACACTGAATGCAATCATCTAACACTGATACTGTCCAAAGCCCACGTGGATGGACTAGTAACGCAATTAAATTGTATGAGCAAAGGCTCATATTTACCTGACTTGCATCTGAACCATATTCAGTATGGTTCTGCCAAAGACAACTTTTCAATTCACCATTATTTGTGAACTTAAAGAAAAATGCCACTTGCCCTCCAGAGGTCAGGCTATAAGGTCTATATTGAGAAAACATAAGGCATGGGCTGGAGATGAAACTCAGCAGTTAAAGCATGTGATTAGAAAACAAACACTTGGGCTGGAGAGATGGCTCAACAATTATACATTGGCTGCTCTTCCAGAGGACCTGGGTTCAATTCCCAGCACCTACGTGGTAGTTCACAACCATCTGTAACTCCAGTTCCAGTTGCTCCAACACCATCACACAGATATACCTGCAAACAAAACACCAATGCACATAAAATAAAAATAAATTTAAAAAAAAAAAAAAAAAGTAAGAAAACACTTGGGGTTGGAGAGATGGCTCAGCAGTTATGAGTACTGATTGGTCTTCCAGAGGACTCAGGTTCAATCAATTCCCAGCACTCACATGGCAGCTCACAACCGTCTGTACTCCAGTTCTAGGGGATCTGACACCCTTTCACACAGACATACATGCAGGCATGTGTTTACCAATGCATATGAATAACAACAAATAAATTTTAATAAAAGAAAAAAGAGCTCCCCGAGTTGAACACCCAAGCTGCACTTATGAAACCACCAAGAAAGTCAAATGTAGTGACACAACCTGTTCCTCCAACACTCTGGAGACGGGAGGATTGGGAGTTCAAGGTCATCCTTGGCTACATATAGAGTTCAATCTCTAAATGAGCCTATCTTTAAAAAAAAAAAAAAAAATCAGGATTCAGGCTTTAAACTCTCTTTCCTTACAGACTGTCTTCACTGCTTTCTCTAGAGGCAGACCATCTCCCCACAAATGAGACTTTCCCTACACACTCTTCTACATACACAATGCCAGCCCACTTTTTAAGACTACCAGAGCTCCCAAACCTACAATGTAATATCAGTAGAAGAGTAGAAGAACAGAGATCTTTGTTTTACAGTTACTTAAGAATCCCAAGCAGCTGGGTGATGTGCGCCACCTTTGATCCCAGCACTCGGGAGGCAGAGGCAGGTGGATCTCTGTGAGTTCGAGGCCAGCCTGGGCTACAGAGTAAGTTCCAGGAAAGGCACCAAAGCTACAGAAAAACCCTGGGGGGGGGGGGGGGCTTTAATCCCAGGCAGAGGCAAGTGGATCTCTGTGTGTTCAAGGTCAGCCTGTTACACAGAGAAACCCTGTCTCCACCAAAAAAAAAAAAAAAAAAAAAAAATTCCCACACTCCTAAAACACTGCCTGACACAAAACAGGCCCTCAGTAAATCTACTCAAAACCTGAACTGGATCTACTCTTCAAAGCACTCCTCAGTCTGCTCCAAGAACTGAGAAACCCCATTTGTGTACTTCCACTGGGGAAACAGACGAGTAAACTTCCAAGGTAACTACCAACAAACTAAAAAACCACCCAAGCCTGGTGCAGTGGCATGTGCCTTTAAACCTGGAAGAGGCAGGCAGGTATCTGTGGGTTTCAGGACAGCTCGGTCTACATAAAGAGACCCAGTCTCAAAAAAAAAAAAAAAAAAACACCTTGTAACCACCAAAGAGAATGTCAATGTGCAGGAATCCACAACTTTGGTGAAAGGCCAAAAACTGGACTAAGGGTCCAATTCCTTAGCTGAGATTCATAGTTGTTCTAAGTACAAAGACATTTTTTAAATTTTACTTTTAACGAAGTGTATGTGTGTGGTATGCGCACATGTAGATGCCCATATAGGTCAGAGGAATGGGATCCCTGGACGCTGGAATTAGTGGTTGTGAGCCATCCGACCTGGGCTCAGAACTCGGGTCCTCTGCAAGACCAGGATGTGTCATCTCTCCAGCCCCAAAAGCAAATTCTTTAAACTGACCAAAATCTACAACCCTCTTCCACCCTCTACTGTGGTGATTCTCCAGTCCCACTGTTCACTTCCAATCACCAGAAACTGCAGTTTCCCTAAGCCCTCTTTAATCGCTCTCTGTGGGATGACAGGCCACAAGCACTATAAAGCTTTCCAGTAGTTCCAAATGCCACCAAGTTTGAAAACTCCCTCTACATCGAGCTCCACCCCCCCGCGCCCCCACACACACCCAGGCCCCTACACAAAAAAGATCTAATTCGTAGTCTCCTCCCACCAAATTTCTCCTCCCCACCTCTCCAGCCACGTGCAAGAGACCTCACCATTTGCTAGACGTCGCCGCCACCTACCTTAACGCTACAAGCTTCCTTCCGAAGAGAAGCCATTTCTTCTAGGGAGGAGTGGGCGGGGTGCAGAGGTCGGGACCCCTTGGTCGTAAGGAACCCGCGAGGGCTCGCAATCAGGAAGCCAGGGGAGGCAGCCCCGCCCGCACCCGAGCCCGAGGAGAGGGAGGACGACGAGGAGGAAGAGGAGGCGCGGCGGCGGGCTGAGCTCCGGGACGTGCGGGCCACATCGTTCCCCCGCCGGCCTTTCAGACGCTGGGGGCTGCTGGCCCCTCGGGGACGCGACGCACAGCTGCGAGCTGGCCGGCTGGAGGGGGCCACATTGCGGGGCTCCCGGGGGCGGCTGCGCTTGCTGGGACACCCTTCCGACGTGCTGCCCCAGTGGTACTTGACCTTGCGCCGCTCCGACGCCATGGGCACCTGCCAGAGGGACAGAGGGGCGAGGATTGCAGCAGCAGCAGCAGCCTTGGCGGCTGCTCGCCTCACACCACCGGGAAGCCGCCAGAGCGGCGGCGGGGTCCGGCCCCACTGACCTTTCCCGTTCCTGTCGTCTGCCCATCCCAGTGCTGCGGGATTCAGGGACGCCACAGCGCTCCGAGACGCGCCCACGGGCCGAGCGCCGAGCCCCACGACGCGCTGCCGTGGTGCCGTGGGCCGAGCGCCACTATCAACAACACCGCGCCACTCCCGAGCCGCCGAGGAGCTTCCGGCGCGGCGCGGCGCAACGGTCCACCTTCCGAAGCCCCTCGCGGGGGTCCGAGCGCGCGCGAGAGCAGCCGCCCTTCGGGCTGCTCGCGCCCGCAGGCCCCGGACGCCAAGGGCGGGCCGCGGGCGGGGTGGCCGCTCGGCTCCCGCCGCCCCGCCCCGCCCCGGGCCTGAGGGGAGCCACCGGCCTCCGGAGCCGCGCGCCGGAAGTCACCTCAGCCCGCCCAGCAGACCCGGCCCAGCGCCTCGCCGCGCCCTCACCCAAGGCCTCCGCCCCGCCGCCGACTCCGCAGCCTCGGCGTCGGCCCCGCTGAACCTGCCCGGCGGCTGGCGTGCGGCGTGCGGCGTGCGGCGGGGGCGGAGCCTGCTCCAGGGACAGCGCTCATTGCCCCAACGGAAGAGGGGCGTTACTCCGCGCAAGACGGAGAGCGCCTATTGGACGGGAGTTCTAGGGCGTGTCCCTACGCCTCACGAAGCTTTCTGGTTGGTTGGGAGCGACGTGGGGGTGGGGCCTCTCACGTTGGGGAAGTCTCGCAGCTGAAAACTGCGCCGGCGCCTGGGTACCGGATTCCTGCGGGCTAGGCGTTGTCATCCTTTTTACAAAGCAGGAAACTGTGGTTCGGTGAAACCAAGCGACACACCCAGAAAGTGACTGAATTGGGGTTAGAAGGCACAAGACACACACATACGCGCGCGCGCCAAGAGGATTGCCAAATTCAAGGCCAGCTTAGACAACCTAAACACTGCCTACAAATAAAAAAAAAAAAAACTTAAACGGAGCAGGGAGGAGCATGAAGCATTGACACTGGCTCACATCTGTAATTCCATTTGGGTGGCTGAGGCTGGGGAACTACTGGGAGTTGGAAGCCAGTTTGGGATATAGATATGAGTTCCGGGTCAACCTAGGCTAGGGAGTGAGACCACCTCTAGAAATAAATAGTGCCAGCACCGGGCAGTGGCGATGTACGCTTTTAATCCCAGCACTCGGGAGGCAGAGCCAGGCGGGTCTCTGTGAGTTTGAGGCCAGCCTGGTCTACAGAGCGAGTTCCAGGACAGGCAAGGCTACACTGAGAAATCATCTCGGAAAAAGAAAAAAAAAAATGTAGTGACAACCTATAATCACATATCTAGGGAGGCAGAGTCCAGAGGATCCAGTTCAAGGTCACCTCCAAATATGTGGGGCCCTGTCTCAAACCTCCCCACACCACCTCCAGAAAAGGCAATGGTTGTGGCTCAATAGCAGATCACTTACAGGAGAAGAAAGATTTTGATCCCTATCACCGAACAAACCAGGTGTCATGCAAGCCTGTAATCCCAGAGTGCTGGAGGTGTGAGGGGAGGATCAGGAATTCCAGACCAGCCTGGAATACATAAGACACTCCACTCCCAACCAAAAAAAGTAAAGAAAAGCTAAGGGAGAAAGAGTTTGTCTTACTATTTAAGGTACAGTCCAACATTCCAGGACAGCTCACAGCTTTGGTGGCAGGAACTCGGCTGCTTTCACATTTTTCTTTTACTTTTTTTTTTTTTTTTAATTATTCAGTGCAGGACCCCGGCCCATGGAATAGTGCCTCCCGTACTCAGAACGAGTCTTCTGTCCTCAGTTAATCGTCTCTATAAACACCTTCATAGTCACAACCAGAAGCACATCTATCTCCTAGGTGATTGTAAACCCAAGTTGACAGTGAAGGTTAACCATCCCAGAAAGCCATCTCTATTTGTAACAATAAAAATGAAAACAACTTTAATATCCACGAAGAGTGTACAAATGCCTCATCCCCACTACAGTGGAGGCACTGATGATGGAATCCATCCTGAAGTGACAATATCCTAAGTCTACTGTGTGGGTTAAAGCACTTGCCACACCATGAGGTTTTGAGTTCAAATACCAGGACCCACATAAAAGCTAGGCGTGTAGCAAGGGTCTAGATAATTGAAGCACTCCTGCACAGAGATGGGCCAGCTAGCCTTGTGTAAGAAGCAGAAAAATAACAAACCTTGTGGAAGAAGGATTGACAGCTAAGTCATCCTCTTGAGCTCCACAAGCACATGGTAGTATGTACACCACATTCATACACATAAATGCACACACACATTATACAAGCAAAAATACATAAGTAAAAGCAAAAGCAAGAGTCCTTGAGTCAAACACTTTCTGTAAACAAATTGCCCAGACACAAAAGCAATTATAAGACATATGATAGATTACAAACATTTTTTTTTTACAAGAGGGTCATGATAGTGGGAACTGTTTTAAATAGTGAATTAGAAATAGCTTTGTTTTACAAAAAGGTTGGCAACATGACTTTTCAAAAATACATTCACTGCATAAACATTTTCTACATGGCAGAAACGTGAACTTAATACCTTTCATTTGTTTTATAAAACAGGACAGATACATTTTTCAAAGTGCTTCTATAGCCACTGCCCCTTCCCTCCCAAGAGCTGAGGCAGGGAGAACAGAGCAGGGGGACCTTACAAGGATACGGAGTTCCCACACACCGAGTGATTGACTTAAATAGCAGCAGAATCAAACATGAGACTAGTTCTCATGATTCTTCACCCAGCTATAAATAACACACAATCTTGGAGTCTCCATTAAAAAAAAAAAAATGGACATTGGTGTGAAGGGAGGATGAAGGTGCAGAGCAAGCCGTTCACCAGTGGCTTACAAGATTGCCAACAGAAGAAGCAGAATGCCTACGAAGTCCTTCGCCAAGTGCCTTGCTTTTGTAATCTTGAACTTGAGAGATGAGTCAAGAATTGCACTGAGACACCAGCTGACAGTCTTAGGAAATGGAAGTTTGCAGAAAGCTGTCGGCAAATATGACTGACAGACGAGAACTCTGGAAAACACCATGGGTGCTGCAGGATTGCTCTTGTCAGTTGTGGAGAGTGAGAGCTGCTGGAGCAACAGCACCTATTGTGGATGAGCTCCCTGGAACCACAAAACCACCCAAATCCGTGGGTCGCATACCAGGCGTTTCCACTTCATGGTCCTCTAAGGAGTCTCAGAAAGGAAGAGCGATTCCTGGAGTTTGGTGTCTGTGAAAGTTGAGGTCCCCTGCCCCCTCCCCTACAACTCAACTCTGATGAACAGGTTTCCTTCTGTTCCAGGCTGGTATTTAGGTTGTATGCATCTTGACAGAACTTGGGCTGCCAAAGACGTCTTCCTTGACTGGACAATTGTCTATCCAGTTGAGGATAAGGGTCCTCAGCTGGGCTCTGGTCATCAGGGTCCAAAAAGCTCAATGCTGTCCAGTTTCTCCTCTTTGTAGAGTAGGATGTTCTCCATCAGTTTCCTTTTGGCCTCATTGATCTCAATCTTCCATGAAGTCTCTGGAGCTGATGGTCAACAGAAAGCAGAAAAGGCACAGCTTCAACAAGTGCTACTATTCAAATTCTTTGAGTCAGCCTTGATCATGTTCATGTCAAGTTTGTGAATCAGGCCCCAAATGCAAGCAGCATGCCATGGCTTCTGCCTTTGCAGGGAGGTCTGAACACACACCATACATACCCCAACACCCCCACCCCCACCACACACACACACACCCTTGCCACAAGACTCTCCCACATCCCTCCACAGATAGGGGAGAAGCGTAGAGTCAACAACACTGACAGCTGTTTCTAAATTCTCCATCTTCCCCAAAAAAAGTACCTAGACTACCACTGAGTCATGTGTATATAAGGCATGGTGACTCTTCATCGAAAAGGCTTCAACTTTTATTTCACCAGGAAGCCTGGCATATTTGGACCCAAGTCCAAGTCATGGAAGGTATATTTAGAAGTGATTGACAAGGAAGAAGAGGCAGGCAGGAGGGACCAACCAGGCCCTGCTGGTCCCAAGGAAGTGTTTTTAAGTGCAATGGGTACGAGCCATACACTGTGTTCTTGTAAACCACTCTAGCAGGGCATGGTGGCACATACCTGCAATCCCAAGATAAATAAATTGAGACAAGGTTTCACTAGATAGCCCAGGTGAAACTCTGTATCTATTTAATATTTTTTATTTTGGGGTGTGTGTGTGTGTGTGTGTGTGTGTGTGTGTGTGTGTGTGTGTAGCATGCCTATATAGCCATGTGCATGCATGACAAGGTATGTTTGTGGAGGTCAGAAGGCAACTTTGCAGGCCTCAATTTTCTCCTTCTACCATGTGATGAACTGGGATCATATTCAGGTGGTCAGGCTTTGAAGCTAGTGCTTTTACCTGCTGGCCATCTCACCAGCCCTGTGGTCCCAGCACTTGGAAGGTGCATACCTGGGAATAGAAGGCCTGGAACTAAATGGAAGGCCATCAGAGGGTGCCCTGTCTTCTTGTTTCTTCTATGTACATCCTCAACAGAGAAATTGGTTTATGTTCTCGTCTGTATTTTCAAGCACCCATCAGGCATTTCTGTGTGTGTGTGTGTGTGTGTGTGTGTGTACTACACAGACATACACAGAGACAGAACACCCATACACATAATATCTTAAATTTAAAAAATAAATATCACTCTCTCTGGATCCTGGAGGAAGGACTAGTGAGCCAGAGGCAAGAGTGGATCAAGGATGAGGATGCCACACAGCTGTCCTAGCAGAAATGCAGTAGCTGTGACCAGGGCGCAGTATAGGGACAGAGGTGTGAAAGATTCAAGAGGCAAGTGAGTAGACAGAAATAAACGGTCACTGGTGAACTTGGCTTCCTCTTTGTGTAACCACTGAGCTGTGAATGCCTGAATAACTAAGGAAAGCCACAAATTAGAAGACGAGATGGATGACCTAAGTTAGGGTCACAAGAATGATCATGCACGGCACCTCACCCTTCCAAGCTTACCATCGTGGGGTGGCTGTGGGCCTGTGCAGGCCTCTAAGGAGGAGTCATCCTCCAGTCCTCCACTGGTTGATGGCTGTGCTATTTCATTCTCCCTAGAGAGTGGAGAGGAAGCAACCCTTGTACACGATGCCACCATCACAGAAGAGGAGACACTGAGGCTGGAATTGTCAACATCATCTGTTTCCTCTGGGGTATTGGAAGACAGGCCTGTGCCCTCAGAAACCCTGCTCCAAGGGAGGGATGGCTGACCTCGGAGTTGCTCCTCTACCCCAGCCATGGAGACTCGTACCTTGGGGAAGGAGACAGACAAGACAGAAACTGGAATTAAAGCCAAAGGCAGCACCTGGTCCCCTGGGAGTTATAATCAAATGCCTGCTGCGATGGGAAGAATAGCATCCTGCTTTAAAGAGATCTGAACTTGACCCCAGAATCCAGAGCCACAGATGAGCATGGGAGCCCAGGTGGTCCAATTACTGCATCCCATTCTTCTAATCATGATGACTGGGTCAGGCGTGGGCAGGTGTCTGTTTGTGTGTGTCTCTAAGACCTTGAGTTGAGTGCAGAACCTCAGGGTGCATGCTAGGCAAATATACTACATGGAGCTACATCCTGGGCCTTCGAGTTTGTCTTCTTACGTTTTGATCTAGCTCAGTAAATTGCCTCCACACCTTGAACTCGCTCTGTAGCCCAAGGTGGTCTTAAACTTGTGGTTCTTCTGCTTCAGCATCCCAAGTAGTTGGGATTACAGACCCACACTACAGCTCACTATGTACACCCTTCATAAGGAAATTTCATTTCCTCAGTGCCTTGCAAAAAAATCAGGGCGGTGAGGTGGCTGGCTGCCAAGGCTGACAGTCTGAGTTAGAGCCCCCAGGATCCATATGGTAAAAATGGATTGAGCAACAGACTGAGCGACGGTTACCATCTTGAACCCTGAGGTGGAAGCTATGTGTCTAGCACAGCGCTAGTACTATGGTACTGTCACTGCAGTGCTGGCTACCTGCACCCAAACCGTCAACCCACAGGCGGCAAACGTCCACCTTGCTTAAACCAACCTATTTGCCATCTCATTCCAGCCACTTCACCCGAGCCTTGGCCGGAACACTGACCCACTGATGGGATGAATAACTGAAGGTTTGAAAGTGAGCGGTGAAGGGGAGACCTGCTTACAATACATCTGATGATACACTGCTCCTACTGACCTCCTCAGTGCCCCGAAAGCTCCAACTGTGCCTCCAGAGCCCTCTAACTCTGCGCTCTTCTCCTCACCAACCCCATGACAAGCCACTCTGCCCCAGAGAATTTATGCCTCAACCACTTGGACTTCCTTCCCAGACCTTAGCATGTGACAGCCTCTCCCTCAGCTCGGGCCTTTTTCTCAGACTGTTCATTATGAGCTTAAGCATCAGTTCCTGGCCAGGCTCAACACAGTGAGTCCTGTCACACACCATCCTGGTGCTCACCACACAGCCAACTCCCACGCAAAGACCAGGAACACCAGGACAGCAGGACAGCGATGGCTTGCTCCGATGGACGGGTCCTCTATAGTTAGTGAGAGGCCTTTGGGCACTTATTACAGCCCAGCTTAGGAACACGTGGGCCTCTCCAAGAAAGTGGAGGAAAAGCCACAGGACCAGTGACAGACCAGGAGAGAAAGCAGGCTGAGAGAAGACAAGAAGAGACTGGCCCCCATGAGAGGCCCTGTCCTGCACCCCTGCCAGCCCCGTCAGACACCCACTCTCAGGGTCTCCCATGACCCACACAGCCACCCTGATCGCTGACGCGGCCCCAGCAGGTTCTGCTGCAGACAACCAAGGCTAAGCGCGGCTAATTACATCCCCAGTGTGTGAGTCTCCCTAGGTAAGGAAGGTGGCGGGCAGCAGAGAGCTCACCTCCTCCAAGCCGGCATTGCGCTTCCGCAGGCAGAGACACACAGCGGTGGCCCAGGCCTCAGCACAGGCCTCGGGCAGCAGCCCTGCCCTCCTCTCCACGTGCTTCTGACAGATCTCTTTCGCCACCACCTTCCCCAGGCCTGTCTTCCTGGAGTGGAGCGAGGCAGTACTGCTGGGAATCTCACTAAGAAGCAAGTCCTTCTGTTGGGAGGAGAATGAGAAAATCCAGGTGAGATGCTGGGTGTGGCAAGATGTCTTAAAAAACAAATGCGATGTCCCCAAACAAGTCCAGCACCCAAGCACTTGAGAATCATGGGACTTGCTCTGTGCACAGGGCATTCATTCCCTATGACATTTACAGCTCATCTGAAGTAGCCTAACCTGTCCAGATTCAGTGGCTCCATCAGAAAAAAAAAACATGAAATGCCTATTCCTGCATGTAACACAACACAAATCCAATAATGGACCTAAAGCACAAAGTGTGACACCTGGCAGAAAAAAAATTCAATAGCCCATTTCCAATAAATGTCATCATTTGCATAATAAATGCACGGTGAATACTAATAGCCAGTATTTGCATAGCACTTACCACATGCCCAGCACTTATAATTTAATATTTTTAAAAAGATTTTATTTTTTGCTGGCCAGTAGTAGCACATTCCTTTAATCCTAGCACTCAGGAGGCAGAGGCAGGAGGATCTGTGAGTTTGAGGCCAGCCTGGTCTACAGAGTGAATTCCAGGACAGCCAGGGCTACACAGAGAAATCTTATCTCAGAAATCAAAAACAAAAAAAATTTTGGGGGGGGGGGCAGGCAATGGTGGCACAGGCCTTTAATCCCAGCACTTGGGAGACCAGCCTGGTCTACAAAATGAGTTCCAGGGCAGCCTCCAAAGCTACACAGAGAAACCTTGTCTCAAAACCCCCTCCAAAAAAAATATTTTATTTTTTATTTACTTGTAGGTATGTGTGTCTGTGTTTGTATGGGGGTGTGTACGTGTGAGTACATATGCCCTCAGAGGCCAGATAAGGGTGTCAGATCCTCTGGAGCTCCAGTTACAGGGTAAAGGTTGTAAGCCACTGGATGTGGGTTCTAGGAACCAAATCAGGTTCTCTGCAAGTATTAAGCACTGAGCCATCTCTCCAGCCCCAATTTAATCTTATTTTTTTAAGATTTGTTTTTATTTTTATTTATGTGGTGTGTGTGTGTGTGTGTGTGTGTGTGTGTGTGTGTGTGTGTGCCTACAGAGGCCAACAGAGGGCATCAGATCCCCTGCAGCTGGAGTTACAGATGGCTGGGAGCCACCTGACATGGGTGCTGGGATCTGAACTGGGGTCCTCTGGAAGAGCAGCCAGTGCTCTTAACTGCAATTATCTCTATAGCCTCATAAATTAATCTCATTAACATGTACAGAGGCCCTTTCTGCTTCTGCTAGTACCACGGTGCCTGTGATCAATCTTACAGTGAAAGGAGACAGAAAACTGCAGGCCCTGAAGGTCACCCTTGACTGTGGACACTGGAGTCACAGTCAATTGGAGCACCACCAATTGGAAGCAGCTTCTCCAAGAGAACCAAAATGAAGGGGAGAACTGGAGGCCCAGGTGAAGGAGCTGTAATCATCCCCAGGAGCAGAGCAGGATCATAAGAGGCTCAGAGGTACCTTTTTCAAGAGGCATTTGAGACATCTCACCAAGAATGTGACAAGGAAAAAACAAAAAACAAAACAAAAAAAGAAACTACGTGAGACCATTGTTCAGGACTAACAGTAAAGAGAGCCAGGAATTACATCACCTCCAAATGAAGCAGGAGGAAGAGTCAGCATTGAGAATGCAAGCTCATTTACGGGGCCAGGGCTGTAGCTCAGCTGGTACACTGCTTACACAGCATGTACAAAGCCAGACAAAGCGGGAATGGTGGTGTGTGCCTTTAATTCTAACACATAGGAAGCAGAGGCAGAAGAATCAGGAGTTCAAAGCCAACCTCTACATTAGTGTATGCTTATTTATTGTCAGTGTACATAGCACTGTTCCATATGTACACATGTATAATTACATATTATAAGACACACGGCATTCTAAAGCTGGGTGTGATGACACACACCTATAATCCCAGCACTCATACAGCCTGAGGAAGAGGTCTGTAAATTCAGGGTCAGCCTGAGCTTCATAGCGAGGCTTTGTTTTCACTGCCTAAAACACACTCCTTACCTAGTCTCTGTCCCTTGGTCCATTCTAGTCACTCACACAACCATCCCCTCCTCCACGAGGCCTCCCCCGAGGCAGCCAGGCAGTCCCTACCCCTTCCCTCTGTCTCTTAGCTCTCCTTCTTATTTCTCTACTCTGCAGTCTTCTGCCTGGAGTCAGTGTCTCTCTCCCCACTTGACAGGCAGCCCTCCCAGGGGAGACTCCCCTTCTCCCAGTTCCATCCTCTGCACCTCCACCAGCGCCTGGGACTGTAAGCATCTCAAGGGTTTTCACAATTGAACATACTGACTTTTTAACTATCTGTATACCTTCCCTTATTTGTACACTTCTGTTTTGTTTTGTTTTGAAATCTATTTATTATTTTTAAGATTTATTTATTTAATGCGCATTGGTGTTTTGCCTGCATGCATGTCTGTGTGAGGGTGCCAGATACCCTGGAACTGGAGTTACCAATAGTTGTGAGCTGCCATGTGAGTGTTGGGAATTGAACCTGGGTCCTCTGGAAGAGCAGCCAGTGTTCTTAACCTCTGAGCCATCTCTCCAACCCCTTATTTTGTTTTTTAAGACAGGGTTTCTTTATGTATGTAGCTCTCAAGGTTCTGGAACTTGCTATGTAAACTAGGCTGTCCTCGAACTCACAGAGACCTGCCTGCCTCCCAAGTGCTGGGATTGAAGGTAGCTGTTTGTAGACTTTTTAATACAAGTGACGTATATATTCTATGTAAATTTAACTTGCCACTTTATACAAATTTGGAGAAAACAATCCTGAATGATTATCAGCCATGGGATGTGATGTTTGCTTCAAAGGCAAAGCTAGGGCTGGGAGTGTGGCTCAGTGGTCAAGCCCTTGCCTAGAGTTTGATTCCCAGAACCACAGATTTAAAAAACTAAGCAGGGATGGTGTCACAGGCCCGTGGTTCCAGCCATACAGGAGGCTAAGGCAGGAGGACTGCTTGAGCCCAGCAGCTGAAAGCCAGTCTGGGCAACAGAACAAGATTTTATCTCACAGAGAGAAAAGAGTCGGCCCCACTGTGCCTCGTTTCCTCAGCCAGCAAGTAGGTGGTTCCAGGATCTGTACACAACATGGCCGACACCATCAGAGATGCCAACCTGGAAGTAGAGCCCACTAGGGCCAGCACGGCACTTCTGACACTCACACAGTTCCTTGTGTAAGCATGACCTTTTAACTGTTTATCTTTGGGGAAAGGTAACGACATTCAAGGAAGGGGAAATCGGCACGTCACAGTGGAAGCACGTGAGCGGCTTACAGAGAGAGACAAGTTACCACCAAAGAGAAGGGACCCAGAAGCTGTTCATGGAGCCCAGCCTCGCGACCCTGCAGGGAAGAGAGATCTTATCTGGAGCCATCAGTGAGAGAAGCGGAGAACAGCAGTGACTGCACAGCACGGGAAGCCCTGACAGAGCGTTCTTGACAGAATAAACCATGAACCCAAGCAAGACTCAAGTGCCAACTCCCAGGAAATTCGAAGGAAAACTAGAAGAACCAGTGAGTGAAATCAGCCAAACCAAAACATCACACAGTCAGCATGGGATGACTGTCCTACTTCACTAGTGCATGCAAGGACTCACCAAAGAAAAGGATGGCAAGATGTGACAGGGAGAGGAGCTCACTAGGAGAGCTGCAGTGGAGCGTGTGACACATGCCTGTAATCCCAGAACTGAGAGAAGGCTGAGGCAGGAGGATCACCAAGAATTCAAAGACAACCTAGGCTACAGTGTAAGATCTCCTCCAACCCTGGAAAGAGAAAGAAGAAGAAGAAGAAGAAGAAGAAGAAGAAGAAGAAGAGGAGGAGGAGGAGGAGGAGGAGGAGGAGGAGGAGGAGGAGGAGAGAGAAAGAAAGAAAAAAGAAAAAAGCTAGGAATAGAATGTGGCTCAGCAGCTGCACACACGTAGGCAGGGTCAGCTGCTGTACTTCCGAAGGGGCAGTGTGGGTGGGTGTGGTAAACACAGAGCGCTCTGGGCTGAGGTCTGAGAACTCTGCAGGCAATGGGCAAGGCCCTCCCTGCACACACGGACATGTGCCCAAGGCTGCCCGCCAACCGACCAGAAATGATTGGATCTCTTACCAGGTAAACCGGGCTGCGGTCCTTGTCCATCGCAGGGATGCCGGTGAGGACCTCAGCTAATACCTGGGTAGGCCAGAACACAGAGTTAGTGTGATTCTGATATGTCCACAGTCGGCAGAGGCTTCACCTTTTTTGTTTTATAATTATTATTATTATTACATTAATTTATTAACTGTGTGTGTGTGTGTGTGTGTGTGTGTGTGTTTGTGTGTGCTGGTTTTCATGTGCCATGGCAATTGTGTAGAGGTTAGAGAGCAGCTTGTGGGAGTTGGTTCTCTCCTCCCACTGTGTGGGTCCCAGGACTAGAACTCAGGTTGTCAGGCTTGGCGACAAGTGCCTTTATCCACTCAGTCATCCTGACCCAGTTTTTGTTTAAGAGACAGGGTCTTTTGTAGCCCAAGCTGGCCAGAACTCACTCTGTAGCTGAGGATGATCCTGAGTTTCTAATCCTCCGGCCGCAACAACGCGATTCATTCCCTACTTAATTCACTCACAAAGGAGCACAGCCCTGAGCAGGTATATGCCAACACCCACGTGGGAGACTGTGATCCATGTCTGTGTGAAGAGCAAGCCTGCCTTTCACAGGATTCTCAGTATTTGAGGGGGATCCAGAAACAGAGGCCTGGGTTCCCAGTCCCACCCTGCACAAGAAGTGAGCTCAGGGCTGGGAACTGAAACCTGGGTCCCCGACTCTGCATCTGTCACGTGTGGCAGAGCAGCTGTGCTGCGGAATGAACAGCTATCCTTATGTCAAGTTTCTCCCACGCCCTCCTGCAGCAGGTCAGTGCAGACACTGGCCACTGAGGTGACCCAAGGAGGAGCACACTGGTGGTGGCCAGGAGGGGGCAGCACAGGGCGCCACAACCAACGCCACAACCAACCAATGGGTCCTTGCAGGAAGGGAGAAACGGGGTAAACAATTCAATAGATGTCTCCTCTGTCTCAGCCATGTGGTTCTGGAACAGACAAGTCCCTGACAAGGGTCACTTAGTGGGCATAAAAACACTAAGACATCGAGGCCAGCCTGGTCTACAGAGAGAGTTCCAGGACAGCCAAGGCTACCCAAAGAAACCCTGTCACAACCCCCACTCCCACCCCACCCCCCAAAAAAACCACTGAAACAGAGTGGGCAAGATGAGGCAATTGCATGCAGGCCAGATCACTTGAGTTTGGTCTCACAAGGTGGCAGAGGAGAAGCAAGAGCTCCAGATAGTTGTTCTCTGACCCATCACACACTGTGGCATGTGCGCTCGCTCTCTCACACACACACACCAGTACTACAGTACCCATTTATACACAGCATCCCATTCCCCATTATTCTTTTTTAAATTTCATTCATTTATTTATTTGAGACAGTCTCTCTACACAGCCCTGGCTGCCCTGGAACTCACTTTGTAAACCAGGTTGGCCTTTAACTCACAGAGATCAACAGCCTCTGCCTCCTAATTGCTGAGATTAAAGGTGTGTGCCACCATACCCAGCCCCATTACTCTCTATAAGCACCGCTAACCCCATTTTACAGAAGGCAAAACTGAGGCCCATACATGGGGTAGCCAGGTGTTACATGGCTGGAGTAACTTTACTGGACTAGGCCATACTGCCTGGTGGTTAGAAAGTCTGCTCTACTGGTTTATTTTGACTTTTTTTTTTCCTTCCCTTTTTTAAATTCTGTTTTGTCTGTTTTGAGATAGAGTCTTCCTAAATTGCCTAGGTTCTCTCGGAACTTCCTCTGTCTCCCCCACCAGAGAGCCACTGGTTCTCCAAGTAGTGCTGCTTGGCCTCACTGAAGCACTCACAGGGAATTGTGGGGGGTTGTGGGGAGGGTGGGGATCATCAGCATGACCAGCCAGGCCCAGAAGGAAGCTAAATCTGATCCACAGAGGTCCAGCTGAGGGCCGAAGGTGGCTCAGTAAACTTCAGAGGCAGATGTGGACAGATGGGAGACTGCGGTCACAAAGAGGAAGTACAAAGTTCAAGACTAGGAGGAAGACAGAGGCAAAGGCCTGCATGCCGAGGCCTGAGTTTGGCCAAAGGCAAAAAGACTGGGCTTCGCGGACAGCGTTTCCCAAGCAGGTTCTGTGGAACACCAAGGCAGACAGACCAAGAAAACAGGGTTCTACCGCCAAGTGAGGCTGGGCAAGCCTGCATGGCTTCTCTGGTGAGTTCACAGTGCCCGGGTCATAGGGTCATCGTCCTGTTAAAAGCTCCTATTAACTATAATGAAAACCCTGCTTGGCTTTGCTGAACGGTATCTTCCAAAGCTATCTGTCCACTAAGGCCTTTTAACAGTCCCATCCTGCAGACACGGAGAGGAGGCAGTGTGTCCTAAAGATGGACTGAGCAGATCTGACATCAGGCTCAGGAAGCCCTGAGCACCTGGGAGCGGGTCATGAAGCAGGAAGTACACAGGAGAGGTGGATGGCCACGGATTGGGGAAGTGGCTATGATGGGAATGATAAAAGGGTGTTGAAAAGGTGGGTGGAGCCAGGCGTGGTGGCACATGCACGCCTTTAATCCCAGCACTGGGGAGGCAGAGCCAGGTGGATCTCTGACATGACAGAGAAATGGCTGGGTAGGCTGACCGTGTGGATGGGAATCAGGAAGTTGAGAGATAATATCTGCAGCCCACTACAATCACCAACCATATACAGGTTCTGTCTATACCTTTTTACCTTTTTTTTTTTTTTTTTTTAAGTTTTTCAGACAAGGTCAAGTTGATCATGTAGCCCAGACTGGCCTGAAACTAGAAGCAATCTTCCTGCCTCAACCTCCTAAGTGCTGGGACTACAGGCATGCACCCCCTCACTCAGCTATGTAAACCTTTACAACCATGAAAATCACTCCTAAGTCAGAAGCCGTACAAAATGGACCACGGTGGCACACACCTACAGTTCCAGCTACTCGAAAGGCTAAGGCAGGAGGATTATAAGCTGGTAGCTAGCCTGGGCTACAGAGTGAGACCTCACTGCAATAAAAAACCAAAAATAACTTTCAAGAAATATGGCTCAGTGTTAGAGCATGTTTCTAGCATAACTGAGGACCTGAGTATTATCTCCAGCACCAAAAAAAAAGGGGGGGGGACAAACTGGGGACATAGCTCAGTCAGTGAAATGGTCACTTTGCACACATAACCTGAGTTCGGATCCTGAGAAACCATATCAAAACGTCAGGTGTGGGGCATGCACTTGTAATCCCCACACTGGAGAAGACAAGACAGGAGAATCCCTGGGATTCACTGGCCACTGTCTAGCCTACCTGGTGAGCTACAGGCCAATGAAAGATCCAGTCCCAAGGGAGGGAGACAGTACCTAGGAATGACACCTGACCTATAGCCCCACACCCCTACACCTCACCCCACTCCATACACATCTGCACACCCATAAACTAAGAACAAATAAAATGAAAGATTAAAAAAGATGCCACAAGAGGCTTTGTCTCCGATCTGGCCTATAGGCCACAGTCTGGCTGCCTTGGCTATACCTCCAAGCAAGCCCCATGCAGAGAAGGAGACTCTTACAATTCCGCAGCTGAAGATGTCCACTTGCTTAGTCAGCTGCCCGACCCTGATGAAGTTTTCAGGCAGATATGCAGCTGAGGCCTGGAACAGGTGGGTCTTCATTACGGTGTATTTGGTCTTTTTATCGGCAGGACAGGGATGAGCCACTGGATGAGCCAGCTTAGGGCTAAGATGCTGGTCCAGCAAAACATTGGCACTGCGGGAAAAGCAAGTGAAGAAAACCTCTGAATTCTGGGAAGAGGTTGCCATGGAGACACTTTGGCCAAACAGTTTATCAGTGGGCAGTGTCAGCCCTGAAAATGTGTGCGGTAGTGGGGGAAATCACAGAAGATCCTCAATATAAAATAGCCAGCAATAAGCCGGGCAGTGGTGGCGCACGCCTTTAATCCCAGCACTCAGGAGGCAGAGGCAGGCGGATCTCTGTGAGTTCAAGGTCAGCCTGGGCTACAGAGTGAGTTCCAGGAAAGGCGCAAAGCTACACAGAGAAACCCTGTCTTGAAAAAAAAAAAAAAAAAAAAAAAAAAAAAAAAAAAAAAAAAACACCACCAAAAATAGCCAGCAATAAATGGGCAGGGCCTCCCCCTCACTCCACTAAATGGAGTTGAAAATTGCCCCAAGAATGTGGCCAGAGAGATGCAGACTCCCACCCCCCACAGACATCAGCTCTGGCCACCAGAGCAGGCCAAGCCCACTGCTTGTGCTGGCCTAGACTCTTCCAAAGCTGTTCCCACTACAAAGTTCGGGCCTCACCAGTGCAAATCCGAACACTGGCATTCTTTACAGCTCAGTTTGCCCAGGTTGTAGGGAAAAGGGCGCATTTTTGAAATTTCAAAAAGAGAAGTGAAAATGTCCTTTGACCCAGTCCTAATTGGAGGGAGTTAACTCAGAGAAAGGGTTCCTCAGGGAGTGGGAACAAAAAGTTAAGCTTCCTGTACAGAACTAACCTTAGCAGGACTTTACTACATTTACTTAGCGGGAGGAAGCATGCACTCTGTTTTTTGAGGGGAACTCAGAGGGACAACTTGCAGGAGTTGGTTCTCTCCTTCCATCATATAGGGTCAAGGGACCAAATTCGGGCCATCGGGCTTGGCAACAAGCATCTTTACCACTGAGCCATCTCACTGGCCCACCAAACAGTATTTGAAAAAGACGATACGAGACCAAGCACAGTGGTAGTTTACCTCTGAACCCAGTGCTCAGGAAACTGAGATAGGAAGACTGCTACAAGTTCAAGGCCAGCCTAAGCTACATAGTGAGTGTCAGGCCAGCCTGGGCTATACAATGAGTTACAGGCCAGTTCTGTTCTGCAGCAAGATGTTGTCTCAATAAACCAAAAAGATGTTTAAAAATTCCTTTTAGCTGGGCAGTGGTGGCACATGCCTTTAATCCCAGCACTCAGGAGGCAGAGGCAGGGGATGTCTGTGAGTTCAAGGTCAGCCTGATCTACAGAGTGAGTTCTAGGACAGGCTCCAAAGCTACAGAGAAATCCTGTCTCGAAAAACTAAAAAAAAAAAAAAAAAAAATCTTTTCATAGTAGCCCGCAACTTCAATATCTACTATTGGGAGCACCTAAATAAACACGGGCAAGCCGCTTCACTGCAAGACTAAGAAATCATGACAAACCATGATGCCTTGCAACATGGGGAGATGGCTCCCATGATCAAAGAAGGGTGGAAAGTAGATGAGGAAATGGGAGCCAGGGAACCTCCTAGGGGTGAGGAGTTGTGTGGGAGGAAAGTAAGAAATTGAAACTGAGTCAGGATGCAGCTTGGTGGCAGAGCACGCCCGGCACGTTCAATACTGAGTGCAATCCTCCAATCCACATACACACACAGGAAACAAAAGCCAGCAGTCAGCAGACCCGCTAGGCTGGGCAGTGGGTCAGTGGCCAGCTCTCCTTCCCTTCTCAGCACAGGTACTAGTGCCATCAAATGAAACTCAGGAAAGAGGAAAGCGCCTCTGAGCTGGCATGCGGCTACGTGGGAGGCACCTGGGGGGAACCGCAAGGCCTATGGCCATGCGGCTGCTTCTGCTACATGTTTTGGCCTCACCTGGAATCTCTCCCACACCGCTTGCTCCTGGACATCCAACACTAAGATGCTGGGGACAAGAAGCCTCCCTGACAAGATCCATTGCCAACAGACACACGCAAGGCAGGGACTGAGAAAAGCTTAAACAGGGAGCTCAAATCCTGAGGCTGGGCAAAGATCCCAGTTGGAGTGTAGACCGACTCCTGAACGGACAGACGGTCAGACGTTTAGAGTGCTGTGGCCTGCAGGGAAACTGGCTCAGAAAGACAGAGGACATAGTGACATCTTTGCATGCCGGGTGTGAACAGAGAGCACACCTCAGAAATACTGGATAGTGAGCTAGGCCTATGGAGAGAGCTAAGGTCCCCCAAGGGAGGGGAGGCAGAGGAGAAGAGGTGGGGGGGGGGGGAGATATAGGAAGCAAGAACAGAGACTGGCCTCATTCTTAAAGCCAGGACTTTGGGCGGGCCCAGCTCATCTGGCCCTCTCACCTCTTGACATTGCTATGGATGATGTCCAGGCTATGCAGGTATTCAACAGCAAGAAGCAGCCCTGAGCAGATGCTGGCACGCTGGGGCCAGGGCAGCAGGTCTGAGTCACCCTAAGAGAAAGAGAAGGAATAGAAAGGGTTACTCCTGCAGCGTTCTTAAAGTCTTTATAGCCTTCGAATCTGTCCTTGGTCACAGGGCTCGGACAGTGTGATGCACTGGCTTGAAATGATGGTATTTGTGTCAGACAGATCTACTTGCAAATCCATATGCACACACTGGTGAGCTGTATGACTTTGGGAAAGACACACAAGGCCTCCGAGCCTCAGTTTCCTCAGGTATGGAATGGAAATGCAGGGTTGGAGAGGCTCAGTGATGGAACACTTGCCTTGTATGTACAATGTCTGAGATTTGATCTTGGCACCAAAAGGAGGAGGAAGAGGAGGAGGAACACGGCTGGGGATGGAGTTCAGTTATAGACCGTCTGCTACCATCCACAAGGCCCTGGGTTTGATTTCCCCAGAACTGCATAAACCAGGCATGGAAGCATATGTAATCCTAGCACTCAGAATGTAAAGGCATGAGTTCAAGGTCATGCGTTGCCATATAGCAAGTTTGAGGCTAGCCTGGCTACTGGTAACCCTATCTCAAAAAAAAAAAAAAAATCATAAAAATGAAATAAAGGATACATTGGTGTCTGTATTGAGAATTTTATAAGCTTTCAAGAAAGTTCACATTCTTCTAAGTCCTTACGACCCCTAGGCAGGAGCCATCTGCTCCATTTTTTATTACAACCCATGACCCAGTTGTTTACCTTAACCTGGAGTCTGTCCTGCAGAGAGCCATTTGCCATGTAGGGGTAGATGAGGCTGTGGAACCGTCTTCCAGTGCAGAAGCCCAGCAGAGGTAGGACATTGGGGTGGCAGCATCTGAACCCAGCACCAGGGGACGGTCAGGCATCAGACAGCAAGAACCAAAGGCAGACGCTCCCTTCCCACCCCAGGCCACCAGCAACCTCCCAGGTGCCACGGCTCTGATCCCTGATAGCCTCACCTAACCTCCGTACTATGCAGTCTGGCACCATCCCCACCCCACTTCTGGGAACAGGCTTAAGGATGAAGAACGTGCTAGAGGCCACCACACTTGCCTCAGGTTGGTTTCTCTTGAGGACTCCCGCTGTCTGAGTCACCTTTCTCCTCTTGGCTTTCCTCGTGACCCCAGCCACATCTCACGCTCCACATGTGAACTATCCACATGTCTATCTGAGCCAAGGACACTTCTCTTCTGCCTCCCAGAAACTTCTTGCCTCATGAATCGCCACGCACAGTTACACACCGCTTTCCACGTCCTTCTCCCAGTCACAGCCCAGCACTATAATGGCAGTGCTAACCACCTGCCTGGCACACTAGAGGCACTCTACTGCCTGCTGTCATCATCAGGCCAGGGCTGTGCACGGGAAACTTACCTAAGGCAAAGCTGCATCTCTGCCTGCAGGAATCTGTCCATGGACCCTGGACTGGAGCCAGACATCTGTGGGAAAAGACACATTCCCTGAAGATCCATCCAGCTCTAGCCCCAGGCCCCCACCCTCCCTACAAACACCCTGAGCTCACCTCCCTGAGCTTCTTGAAAGCAAAGGCCACACCATGCCTTTGCCCCCGGTAGATATCGGCAAAGGTCCCCTCACTGATTCGGTGGCTTTGGTCAAAGTCCTCAGTTGCTTGGACGACATCTGCCTCACTCCAGAAAAGCCTGTCTCCGGGCAAACTCAGAAGCTTTTCCTGCTTGGGGACAGATGTGGAAGTGCTGCAGTCCTGGGGATTGAACGAGAAGAGTGGGTTGACACGCTGTGGAATATTAGTTTAATGGTGCAAAGATGCGTTGCATTCTTTTTTTTTTTTTTTAAAGATTTATTTATTTATTATACATACAGTGTTCTGTCTGCATGTGTCCTTGTAGGCCAGAAGAGGGCACCAGATCTCATTACAGGTGGTTGTGAGCCACCATGTAGTTGCTGGGAATTGAACTCAGGACCTCTGGAAGAGCAGCCAGTGCTCTTAACCACTGAGCCATCTCTCCAGCCCGCGTTGCATTCTTTTATGTTGCATTTGTTTAACTCTGTAAAGCTGCATTACTTTGTTTGCCTAAAACACCTGATTGGTCTAATAAAGAGCTGAACAGCCAATAGCATGGCAGGATAAAGAATAGGCAGGGCTGACAGGTAGAGAGAATAAATAGGAGGAGAAATCTAGGCTCAGAAAGAGAAGAGGGAGGAGTGAGGAAAGGAGATGAAGAGGAGGATGCCAGGAGCCAGCCCCCCAGCCACCCAGCCAGCCACAGAGTAAGAAGGAAAGAAAGATATATAGAATAAAGAGAGGTAAAAAGCCCAGAAGGAAAAAACAGAAGAAGAGAAACAGGATAATTTAAGTTAGGTAAGAAAAGTTGGCTAGAAACAAGCCAAGCTAATGCCGGGCATTCGTAAGTAACAATAAGTATTCGTGTATTTATTTGGGAGCTGGATAGTGAGCCCCCAAAGGTTAAAAAAAAAAAACTACAGTGATGACCATGGGAGCTGGCCTTCCCTGCTCCCCAGAGGGAACCCTGGAATACCAAGGGGCTTTCATCTCGTTACAAGTGGTAACAAAGACACCATAGACCTGCCCTTACACCAGCTACCTCCTCCAACAGCAATGTGAATGTTCAAATAACCACACAATTCTCTAAGCAGAGCTAGAGAATCTAAGCCTGGTGCATATGGAAGACCAGAAACAGAAGTCTGGCTTCTGTGACTCCCCTTTTCAAACACAAGTGCACAGAAATTTATATTTTTGAAGTTACATATATCCTTATCAATAGTTCTCGGGAATTGGAAGCTATTAAAGATGAATGTGTCTCCTGCTGGTTAGATACACTAGGATTTATCTATCACAAAATGAGAACGGGGCCAGCAAGATGTCTCATTAGGGAAAAGCTCTTGAGAAGCCTGGTGATCTGAGTTCAATCCCCAGGACATAAGTGATTAACTCCTAAAAGTTGTCCTCTAACTCCACATGTGTGCCATGGCATGTATATGCCCTCACACATACATATACATACCTACATACAAAATAAATAAATGTAGGATAAATAATAAATGTTAAAGATGATGTGCAAAAATAAAAAGAAAAGAAAACCAAATGTTAATAGAAATTTTTTCTTTTTTCTAAGACAAAGTTTTACCATGTAGCCCTGGCTGGCCTGGAACACACTATGTAGACCAGGCTGGCCTCAAACGTTCAGAGACATGCCTGCCTTTCCTCCAAGTGCTGGGATTGAAAGTCCTCAATGATTCAACCATCTCTGAAAATGATTAGCTAAATCACAGAAGACGATCATTAACCAGCCCCGGGAACAGCCACTCTCTCCCCCAGGGACCAAGCCCAAACCCATAACTTCTCAAGAGCACGAAAACTTTTATTTATTTTTTTTTTTGAGGCAAAGTTTCTCTGTATAACAGTCCTGGCACTTGCTCTGTAGACCAGTCCAGCCTCGAACTCACAGAGATCCACCTGTCTCTGCTTCCCAAGTGCTGGGATTAGTACACCACCACCACCACCTGGCATTTTTTTAAAAAAACAGGTTTCACTATGTAGCTCTGGTTGGCCTGGAACTGACTATGTAGACCAGGCTAGCCTCAAACTCACAGAGATCCAGTTGCCTCTGCCTCCCAAGTACTGGGATTAAAGGTAAGGGTCACCATGCCTGGCTTTAATGATCTTTTCCGATCAGAAGAAAAATCTGGGCATGGTAATACATGCCTATGATCACAGCATTTCGAACACTGAAGTAGGAGGATCACAAAGTCAAATCCAGACTGAGCTACACAGTGAGACCTTGTCTCACAGACATATACCATGCAGCTCAGTTGGCAGAGTGTTTGCCACATGCACAGGCCCTGAGCTCCATCCTTAGCACACATAAGCTAGGTGTGGTGGCACATGCCTGTTATCCAATAACTTGGGAGGTGGAGGCAGTAGGTCAAGGTTATTCTCAGCTACACAGTGAGTTTGAAGCCAGCCTGAGCTCCATGGAACCCTGTCTCAGAAGAGTAAAAAACTGTTTCCTTTGTATTTTTTCCCTTGGCTGGGGTGGAACCCAGGGCTATAACACTGAGCTGCACCCCGGCCCAAAGTTTTCATTTCTAACCCAGTGTGAATTACAGGCATCTTACTAGCAATATGGTCACAAGGCTATCTAGGAGCACTACCAAATAAGCGTGAAACGGCCCACAGGAACAAAGTCAAAGTGCAGGACCACTCTGACTGTTGCTCAGCTCTGACAAGAAAGTGGGAAAGGCTGCTTGTAAACCAGTTCAGGTAACTGCACTTGTAGGCGGTACCAGCCCAGCTCCTGCTTACAAAGGCCCATTGTAAACAAAGGTCCTATGGTGCTTGGCAGTGCAGGCCTGTCCTCCAGGCTGCTCCTCCAGAGGCTGAGACAGGGAGATCACAAGTTCAAGGCCTGTCTGTGAACCTTAGTAAGAGCCTATCTCAAAATAAAACAAAACAAAAACGGCTGTGATTGAATGCAGAGGGCCCTGGGTTCAAACCCCAATGTGGCAAACATGAATCCTGGCCTACACTGGGACTTGGTGCTAGGGAGCTTCATTAGGCCCTGAATTACACCCCAAAGAAACAAACCCACCACGTCCCCCTGCTCAGTGCAGCAGAGACCCCTCATCTCACTGAAGACTATACTTAGTCTCAGAAGCTTGCAGAGACAATACATCTCCCTTGTCCTCCCTACCCCCACACTAATCTCAGGGAATGAAGAAACTGTTTCTGAGAGAAAACCAGAAGCCAGGACACAGCTGGGATAGAAGCCAAGGGTGGGTTTACCTTAGACTGGGAAATGTCAGGTTGGTCAGTTTTCAAGGAACAAGGGGCATCCTCCTTGCATGGAAGCTGGTGGGAGGCTTGCTGCTGGGCCCCAGCCACAGTGGTCCCTGGAAAGGATGATAGACAGGGTCAGTACTCTGCCTGGGACTCATCCCAAAGCAACCTTCTCTCTCAATCAGTGCTGTCTCCTCCTGACACCATGTGCCAGTCGCCAGGCTCCTTGGGTGTCAGTTCTTTTAAGCCGGGTGACATCTTACAACAGGTGCAATTTATCATCTCTAATGACGGGAGGAGACAGGGAAGCCAGCAGCTGGGGATGCTCCTGTGCTGTCCCAGGGCCTGGCCATGAACAGCTGAGGACACAGAGAAACCTCCACTGTGGTGCCACAGCAGGGAGGCCCTGGGGAAAGTAAGGCCGGGAGCAAGCAGAAGGGGCAACACAGGCTGGGAGACAAGGAACACTCCACCCGGGCTGAAGGACTGGGGAGCTTAGGGTACTGAGGGAGAAGAGAGGAAGGCCTAGCATCACTCAGTAAATACTAGGCACAGTTAGTTAGCAAATACCTCCATCCTGTGGGCACCAGTAACCAAGGGTGACTCGTGCAAATGCGCTACTTTACAGAAGGGAATGAGTATCCATAGACTGTGGTGCCCACAGGGGTCCTGAACCAGCTGCTCAGGGGCCCCTTTGTGATCAGAAGTCTGACCATCACCAAAGCTGGCCAATGGCAGCATGAGCACTCTAGTTTTATACATTGGGGATTTCTCCCCGCCCCCCCCCTTTTTTTTTCCCCCCCGAGACAGGGTTTCTCTGTGTAGTCCTGGCTGTTTGGGATCTCACTCTGTGGACCAGGCTGGCTCTGCCCTACTGAGTGCTGGGATTAAAGGTGTGAGTTACCACTGCCTGGCACGGATCTCTTGCTTTTTAATGTTTTAAAAGAATTGCCTAAGGTTTCCCCAGACACAGCAAGGCACAGCCACATGGCAGATGAAGTAGCTGCGGGCCATGTACGCCACCTGGGCCTTCAGCGCACTGCTTTCACTGTCTGTATAGACACTGCAGGTCCTTTGTTGTTGTTGTTGTTGTTGTTGTTGTTGTTGTTTTGTTTTGTTTTGATCTGATTTTTGAGACAGGGTTTCTCTGTATAACAGCTCTGGCTGTCCTGGAACTCGAGCTGTAGATCAAGCTGGCCTCGAACTCACAGAGAACCACCTGTCTCCAGCTCCAGAGAGCTGGGATTAAAGGTGTGAGCCACCAGCTTGACACCGCAAATCCTTGACAAGAAATTACACACACTACACTACATACCACACCACAATACACACACAACATACACCATACTCATGCACACCACACACACAAACCACACCACACCCCACACATCCTACACACAATCCACACTATACCACACACACAACATACACCACACACATAGACACCCACACACCACACCCCCTCCCCCACACACATACACACGCTGCACCACAAACACCACACACACTGTCGCCACAGCTGACTCACAGAGGGTCTAGTGAGTCACTTTCAGTCAGCTGGATGCTTCACAGGTTCATGAAAGGACAGGGACACACTGTAGGGTCCATTCATCTCTACATAAAAGCCTCCAAAACACAACCCTGAGTGTCTAAACTTTTCTTCTAAAATAAAAACTTCCTCAAACACTAGCTTCCCTGGGCAGTACATGAGCCTGGAATCTGGGGCTTTCCCAGGGCTGGCAGGCATCAGTGATACATGGAAAGAATGACTCCTCCTGTTTCCAACTACAAAAACAGAAGAGTAACTTCCTTCTCTGTGGGAGGGACCGCAGGGACAGGCCCAGTGACCCAGGCACACCTGCTCCCCAGGGCCACTCAGGAAAGTGAGCCATACAAAGGCTGATGGAGAAGATACAGAGGGGCATCTGTGACCTCTCCTGTCTCCCCCACCTCCCCTCTGACTGGCTTTCTCCCTTTGGCAAAGGAAGAACAATATGGCATGGGTCTAAGGATCCGTTAACTGGAGTTCACAGGTCAGCACGTTTTTCCCCTTCCTTCAATATCTTCAGTCACGGGACATAGTCCAGACTCCTTGGCCTAAAGTTAACTGTGTCCTGTCCAGTCCCGTCAGTGTGGTCCATGTTCCCCTTCCCCCCTCTCATATTCATTCTCTCTCTCTCTCTCTCTCTCTCTCTCTCTCTCTCTCTCTCTCTCTCTCTCCCTCCCTCCCTTTTTGAGACAGGGTCTCACTGTGCAGCCCTGGCCTGGAACCGGACATGAGAACTGTAGTGGGCACTAGGTCCCTGTGTTCAGTCTGCCCCCCACTCCCCGACCTGTGTGACCTAGACCACACTAGGTCTTCCTCTAGGTCCTTAAGCTATAGAATTCATTCTATTTGTTTGTTTCTTTGTTTCGGTTTTTGAGACAGGGTTTCTCTGTGTAGCCCTGGCTGTCCTGGCTGTCCTCACTCTATAGACCAAGCTGACCTTGAACTAGGAGATCTGCCCGCCTCTGCCTCGAGAGTGTTGGGATTAAAGGCATATGCCACCCCCACCCAGCTAGAATCTGTAGAGATGTGACAGCCAGCCTTTTTTTTTTTTTTGCCTGCACACAAATGAACTGCTCTATCCCAGCCAGTAGAGTGCTCAGACCTGAGTAATAATTTACACAGGTCCCTGTGATAACTAAAGAAACATAATATGGAGCCAGGCATCCCTTAAGGGCCATTGACCTTTTGCTCTGGAATGTCCCAGTGGCCTGCAGATGAGATAAGAAAGGATAATGGGGAGGAGTGGGGGGCTGGAGAGTTGGCTCAGTGGTTAAGATGGACCTGGGTTCGATTCCTAGCACCCACATGACAGCTCACACCTGCCTGTAACTCAGTTCCAGGGAATCTGACACCCTCACACCAATGCATATAAAATAAAATTAAATAAATTATTTTAAAAAAAGAATAAGATAATGGGCTGTGAGGTATTAACAGCTACCTTTGTTCTGTAAAACTCACTATCACTATGGGAAAGGGATGAAATGGTCTTTTATTACTATATAGCAGGAAAGAGAAGAAACACCCAAGGGAAGTAAAACCATTTTCCTGCCCGGCTGTGGATTCCATGGATAGTTGTAATACACATCTTTGTGATGTCTGCCTTACCCCACCTTCTGGACAGCATGCTGTATTGGCTCTAAGACTGTTGTTCTTTTGCTACCGGTAAGAATAAATTCACTTAATCTAAATCTGACTTGAGTCTAAGTCTCTGGTGTCTCTCAGTGTATTCGAATGCTGACACAAATCCATTCTTTTGTTTTGTTTTGTTTTGGTTTGGTTTGGTTTTTTTTGTTTTGTTTTTTTCGAGACAGGGTTTCTCTGTGTAGCTTTGCGCCTTTCCTGGAACTCACTTGGTAGCCCAGGCTGGCCTCGAACTCATAGAGATCCGCCTGGCTCTGCCTCCCGAGTGCTGGGATTAAAGGCGTGCGCACCACCGCCCGGCACAAATCCATTCTTACGGAAGAGGTCACATGTACTTTGTACAAGAGTTTCAGTAGAGTCACACTTCAAGCTTTAGCGTGATAATTATCACCAGGAAACTTTTTCCCAAAGTTGTACTGTATTTAAATATGTCTAGGGGCTGTAGAGAGATGGCTCAGTGGTTAAGAGCACTGGCTATTCTTCCAGAGGACCCAGGTTCAATTCCCAGCACCCACATGGCAGCACACAACTGTCTGTAACTCCAGTTCCAGGGGGTCTGACACCCTCACACAGGCACACATGCAGGCAAAACACCAATGTACATAAAATAAAAAAATAAATCATTAAAATGTAAAGATAAATAGATAAATATGTCTAAAATAAACTGTCCGGGGTCAGACTCTAGAAGTTTGAACCAACACTGGCTACTGAGTCGTGTTGAACTGGACTTCCCTCCTGCCTAGTGCAGATGTTACTCGGCCAGCTCTGGTGTTTGCAGAGACCCACCCCCCGCACATACACACACACAAGAAACCAGGTTGGCCTGGAATTTGCATTCATCCTCCAGCCTTTGCCTCCCCAGGGCTGGGACGACAGGCAGACATGGCCACACCCAGCTAAGGTGCCTGATTCTCTGTACTAAGAGGTAATGGGCTCTGTTCTTCCCATTTTACAGATGGAGGAACTGAGGAAGGAGGAGGCTGAGCGGGAATTCAAGCACAGGGGGGTCGGCCTCAGGCCCAAGCACCCAAGAGTGGCTTCTCCAAGCAGGGTTGGCTGGCTTCAGGGCCCTCAGTGAACTGCATTCCATAGGTCTGGGACTTTAAGCTTGCAGGCTACAGGCTACAGGAGAGGAGAAGCGAGCCCTGGAGAAGTCATCGCTGGCTGTCCTCCTGTCATCTGGCAGTCTGTCCCTCGGCTCTAGCCTGGGCACAAGAAGCTGGACGCACATATAATGTGCTCTGCAAGGCTCTGGGACAGCAGTGTATGCAGTATGAGAGACAGGAATGCTCAGATCCCAGGACTCACGTCACCTTGAACAGATCCTTTCTTTTTCTTCTGATGAAAATGATAAGGGTCAGGGGCTAGAGTGTAGCTCAGTGGTAAAGCTTGCATGCCTAAAGCCCAGGGTTCCATCCTCAGCTCTCCTCTCCCCTCTCCAAAATAAATGTTATTTATTTACTTAACATATTTAGGGATTGGGGATTTTTTGGTGCTGAGGATTGAAGCCAGGCCCTGTGCATGCCAAGAAGATGCTCTGCCATGGACCACAGGGCTCCCTACCCTCAGGCCCCTGAGTAAAGCTGGATTACAGGTATGTGCTACCCACCCAGCTATCTAGCCCAGAACAGGGTTGAACTCACGATCCTCCTGCCCCAGACTCTCAAATAGCTGGGATTACAGGCATATACCACCACACCTGGATGTTTCCCCTTTCTAACTTACTGTACAATGTGTTTTGATGCACACACACACACATACATATACATACACATATACACATACAAACACACACACACACACACACACACACACACACACACACACCAAAAGAAAGAAATAACTTAAGAATACCTGTGGGGCTGAAAAGATGACTCAACAATTAAGAACACGGGCTGCTCTTGCAGAGGACCTGGATTTGATTTCCAGAACCCACACAGTGGCACACAACCATCCCTAACGCCAGTTCCAGGGGATCTGACCCCCTCCCCTGGCCTCCATTGGCACTGTACACAAGTCATCCATATACATATGCGCAGGTGAAACACCCATACACATAAAACAAAAACAAATAAATCTAAAACTCAGAAGAGGAGGGGGAAGAGAAGAGAGAGCACCTGAGTCCAGAAAGGAGCCCGGCTTCACAAGCTGGCCCTTTTCCTGTTCATCCTTGAGTTTTCTTCCAGAAGTAGCCACAGGCCCTGGCTTCACCACCTCTGGGAAGGCTGGAAGAGGAGACATGCTCTCAGGAACAGGCTTCCCTGGAACAATGCACAGAAGACATTGTTACTTTCCATGACCAGGGGAGCTATGGAGAGACAGGGCTGGAAGTTGGGGACTTGGGGTCTAGTCCTGCCGCCAGCACAAAATCTCACTGTGCCTCATGAGGTTTTCTCTCTGGGCCATGGCCTGCCCATCTGTCCACTGGGACTATGGGCTGTGATAATGCCATGTGGTTTGTCTCTGACATTCTGAATCACACACACACACACACACACACACACACACACACACACACACACACACCTAGCTTCTGACTGGGCTAGTTATGACTTCAGACAAGTCTCTTTCCATCTGTGAGCCTCCTATAAGGTGAAGACCATTGGGACTAGAGAGATGGTTCAGCAGGTAAGAGCACTTACTACTCTTACAGAGGACCTGGGTTCTGTTCTCAGCACCCCTCGCCCCCACAACAGCTCACAACTCTCTGTAACTCCAGTTCCAGGGGATCCAACATCCTTTTCTGACCCCCATGAGCACCAGACATGCACATGGTGCACATACATGCAGGTAAACACTCATATACATAAAATAAATAGGGACTGGAGAGATGGCTCAGTGGTTAAGAGCACCGGGAATCTTCCAGAAGACTCAAGTTTGATTCCCAGCACCTACATGATGGTTCAAAAATGTCTGTAACTGTATTTCCAACATCCTCTTCCGGCCTCTGCAGACACCATCCATGCAGGTGGTGTACATACATATATGCAGGCAAAACACTCATACATATAAAATACAAATAAATACACCTTTAAAAATAAATAAATCAAAAACAAATAGAGACCATGAAGATAATGCCTGCTTGCCTCCTTCCCAGGGCTGCTGTGAGCAGAGAATGAGAGCCCAGGTGCGAAAAGGCTTTGGAAAGGGCTGCACAGTTTACCGAACGTGTCAACAAGTCGCAGGCATCCATCTAGGAGCTGGGTGTGACTCAGTGGGAGAGCACGTGCCTAGCATATGCTAACTCACAAGACCCTGAGTTCCAGGAGCCACAGGTACAGAGTCCTGACTGTCCTGCAGTCTCACTTCCCACTTCCTATGTGCGAATCCTATACAGCAGCTCTATCTAGAGAGAGCCCCTGCGCCAGCCCCACCCAGCACACACATAACTCAACAGCTCATCTCTAAACAGCTTCAGGGATTTGCTGAGGCTCACACAGCCCAGGCTTATAGGGCTGGCTGCAGAAGTCACCTGTCCTCCTATGAGTCCCCACTTCTACTTAGCACGAGTTTGGGAAACTCCAAAGACGTTGGGAGGTCTTGCACGTGCCAGCTCACATTCAGATTCTCAAAGTGAGTCTGTCCAACAGCTTTCCTCTGCTCCACTAGTGCCCAGGCTTACCCTTCCAGCCTGCACCACTCCAGCTCAGGTGCCCTTCTTTTGTCACCAGGCAGCAAGACTGAAATATAGGTCACTCCAGCCCCATCACATCCCGTTGCTTAAAGGGAAGCACTATGGCTCCTCAGCGCCTGGGTAACGTCTAAATTTCTTAGTCTGGATTCTTCAACATTACTCCCTCAGATAAAACCGTAAGGGCTGTGGACTTAACTCAGAGGTGGTAGAGCACTTCAGCTCAGCCTGATGCTACTGAGATCAAATAACTGAGCATGAGCAGCTGTCGTTGGGCGTGTGTGTGTGTGTGTGTGTGTGTGTGTGTGTGTGTGAGAGAGAGAGAGAGAGAGAGAGAGAGAGAGAGAGAGAGAGAGAGAGAGTGTGCAGTGCTCTCAGAGGCCAGAGATATCGGATCTCTGTAGCTTGAGTTACACACACTTGTGAGCCACCTAATATGAGTGCTGGTAACCTTAATTCTGGTCCTCACACTCTCTTCTACTGAGCCGTCTTTCCAGCTCCCAAGATTTCTTCTTGTTTATTTTGGGACAAGGTATCATTCTGTAGCCCTGGCTGGCCTAGAACTCATAGAGATCCTCTGCTTTCCCAGCGCTGGCATTAAAGATGAATGCAACCATGCCTGGCTTATTTTAGTGTTTTGTGTGTGTAACTCGAGCTACAGAGATCCAACATCTCTGGCCTCTGAGGGCACCTGCACACACAAACACACACACACACACACACACACACACACACACACACACACACACACGATGGCCCAGCGACAGCTGCCCAGTTATTCGATCTCTCGGCAGCATCAGGCCAAGCTGAAGCGAAAGGACCCCAGCGTCATTTGTTCCAAGTGATAAATGGAGTCTCTCCAAACAAAGCATTGCTGTGGAAGTCGTTTTGCAAACCCAAGCTTTGGTATCACAACAGGTAACATCTAAATTCATCTGACACTACGCTTTCATGAATGGTGGCAGACATACTTAACTGCCACAGAGTCTCTGGCAGTCAACAGAATTACCTGCATGCATGCATTTACTTTTTAAAATATCTATCGGTGGAGCTGAGGAGGGAAGCCAAGACCTCAAATACACTGGGCAAGCCCTCTGTCGCTGAGCTATACCCCAGTGCTAGCCCACAAACTTTTTTTTTTTTTTTTTTTAAGATTTAATTTATTATGTATACAGCATGTATGACTGCAGGCCAGAAGAGGGCACCAGATCTTATTACAGATGGTTGTGAGCCACCATGTGGTTGCTGGGAATTGAACTCAGGACCTCTGGAAGAGCAGTCAGTGCTCTTAACCTCTGAGCCATCTCTCCAGCCCTAGCCCACAAACTTTAATCATCTCTATAAGCCAAGCATGTTGGCTCCCACTGTACTCCCAGCACTTAGGAGGGCGAATTCAGAGATTCAGAGTTCAAATCCAGCCTGAGCAATTTAGTGAGCTTGTTTCAAAATAAGAGAGGGGGGGCAATCTAGGGAGATAACTCTTTGGGCGAGTGCTTGCCTAGAAGGTGTGGGGCCCTGGACTCAATCTCTAATACTCAAAACCACCACCGTCTGTGACCCCACTCCAGTCCGAGTTCCATGAGAGAAGGGAGGTCCCGGCACAATTAGGAACAAAAGAACAATGAGGTCACTGGGAAGTTCTAGGAATTTGGGACAACAAAGGCTGAATGGGAATCACAGTGACTTTTCCCTGAGTTTCCTGTGTCGTACATGACACATTCCTCTATTAATATTTTTTAATTATATTTACTTATTTGGCCATGTGTGCACATGTGTGGAGGTCAGAGGACAACTTTTGGGAATTGGGAATCCTTACACTATATGGGTTCCAGGGACCAAACTTAAGTCATTAGTGGCAACAAGCACCCTTACCCACATTACGAACAGTTCACTGGCCCACATTCCTCTTTTAAATAAGCTTGTCTTAGGCCTGGCATGATGGCACACACCTTTAATTCCTGCACTCGGGAGGCAGAAGCAGGAGGATCTCTGTGAGGCCAGCCTGGTCTAAATAGCAAATTCCAGGACTACTTAGAGAGGAGACCCTGTCTCAAAAAGCAAAAAATAAAATAAATAAATAAAAAGCTTGTCTTTCGAAAGCAGAAGCAAGCACCAGCTCCATCCTGTCCCAGTTGAGATCACTCTGGACCACTTCCCAGAGGATGGAGGAAGCTGGGTATTGTGGTGCAGCAGGCCTGTGATCCTAGCATCAAAAGGCAGGAGGACAACCAGCAGTTCTAAGCTAGCCTGAGCTATACAGTGAGATCCTGCCTAAAAAAAAAAAAAAAAAAAAAAAAAAAAAAAACAGTGGGGAGGTTGGAGATCTAGTGCAAAAGCATAGGGTGATGGTGAGACTGAGCGGGTGGGGGGTTGGGAGGACAGGAATAAGAGGAGGAAAGAGACAGAGACAGTGTAAATTCCTTCGCTCAAATAACTTCCAGGCATAGTGGCTCACTTTAATGCCAGCACTCAGGAGGCAAAGGCAGGTGGATCTCTGCCAGCCTGGTCTACATAGCAAGTTCCAAGACAGCCAGGGCCACATAGCGAGACCCTGTTTTAAACAACAACAAAATCCTATAGAATGTTCAGCTCCCAAACTGAGTTGGGGAAAGGAGGGTAGACGCCCTTAGCTTTCACTGAACTCTGTTCTGAATCGTCTTTAAAACTTTTTAACAATTTTTCCTTTTGTTTGGTTTTTCAAGACAGGGTTTCTCTGTGTAACAGCCCTGGCTGTCCTGGAACTCACAGAGATCTACCTGCCTCTGCCCACAGAGTGCTGGGATTAAAGGCCTGCGCCACCACACCCTGCTTAACGTTTTTTTCAATCTTTATGGCCAATAGATATATGACTTGAGGCTGACAAGATGGCTCAAGGGATAAAGACACCTGCAGTCAAACCAAACCTGAGTTCAGTCCCTGGGCCCACATGGCAAAAGGTGAGACAGACTCCAGCAAGTTGTCCTCTGTCTTTCTATACATCCCATGAAACAATGAAACATGCATGTGGTGACATATTATGTCCCCCAATATATTGTGCATACTAATAAGCTTATCTGGGGTCAGAGGACAGAACAGCCACTAGATAGACATAGAGGCCAGAAAATGGTGGCATATATGCCTTTAATCCTATCACTTGGGAGGCAGAGATTGATGTGGATCTCTGTGAGTTAAAGCCACACTGGAAACAGCAAGGCATGGTGACTCATGCCTTTAATCCCAGGAAGTGATGGCAGAAAGCAAAAAGGTATATAAGGTGTAAAAACCAGGAACTAGAGCTGGTTAAGCTTTTAGGCTTTGGAGCAGCAGTTCAGCTGAGATCCATTTGGATGAGTACTCAGAGGCTTCCAGTCTGAGGAAACAGGATCAGCTGAGGAGCTGTCGAGGTGAGGAAGCTGTGGCTTGTTCTGCTTCTCTGATCTTCCAGCCTTCACCCCAATAACTGGCTTCAGGTTTGATTTTATTAATAAGACCTGTTAAGTTTTGTGCTACACATGCATGCACGAAGACACACATGTACACACACATACACAATAAATAAGTGTAAAAAATTATTTAAAAGACACATGAATTAACTAGACATGGTGGCACATGCCTTTAAGGATAGCACTCTGGGAGCAGAGGCAGGTGAATCTCTGTGAGTTCAAGGCCAGCCTGGTCTACATAGCCAGTTCCAGTTCAAGGTTACATAGGGAGAACCTGTCTCAAAAAAATAAAAATAAAAATAAAAAAATTAGGCCGGGCAGTGGTGGTGCACGCCTTTAATCCCAGCACTTGGGAGGCAGAGGCAGGCGTATCTTTGTGAGTTCGAGGCCAGCCTGGTCTACAGAGCGAGATCCAGGAAAGGCGCAAAGCTACACAGAGAAACCCTGTTTCGAAAAACAAAAAAGTAAATAGATAGATAGATAGATAGATAGATAGACAGATAGATAATAGATAAATAAATAATAAAATAAAAAAATAAAAAATTAACCAAGTCAGAGTCAGAGGTGGACAGAAGGGAGTTTCGACCCCCTCAAGCTGAGTGGACAGCCTAGGAAGGAGCACATCATAACCTTTCATCCTCATCTCAAGCCACTGTCTCAGGTCAACCTTTGATGAGTGGGACCTTGGGACCCTGGGTCAAGCACAGCTCAGGGGAGAAAAGTGCCATTATACTGAAAACCTGCCCATTTTGCCAATCGCCACATTCCAGTCTGACTGGTTTCTTTTTTCATTCTGTCCAGAACCTGGCACTGTTCCTTCCTGTCCTGGTCATTTAGAAAATGTGTTTTGTTCTGGTTATCATGTTGTTATTTGGACCAGAGTTTTTGTTTTTCCCTTTATTTGTTTGTTCGTTGAGAAAGGGTCTCTTGTAACTCAGGTTGGTTGGCCTCAAACCAAGCACACCTTCAGAGTGAACTCCCAATCTTTATGCCTCCACCCCAAGTGCTAGGATTAAGGAGCAGCATTTGTGGGTCATGCCACCTGGAACGAACGCAGTCCCTAAGCCAGCCACTTCCCCACAGCAGCCTAGTCTGTGCCTTGTAGACCAGTCTAGCTTTGAAGCCCAGGAGGGGAACAGACAGTCTTTTGTAACAAAATGTCAACAAAACCCATTTGCCGAGGTAACTGCCAATTCATGAGCACGCCTACCACAAAGCTGCCTAACCAGGCACAATCAGATACTGAGCCCACCATCCCCCAGGAGGCAGGCTGCCCCACAGGCCCTTACCCAGCCTCCACTCTCTGCTACTGTATGTCTTGTGTTGTTTCTCCCTCCAGACAGCCTAGAGTGGAGATCCCACGGTCCTCAGAGGGTATATCAGCAGCACCTGAAGAGCGGCATGTGAAGCAGAAGGACAGAGGTGTCTCCATGGTAAAGAACCCTTAACTGTGACTTGGGGCGGAAGCCATGCCCACAACAGTGGGAAATGATACCCAAAGGCCACCCGTCCCCACATTGCTCTTGGGCCCAGCACACAATGCATCTTTTCTTTTACATTTTGTATTTATCAAGGTGTATGTACACAATGTGCATACAGCAGCATTTGTGTATGTGCGCGTGCATGCGTGCATGTGCGTGCATGTGTGTGTGTGTGTGTGTGTGAATATGGACATGAGCATGTATAGAGTTTGAGACTGAGTCTCTTTGTTGTTATTCTATTGTGTATACCAGACTAGCTAGCCCAAGGGCCTCTAAGAATTCTTCATCTCCCATCTCCCTTGGGAGAACTGGAAATATAGACACTGGTACCAGTGTCTGGCTTTTACACAGGTTCTGGGGATTTGAACTCAGGTCCTCAGGCTTGCAAAGAAGTACTTTTATACACTGAACCATCTCCCCAGCTAGAGGTATTTTTTTTGACTGCAGCCTGGCTGAGCCTCAGTTTCTTCATTAATAACATGGAGGTCAAGGGTCATTTCATCCTGACTTAACCTCTGGGTCTTATTCCTGGTGACTTTGTTCTTTCCTCTGTTGCTGGGAATGGAACCAGGGCCTGGCACTAAGCCATTGAGTCACAGCCCAGCCCCTATGACTTTTTTTTTTGCTTAGCACAAATCTGTGTCTCTCTGTGCAGGCATATTTGGTGTGGACATCAAGGGTCCCGGGGTTCATGGCTGACCTTTGCAAGCTCCACCCAGGAGGCTTATAAAAGCTTCATTTACTGCCCAGTGGTGGTGGCGTACACCTTTAATCCCAGTACTTGAGAGGCAGAGCCATGCGGATCTTTGTGAGTTCTAGGCCAGCCTGGTCTACAGAATGAGTTCCAGGACAGCCAGGACTGTTTCACAGAGAAAGCCTGTCTCCAAAAACAAAAACAAAAACAAAACAAAACAAAAAGAAAGAAAGAAAAAGAAAAAAAAAAAGCTTCATTTACTGTTTTCACTCCCGGAAGAGTCTAGCTTTTCTCTTTCCTGTTCTTTCTGCAATGACAGGCCACAGCGTGCGCCTAGCAGTGTGTCACGGAGGCTTTCAGGGTGGGGGTGGGAGGAGGACACAGGCTGGGAGGGGTTAACACCCCCTCAACCACACACGGGCACCTAGTGACACATGGAGAGCCATGCCCAGCCACAGAGGTCAGCTGACAGCCCCAGGTCAGGCCCTCTACGTCAGGCCCCATCAGCTTCCTGAAAAATCCCCGGGCAGGGTGAGCTTTGGGTTAAATCAAGCTTTCCACATGCAAATGATAAATACCACGTGTGAGGTCCAAGTGTCTGGATAGGGACACATCTCAGAGGTCCAGTGCTTGCCAAGTAAGTATGAGTCCCCAGGTCCCCCCACAACCCCAACACCAAAACAAGTAAATGAATAAAATGTTAAAAAAAAAAAAAAAAAAAAAAAGACAGACAGACTTTAACCATCCTAATTTGTGCTTCTCAGTTGCTTGCTTTTTCCCCACTGTGTAAACCAAGTGGGAGAAAATGCGGCCCCTCCATTTCTGTTCCCAGCCAGGAACCTGGCTCAGCCTGCAAACTGCCTCCACCACCCAACCCGGAAGACAGATGCTGGAGAGCTGAAAATAGAACACCACAGGCCCAGAGGTCAAGGGCAAGGGGTGAGTGCTCTACCTGACTCCAGTGCAAGCTGGTAACAGAATTCCCCAGTGCTTGGGACATTACTCTTCTTCCCCTTGGGGGTTAAATTCTCAAAGGCATCAGTCACACGCACTGAGTCAGAGTCACAAAATCCAAGGCAGAGGGTGGTAGACCTGGGGGAAGCAGATTCAGCCTCCCCAGTCAGCTGGTACCCAGGGCAGGGTCTCCAGAGCTTTGAGAGCATGCCTGGGCTCCGTGAGATGAGGTGAGAAACGCACAGTAAGTAGCTGGCCGGCACCCACACACCATGCAATGCACGCCCGCACTCCCAGCAATCAGGAGGCAAAGACAAGAGATTCCGATGTTCTCAGCCAGCCTTTGCTACACAGTGAGTTTGAGAGGTCAGCCTGGCCTACAGGAGCCCTGGTGTGGCAGTTTGAGTGAGAATTACCCCCCATAATCTGGGGCATTTGAACACTTGGTCCCAGTTGGTGGTACTTTTGGGGGAGGTTTAGGAGGTACTATCGCCTTGTTAAAGGAAGTAACATCACCAAAGGTGGGCTTTGAGACTTTAAAGATTCACACCTTTTTAGTTTGTTCTCTCTGCTTCTGTCAGGGGTTCAACCCAGGAGCCCCCAGCTCCCTGCCCCCGCCACCATGCCTACCTGATGCCATGCTTCCCCACCATGACAGATTCTCAGCCCTCTGGATAAACTTTCTTCTTTAAGTTGTTTTGGTCACAGTGTTTGAGCCCAGCAACAGAAGAGTAACTAACAGGCCCTGTCTCAAACAAAATAAACCTCTAGGAGCCACACAGGAAGACAAATATCACATGCTTTCTGCCTTAAGCAGATTCTAGAGTTAAATATAGAGAAACAGAAAAATAGACAGAGGACTGTGAAGGGGAAGGAAGGACTCCGTGGGGATGGGAAGGAAGAGAGGGAATCGGGGAGACAAAGCAGCTGCTCTCTCTCATGCGCAGAATCCATATTTAAATACATATATATTCACACATATACATATACATATGCATACATATACATATGCATACATATACATACATATACATGAGAAAGCAAAAGGGGGACAATTTGGGGACAGTAAAGGAACCAGCAGAGGGGGGCTGGGTAATGTGCAAATATATGCTAAGTATACTGATACACATGTATGAATGTCAAAATAAAACATTTTTTTTTACCTCTGGGCCAGGCACAGCTCACCTGCCATCAAACTACTTCAGAAGCCGGGCAGTGGTGGCTCACGCCTTTAATCCCAGCACTCGGGAGGCAGAGGCAGGCGGATCTCTGTGAGTTCAAAGCCAGCCTGGTCTACAGAGCAAATTCCAGGACAGTCAGGGTTACACAGAGAAACCCTGTCTCAAAAAACAAACAAACAAACAAACAAACGAAACCTACTTCAGAGGCTGAGGCTGGACCATCATTAGACCCAGAAGTTCTAGTCCAGCTTGGGCAACAAACCAAGACTCTACTTCAAAACAATAAATAACTTGACTAAATAAAACAAAAGAACCTCTGAGTTCCAGTGAGGATCTGTGAGAAAGCATTTGAAATATAAAGCTATTCTCAACTGGGTTTTTGTTTGTTTGTTTTGTTTTTCGAGACAGGGTTTCTCTGTGTAGTTTTGGTGCTTGTCCTGGATCTCACTCTGTAGACCAGACTGGCCTCGAACTCAGAGATCTGCCTGGCTCTGCCTCCCAGGTGCTGGAATTAAAGGCGTGCGTCACCACCACCCGGCAGGTTTTGTGTTTTTGATGCAGGGTCTCATGTAGCCCTGACTGGCCTGAGACTCACTATGCCTGATCCTGGGCTAGGCAGAGTGGCACACACTTCAAATCCCAGCACTCAGGAGGCAGAAACAGGCAGATATGCCTGTGAGTTTGAGGCCAGCCTGGTCTACAAAGTGAGTTCCAGGACAGGCAGAGTTACATAGAAGACCCTGTCTCAAAACAAAACAAAAATAGACAGGCAAACAAACAAACAAATAAAACCTTCCTGATTCTCCTGCCTCTACCTCCTGAGAGCTGGAATTCCAGGTGTGGCCCACCATACCTAGTTTATGGGGTGCTGAGGACCAACCAAGGCTTTGTGCATGTTAGGCAAACATTACCAATCGGGCTACATTGGACAGCATCTATACGCATATTTTAAACACTCACAGAAAGTAAGAGCAGGTAAGGAGTGACTCAGTGGGTGCAGGACCAAACAGCCCTGGAGGTGGACGGTGGGAGAAACAGGGACTCATTCTCCTCTCCCTGAGGGTTCACTGACAGCCTCATCATAGGGAGGATGAGCAGCTTGGAGTTCACTCTCCTGGCAATCCCCCCACCCCAGGAAGAAAAGGGATGTTGGTGTCCTGTATCTACAGCTCTGGTAGCATGTGGGTTCTTGGAGTCTGGGAGTTTCCTCAAGCTGGGCCCAACCCAGAGTGGACCAGGTTGGAGCCTTGGACAACAAAATGGCAGAGGGTGGGACACAGCACTGTCCAAGCCCCTTCATGGTTGCCAGGCCTGTGTCTCATGAGGGGGGTGTGATTTTCTTCTCTCTTTGCTGAGTACTGTCACCGTGTACAGCTCTCTCTATGAGCAAGAATCATTTACAGCAAGCCTGCCAGCGACCGGACACTCTGGCCAACCTCCCACCAGCTAAGTGCTCACAGTAGGCTCACTGACAAGCTGGCTCACAAATGAGCCCGGGGAGGGGAGGGAAGGGGAGGGGGATCAAGGGATGCAAGCCACTGGGGCTGAAGAGCCGGCTCAGAGGTTAATACACTTACTGCTCTATTGGAGGACCTGAGTTTGGATCCCAGCTCCAACCTCAGGTGGATCCCAGCTCCAACCTCAGGTGGATCCCAGCTCCAACCTCAGGTGGATCCCAGCTCTAACCTCAGGTGGATCCCAGCTCCAACCTCAGGTGGATCCCAGCTCCAACCTCAGGTGGATCCCAAATGCCTGCAACTCGAAGGAATTATAACCCGCCTCTGGCTTCCAAGGGCACACACACACAAACTGAAATATTTTTTCTTATATGTGAGCCATTGACTGGTACTTCCACTGTTACCAGATGGCTCCGTCTGAACAATGATTGCCACTATGGGGACATCTAACTCGGGTCTGGGACACAGGTTCAACTATAGCCTGGTATGGTGACTCATTTGTAACCCCAGAATGCTAAAGGAAGGCCACCTGGAGTTTGAGATCAGCCTGGAATACACAATGAGTTCTAGGCCAGCCTGAGCTACACGGTGAGACCCTTCCAAAAGAAACAAAGGCGCTAAGGAGAAGGTAAAGTGTCTGCTGTGCAAGCCTTAGGACCTGAGTTCAGATCCCCAGAACCCATGTGAAAGGCCGGGAGGGGGGCACATTCCTGTAACAACTGGACAGGCAGATCCCCAAAGCTCCCTGGCCAGCCAGTAGAGCTGAAATGTTGAGCTCCAGGCTTAGTGAGAGACCCAAGCGCAGAGAGACTGAGGAAGTCACTGACCTCAGGCCCTCACACATGTGAGCACCCATGGGCACCCACACATGCACACACCCACACTAGCACACCAGCCCGCACACACTCACACGCAGGTCCAACTGCAAACTCTGTTACCCTGAAGAAAATGAAAGCGGAAACACTTGTTTTCTCTGGAGTCCTTTGTTTCTGCTCCACTTCCTTCAGTTTACTGTGCTGAAGCGTTGGCTGACCCCTGGGAGGCCTGGGCCTCCTCCCCTGCCACATAACACAGTGGCAAACCTCAGCACTGCTCATTGGGACAGAGGGGACTCATGAGCTGCCAGCAAGGTCCTCAGTCTATGAACACATTCTGGAAATCCCGCCCTTTACCCTCTCAAGGCAAACAATAATGCAATACTTGCCGGGCGGTGGTGGCGCACGCCTTTAATCCCAGCACTCGGGAGGCAGAGCCAGGCGGATCTCTGTGAGTTCGAGGCCAGCCTGGACTACCAAGTGAGTTCCAGGAACGGCGCAAAGCTACACAGAGAAACCCTGTCTCGAAAAACCAAAAAAAAAAAAAAAAAAAAAAAAAAAAAAAAAAAAAAAAAAAAAAAATAATGCAATACTTAAGTATTTGTTTTTTAATTCTAAGTTGGCTTGTAGCTGGAATGGATTCCTGATAAACAATCTAAAGTGATTAGCCACAAACTAAAGGACTCTGGAGCAGGCACCCACCGCAAGAGCAAATGGCTCACTAGGCCCTTGCTTCGACCTTTCCTACTAATCTCCTAGGCCTGGTCTCTGCATCTGTGATCTGTGGTTTAACAGTGGGAGTATGGTGTGTGTGTGTGTGTGTGTGTGTGTGTGTGTGTGTGTGTGCACGCATAGGGCTGGAGAGATGGGTGAGCTGTTAAGAGCACTTGCTGTTCTTCCAGAGGACCTGAGTTTAGTTCCCAGCACCCACATGGAGGCTCACAACTGTCTATAACTCCAGCTCCAGTGAATCTGGTGCCCTCTTCTGACTTCTGTGGGTACTGCACACACATGGCACACAGACATATGCAGGCAAAACGCTCATACATATAAATAAAAATAAATACTTCTGTTGTAATGTTTTGAGACAATGTTTCCCTATGTAGCCCTGGCTGTCCTGGAATGAACTCTGTAGACCAGGCTGGCCTCTAACTCAGACCCTACATGTCTCTGCCTCCCAACTGCTGGGATTAAAGGTATATGCCACCACACCTGACTCACCTCCTAACGGCTTCCATCCCTAGATTCCCAGAGAGCCTGTGCCTACCCCTGGTTTCAAAGACTCTCTGTGACTCATTCACTTACAATGTCAGAGACAGGGTCTCTGCTTGAGACAAAACTCGGTGCAAAGGCTGAGTCAATTCCCAGCACCGGCAGGGGTGGGGGTGGGGGTGGGGGTGTCAAGCAAGTTACAAAGTGGGAGGACTCCTGTGCAGACAAGAAACTTGAGGGAAGGACCCCATGAGCTTCTGTGGGGAGAGTCCCTTGAAGCAGAGACCCAATAGATGACTGATGATGAGGACTGGCCTCTGGAAGAATACAGGGAAGTTTGTGAAAGACCGGAGCTCCAGGGCACAACATATGCAAAGGTCCTGAGGCAGACAATATTTTGGTAAGTTTCATCAAATGATGGAAGGCCCTAGTGGCTGGGCTGGCTGATCGGGAACAAAAAGCTAGTGAGTCTCTTCCATTGCCTCCTGTGTCACAGTGACCCTGGAAGCGACGTGTCCCCAACCCAGCTTCAGTAACACAGGCGCTCTCCTTTCCCGTGTTACAGCTCATCTCAGGGTTTACGTTATGCAGCGTGACGCAGCTGACACTGACTCACGCATCCTCTGAGGAGGGTTTAACCTCACACTCAGAGGAGCCCGGTGACCACAGCAGAGTTCATAGCCAGGGTTTGACAGACGCACCTCGCTGCGCCCCAGTTTAATTGTGCGGCACGTGGCCCTCTACTCACTCTTCCAGCACTCTCAAAACCCACAGTGACCGAAGAATCAGTTCAGGGAAGGAAATCAGGTCACCTGCCCCACACTAGGCCTCAGCACCTTAGAAAAAAATGTGACCTCTCTTGAAGCTTTGAAAGCAAAGTAAACAGGGCTTATACACTTGTTTGACGGTTTGTGATAAGGTCTCATGCAGTCCAGGATGACCTCAATGTAGCAAAGACTAGCCTTGAACTTCTCATTTTCCTTCCTCCACCTCTCAAGTGCCACCATACCTGAAGATGCCCATTTCTCTGAAGGGGAAACTGAGACTTGACCTAACAACTTACCCAAATTCAGATTAAGGCCAAGCTGGCCTCCATTTGCATCTTGGCTACTTACAAGTTAAGTGACTTTGGGCAAGTTTCTGAGCCTCAGTTTCCACATCTATAAAATGGGAGCGACTAAAATCATGAGGAAAGGTGCTTGATGGGACATGGTAGGTGATAAGTCTGGTTGATTCTGGATCTACAGGCTGGGACTCTGGGACTGATGTCTCCGCCAGACAGTGCCAGCTCCAAGGACAGATCCCCAGTGGTCCAGGGGATGAAGCTGACCCACGTTCTGCTGCTCCCTGAGGTTGTGAAAACCTTAGAGAGGATACACACAGAAACTCTGCGTATACATGGGAGCCCTGTTGCCAGTGTGTGTGCAGCCTGGCCTCTACAAAGTGGGAGGGGACACACTTCTCTGCTCAACAGCTGCCCACAGTAACCTGTCCACAGAGTCCCGATCCAGAAATGAAGTGACTCTGGACCACATACCAAAGCCAAAGTCTGAGTGGCTGGAGTTGCTCAAGCACAGCTTCCAAAAGACTGCAAAACTTAGCCAGACAATTCTAGCTGGAGTTAGAAGTCAGCCACACAGCTCTTCCCTAGAGTGTGAGGGTCCCATCCCAGCACCCACAAGTCACAAGAAGATGGCAGTGGCTGATGGGATAGGAAGGTTTAGTCGCCTCCCACATCCCTTCAGATCCCCAGGGGTCTCCCCCTACTCAGTTGACACCCAGAACTGCACAGCTACATGGACCAATACAATTTTATAAGATACATTTGACAGTTGATCTTATCAACTTGGCGGGATCTAGAGTCACCATGGAGGCAAACCTTTCCCTGGGTGCATCTGTGTGTGTGTGGGGGGTCTGGTTTAGACTGACTGGGATGCAAAGACCCATCCAGAATGTGGGCAGCACCGTCCCGTGGGGCTGGGGTCCTGGATAGCACACAAAGGAGCTGAGCGCCAGGTCTCATACTTCCTGGCTGTGGATGCAGTGTGGCCAGTCCCAGGTCCTGGTGCCACACCTTCCCGCCATGATGGACTGTGCCCTCAAACTCAGAGCCAAATAAGTCCTTCCTTCCTTCCTCCCTCCCTCCTTCCGTCCCTCCCTAACTCCCTCCTCCCTCCCTTCCTTTCTTCCTTCCTTCCATCAGCTGCTTTTCTGGGGATCTTGTTACAGCACTGAGAAAAACTTCATATAACAGTAAAACCTCAACACCCCCATTCCATATTATACTAGAGTGTTCCCCAAAGTAAAAGTTCTCCACTGTTTTCCTAGGGCAAAAAAAAGCAAATTGTTTTTAAAAGGAAAAAAAGCAAACATTTTTTTGTTTTGTTTTTTGAGACAGGGCTTCTCTGTGTAGTCTTGGCTATCCTGGAATTCACTCTGTAGACCAGGCTAGGCTCAAACTCATTTTATTGTTGTTGTTTGTTTGTTTGTTTCTTAAGATAGTCTTGGGGGGGGAGACAGTCTTCCAAAGGGGGCCCTGGCTGGCCTCTCAGCAACCTGTCTCCAGCCTCCCAGGAGCTGGGATTACAGACATGTGCCACCACATCTGGCAAACAAACAAACAAGTGCCCTTAATTGTCTTTATTTTCCATTAGAATCAAGCAATATTCCACTGCATAAAACAGACTTTGGGGGCTGGAAGGCTGTCTCAACAGTTAAGAGTGTGTATTACTCTTCCAGAGGATCTACCTGGGCTCTGTTCCCAGCACCCATGTTAGGCAGCTCACAAGCCCCTGTGAACTCCAGCTCCAAGAGATTGGATGCCTCTGGCCTTCCTAGGCAACTACACACACACACACACACATACACACACACACACACACACACACACACACACACACACACACACACACACACAGAGGATTAAAAATAAAATCAATCATTAAAATAAAATCTCATTTGAGATCTCTTCTTTAAAAACAAACAGCAGGCTGTGTTCCAAGGCCTGAACAGCGTAGGTTTGTTCTATCAACAGAGACAGTCTTGAAGAAGCCAGGAACACCAGCAACACCGAAGAGCAGGTTTCTCTTTTCAAGTCAGAAGTAGGAACCATGCTTGCCCAGCATGCACTAGGCCCTGCCTGGGTTTGATCCCCAGAGTGTCATCATCTGGGTGTGGTGGTGCACACCTGTGATCCCAGAATTTGAGAGGTTGAGGCAGGAGGATCAGGACTTCAAAGGCCTCTCTCGGCCCTCAAACATGTCTCCTGGCCACCACAGTTTCTGTGAACATGCTATACCCTCTGCTTAGAAATGAGCAGGCCCTCCCTTCAGCTGCCTGCTAGCCCTCCGTTGGAAAGTCAAGTTCAACTCACGCCCTGGAGGAGACTGATTTCTCCCATCTCCCTCTCCCAGTCATCCTCCCCACCCACAGCATGCTTCTCTGAGTGCATGTGCTGCTCCTGGCTGTGTGTACGTGTGTTCAGATCATTACTATCTATCCACTCCACTATACAAAAGCACCATGAGACCCAAGCTTATGCATGCAATCAAACCCTCTACCGCTAAGCCCCATCTGAGCTACTCAATCAACGTTCCAGTGAAACAGATGCTCCAGTACATGACAATCAAAGATGTACTAGGAACCAGGGACTGCCAAATAGGCTGGCCAGGGCAGCCACACCAGCAGACTACGGAGAGGTCCTGATGGAATCACTAACTGCTATAAGCAAACAGCTACATAGCCTGTGGCTTCCTGTTCCATCCCAGCAATGAACTGTGGGTGTACTGGCAGGAAGGGGGGCAGATAACCTCCTTCTGTTTGAGGCCCACTGGGTCATTAGAAGCTGATAAGAGAGAGCCACAGATTGCATCAGATGGTGGATTGATCTAAAGAAAGCGACTGGTAGATATCAGACCTATCTCCCTTTAGGACAGGGCACATGTGGGAAGACATTCAAGTGGCCAAGTGGGAAGGTGTGTGTGTGTCAGAAAAGTTGACTGTCCCTGGAAGAGGTACTTCTCCTCCAGAGGAACAAAATGCTTTAGCTACGTACACCCTCCTCCTGCATTTCCCAGTCTCCCTTGCAACCAAGTCCATCACGGGACCCAGTTCTGGCCAATGTTTCTGAGGGGATGTTGGACGTGCAACTTCCTGGTCATGCCCTTCGGACACGAGCACACCCACCTTTCCTTCTTGTCACCTTACATAAAAACCAAAGCCAAGTGTCCCAGGCATCCCCTGACACCAGGACATGAGGGAACTGCTTTACCCACTCCGGACAGCCTTACATCAGGTGCCACTTTCTATCTTATTCTCTTAAAGCAGTGGTTCTCAACCCCCCTAACACTGGTGACCCCCCAACCATAAAATTTATTTTTGTTGCCACTTCATAACTGTAATTTTGCTACTGTTATAAATTGTAATGTAAATATCCATGTTTTCCAATATTGGTCTTGGGCAACTCCTGTGAATGGGCTGTTCGACACCCAAAGGGGTCACGACCTGCAGGTTGAGAACCACTGTCTCTCACTGATCCTGAAGCTCACTGTTTTGGGGGCTAGGCCAACAAGCCCCAGCGATCAGCTTATCTCTGCCCAGCCAGCTCTGAGTTTATAGGCACCTGTGGCCACACCCAGATTTTACTTGGGTTCTAGACAGCTGAACTTCAGTCTCCATGTTTACACAGTAAGAGAGCTCACCCACTGAGCCGCCTCCCAGTTTAGTTTGATTGATTGTTTATTTGAGACACGGTCTCATTATGTAGCCCAGGCTAGCCTCCTGCCTCACTTTGTCCAGTGCTAGGGTTAACAGACATGTTCCACCGTGCCGGCCCAGCTGGGCTCTTTAAGCCTGTGCAGCCCACACTGTGTGAACAGAGCCTGGAGTCTGCCATGAGACTACCAAGAATGGACGGGAAAAGGTGTGCCGGCGGGAGCTGCTTCCTCTCATGTGCCCTCGGTTCTCATTTATTCTAATTCTTGTCACAGTTCATGTCTATCACTTAAATAACGACCTTGGCAATTAAAGCTGAGAAGAAGTGAAGGAACAGAAACCCACAGGCGCATCCCCTCAAAGACTTTGGTTTCAAGACAATGCAAGTCCAGCACCTGTGTGCCTGAATTGGCCTTTGGCGCATACATAATGGTCACAAGGCCACTGTTTACCGCAGCGTGCTTTTTTTTTTTTTTTTTTTTTTTTTGGTTTTTCGAGACAGGGTTTCTCTGTGTGGCTTTGCACCTTTCCTGGGACTCACTTTGTAGACCAGGCTGGCCTCGAACTCACAGAGATCCGCTTGCCTCTGCCTCCCGAGTGCTGGGATTAAAGGCGTGCGCCACCACCGCAGTGTGCATTTACTGAGACTCCCCTCAGCTCTATGGAAGCTTCTGGATGGTTGGGATTTTGGTGCTGAGAGCCCAGGTCCTTGCCTAGACAAGTGCTATACCCACACAGGATATCTGTTGAATACAGCTGCCTTCAAATAGATCTTTAAGTGTCAGGCAGGGCCGGGCAGTGGTGGCACACACCTTTAATCCCAGCACTCGAGAGGCAGAGGCAGGTGGATCTCTGTGAGTTCGAGGCCAGCCTGGTCTACAGGGTGAGTTCCAGGATAGGCAGGGCTGCTTCACAGAGAAACCCTGTCCCAGGGGGAAAAAAAAGAAGTGTTTAGGGGTCTGGAGATGGCTCAGCAGTTAAGAGCACTGGCTGATCTTGAAGAGGATCAGGGTTTGATTCTCAGCACCCATGTAGTGGCTCTCAACTACCCCTAACTCCAGTTCCAGGGTTCTGGTGCCCTCTTCTGAAATACTGAACTACAGTGCACACATGTAGTGCACATGTATAAATTCAGGAAGAACATTCATACACATAAAAAAGAATGAGAGAATGACATGTGTAGGAGCCAAACATGGTAGTACACGTCTTTAATCCCAGCATTCAGGAGGCAGAGGCAGGCAGATCTCTGTGAGTTCAAGGCCAGCCTTGTTTATACAGTGACTTCCATGCCAGCCAGGCAACACAAAAGGAACCTGTGTCACAACACACACACACACACACACACACACACACACACACACACACACACACACTTGGGGGGCTAAAGGTGTAGTTTACTGGTAGAACAATTGTCTAGCATTTATGAGGTCCTAAGTTCACTTGGGCAGAAGTCAATTTTTCAAGTGAACTGCAGCTGGGCAAGTTAATAATTAAGCAGGTAAATGCAAACTAAGATTACATATCACGGCTAGAAAAGGGGGCTCTGAGCATTCCTAATACAGGAACTTGAGTGCCTGCACACACATCCTGGGGTTTCACCTCCAGAAGAAGGGGCAGGCAACTTTCTATTCTCGAATGAAAAACAGCCAGAGGCAGAAAGGGGAAGTGTGCTGCCTGGGGACTTGATGCAGCCAGAACCTCACAGGGACAGCCAGGGGACAGGGGAGTGGGGACTGACCCTAGGTGGCTTCAGCCAGCAGGACCAAGGAAAACGGAAGCTGTGTTTGGGGGGCTGGGGGAGTAAGAGGCAGAAGAGGAGGGCATGGTCGGAGAAGGGCTCTAAGGAGCCAAAGGCCAGGGGGTGGTGGTTCCTGCAGGCCCAGAGAGCCCACAGTTGGTGGATCCAGGTGAGACCCGGTGGACCTCGGACCTTGGGACCTCAGGCCACTACTCATTCTTTTGCTGTTTGGTTGTTTGTTGTTTGTTTGTTTGTTTTTGAGACAGGGTCTCTCTATGTAGCCCCGGCTGACCCAGAACTCAGAGAGGTCTGCCTGTCTCTGCCTACCAAGTGCTGGAATTAAAGTGTGCACTACTGTGCCTGGCATGAGTGTATTTCTTTAAATCTGGTGCCACAGTCTCCGTTGACCTGGAAAGGTAAAGATTTTTCCTAGATTAGTCAATGGCCTCTACCGTCAATGGCCAGGGAATGTGACAGGAAGCAGTTTCTTAACCTCTGGGGCTCCTCCTCTGCTATCACACATCCTGATGGGATGCCACTGTCAGTCTCAGGGTTTTGCCTGACCTGGCCAATTGCCTCCCCAAGTGGACCAGCAGCGAGCCCCCTGTGACCACATATGAGCTGGCAGCTCTTCCTACCCCTGGGGGCCCTCCCTCACCTCCTTTGGAGTCATTAGGAGCTTATAATTCATTCTTTCAAATACAAGGAGAAATTTTTTGAAACAAGGTCTCGTGTAGTCCAAGCCGGCCCTGAACTCATCATACGACCAAAGCTGGCTTTGAATTCTTTTTTTATATTATTAATAAACTTTATTTTATGTGCATTGGTGTGAAGGTGTCAGATCCCTAGGAACTGGAGTTACAGACAGTTGTGAGCTGCCATGTGGGTGCTGGGAATTGAACCCGGGTCCCCTAGAAGAACAGCCAGTGCTCTTAACCGCTGAGTCTTCTCTCCAGCCCCCTGGCTTTGAGTTCTTGGTCCTCCTATCTCTGCCTCCCAAGTGATGAATTACAGGTATTTGCCACCACACCAGTTTAAACATTATCACTTCTCAGCATCTGTCACATTTCAGTTTTCTAAGAATATACAGAAGCCAGAATTGAGATCACAATCGTCAGGGGCTGATCACATGATCAAATGAAATGCCTTTTGGTTCTAGTGACCATGAGGACCAAGGCTCCAAGAATCCCAGAGAGGGCTCTGCTTGGCCTCCAGGCTGGTGCCTTCACAGGACAATGAGGGTCGGGGAGGGCAGGGCGGTCTGAGAGCCTGAGAAGAGGAGCGTCTCCCAGGATTCACTCAGCCCAGGCCTCTCTGGCTGGTCCTTGGGGAATGGAGATGAGGAATAGGGGTCTGGCACAGCTCAGAACAGGACAGGATGGGTTCCAGCTGGTTCTAAAGGGCTGTGAGCCACGCAGGCTAGCCTGTCCAGTCTGAGGGAAGGTGGACATGGAAGGAGACCCGGTAGGGAAGAGGACAGAGACAGAGCCTGGGAAAAACCATAGCCAATAGGCAGGGGCTTGGTTTATGGGACAATTTCTGGGAATGCAGAAGTAAGCCTGGCTGGAGTCTCTCCTGCTGGAACAGGCACCTCCTATTTAAGCCCCAAAGGGAAAGTCATCACGTGTGAAAAACCTCGGATTCCCACACACACTACATCCCAGGGAGTTACCCAGCAGCTGAAGCGTGGACGCAGTCCCAGGGTGGCCCTGAAAACCCACGTGTGCTGCAGCTCTGAGGCTGGAGTGCTTTAACCTTCACCCTTCTCTCAAAGAAGGCTTCCGATCATCCAGGCAAGTGCCGCATCTGTCTGGGTCTCTGGCGCAGCAGGCAGCCATTCCCGTCAAAGCCCACGATTTCCTGCTACTGCCTCGTACGTGGCTCTCCAGTATTTGTATTTTTAAATGTACTTACTTGTGCGTGTTTGTGGAGAGAGGCACAGCTGCCACGGCATGTTTGGGGAGGTCAGAGGACAACTTTTAGGAGTCCCTCTTTCCACCATGTGGGTCCCAGAGATCAAACCCAGGCATGAGCCTGGGCAACAAGTGCCCTTACTCATCTCCCTGGCCTCCATGTTGTTGTTGTTATTGTTGTTGCTTGTTTGTTTTGTTTTGTTTTGCTTTGTTTTCGAGACAGGGTCTCCCTTGTAGCCCTGGCTGTCTTGGAACTCGCTCTGTAGACCAGGTTGGCCTCAAACTCACAGAGCTCCATTTGCCTATGCCTTCCGAATTAAAAATGTGCACCGTGGGGCTGGAGAGATGGCTCAGAGGTTAAGAGCACCAACTATTCCTCCAGAGGTCCTGAGTTCAATTCCCAGCACCCACATGGTGGCTCACAACCATCTGCAATGAGATCTGGCGCCCCTCTTCTGTGTACATAATAAATAAATAAATCTTAAAAAAAAAAAAAGTGTGCGCCGCCACCCCCACCCCACCCCACCCCACCCCCGGCTCCAATGTTGTTTTAATTACAAAAATAAAAGGCTTTAGGTCTCTGGCTAGTCAGCCCAGTAGAGTTCACAGCAGGCCAGCAGATAACAGCTGACATAACGGAGTTGGGGTGTGAATTTTAGCCTAGGAAGAAGGGTCCCAGGGCTAGGGTGCAGCTCAGTGGCAGAGAGCTCATCTCGTCCGAGTTGGTTCCTCCCCCTGCACTGACAAAAGATGGACAGCATCTTCAGACAGACACACAGCCCTTGCTGAGACCCCCCCTTAAGGGCAGATGGTTACTCACAGCTCAGGACAATCTGGGCAGCTCGGTAGAGTTCCAGGTGACACAGGAGGTCCACCAGCTGCTGGACGGTGGCCTGTCGCATGGCCCACCACCACAGCAGCTCCCGGGTGATGCTCACACCCTGCACCCGCTCCATGGATTTGATCTTCCTCAGCTGTGTCAGGTCCGTGATCACATAGGAGGCTGGAAGGCAGGAGAGGATTCCGCTTAGAGCTGGAGGTGCGGCCTCCCAGGGAGAGGCCCTTCCTGTCCCCCTGCTCCTGCCAGGTGTCACCATGGCTACTTCCCCCGCAGGAGGAAGACCAGGGGACAGGAGCCTGGGAGCCTTGGGAATCAGCAGTGTCTTTGCTTGGGATGAGAAAGCAAAAGCCTCAGTGGGGAGCAGAACTGTGCCTACTTCATCTAAAACAGAAGCCCCCTGCAGGCAGAGAGTGTCATCTGTCTCCATCACAGACACATCCCCAGATGGAAAAACTCAGGGCAGCAGGCTAGGATGCAGATGAGTGGAGGGCGGCTAAACCATTGAGCCACACTTCCAGCCCTTATTTGTGACATAGATTCCCACTGGTTTTTGTTTTGTTTTGTTTTGTTTTTGTTGTTTTGTTTTGAAGATAGGGTCTCACTATGCAGGACCGGCTGGCTTTGAACTCACAGATCTGCTAGGATTAACAGCATGAGCCATCACTCCCAGCCCTGCCACTGAATCTATTGACATAAGAGAAGCATTTAAAACAAACAAACAAAAATTGAGACTGCGACAGCCTGGGGAGGTGTAGCACGATGGAAAAACACCTGCTAGCACGTGCAGGGGACCCCAGGCTCCACCCCAGTACTGCAAAACAAAACCAAACAAAAATGAGGAATTAGGCCAGGCGGTGGTGGCGCACGCCTTTAATCCCAGCACTCAGGAGGCAGAGCCAGGCGGATCTCTGTGAGTTCAAGGCCAGCCTGGTCTCCAAAGCGAGTTCCAGGAAAGGCGCAAAGCTACACAGAGAAACCCTGTCTCGAAGAAAAAAAAAAAAAGAAGAAGAATTAAAAAACCAAGCTGCCAAGTGGTGGTAGCGCATGCCTTTAATCTCAGCACTCGGGAGACAGAGGCAGGTGGATCTCTGTGAATTTGAGGCCAGCCTGGTCTACAAAGCCAGTTCCAGAACAGCCAGGGCTGTTACACAGAGTAACCCTGTCTTGAAAAACAAACAAACAAACAAACACCCAAAAAAACATACAACAGCAACAACAAAATCAAGCTTTGGTGCCAAGAGTTCAAAAATCACCGAGTGGGAATTTATGCGAACACAAAGTCGAGTGTGTTGGGGACTGTGGTGTACTTGGTTGGAACAGTGCTTGCCTGTCACGAATGAGGCTCTGGTTCAGCCCTAGCACCACCAAAGAAAAATGTCATTAAGCATACTGGAAACCTAGATGAGCTCTAAAGAGGGCAAGCGAAACCAAAACTCCATGAGCTTTTCTGTTTGGAATATGAGCTTGGAGGTGTGTCGAGCAGGGGACAGGGAGGCCAGAGATAAAGCTCAGAACATGGAAGATGGGGTTGGGGATTTAGCTCAGTGGTAGAGCGCTTGCCTAGCAAGCACAAGGCCCTGAGTTTGATCCTCAGCTTCAAAAAAAAAAAAAAAAAAAGAACATGGAAGACATCAGAGCCAGGATAAACACAAAGGACCTGTCACTAGATAAATGAGGAAGGACCACAACACTCTCCTACAGAGAAAGCCTCCGGGAGAAGTGCCCTGTAGGAATGGAAAGTTCCAGAGTTGCAGTTTTAGTCACTGGAAACTCCAAACCAGATTCCTAGCCAGCGGGAAGTGATGTAACAGCCCAGAGTCCCCTTCCCACTGTTCACAGGGGGCAAAGAGGAAGGATATGTCATGAAAAGCCAGCCTAGTAAAGATGCTTGTGGAGTGGGGCTTGGCCTGCCAGAGCCTTGACCCTTGTGAATTTCCATTTCCTCCCAGGAGAAACAGGAAGTGAACCCCAGGGTGCCTTCTCTAAGGGAGAGTTCAGTCCTGTGAAACTGACCATCTCTTAAGGTACTGATCCATTAATACTGCACCCAGGAGCAGGGCAGGCAGAGAGGCAGATGGGGGCTCAGTCACCGCCAAGGGCCCCCCGAAAGGCTATGGCTGTTAGTAATCTGATCGTTATGGAAGAGAGAAAAGTCCTCCTCATCTTTCTAGCTGGGAGACCCAAGGAAACCACTGACTGCCTCCCTGAAGCTCATCTCCCAGACTTTCCCCACATGTGTGAACGCTACCCTTCAGATCTGGTGTCCCACCAAGGGCCCCTGGCTAAAGGCTTGGTTCTCCAGCTTGGTACCTGGAGAGGTAGGAGCTTGAAGGCACAGGTCTCGGGGGAGTCTTCTGAGCCTTGAGAGATGTGCTCCCAAGGGGGCTATAGGAGTCCAGCGCCTTCCATGAGGTGCTTTTGCCTGACCATGAGCTCCATGCCATGAGACCTTGCCACAGGCCAAAGCAGAATCAAAAGATCACGGACTGCAATCTCTCACACTGTGAGCCAAACCTTCCCTCTTTCTAAGGCGACTCCCTCAGGAGTTTTGCCACAGTGAGAGCTGACTGACACAGCAGCCCTGGTTCAAACCCTCCCGGGCACTTCCTTGCTGTACACTAGGGAAGGTCTGTCACCTCTCCCAGAGCCTCCGTTTTCTCATCGACCTCAGAGGTGGCTACAAGGACCAGAGAACTCTATACACTGGGACACTTGGGATACCACTTGGCACTCAGTAATGGGGACATAAATGTGTTATAGCCATTGTTCCGTGCTAATTGCTGAATCCTGGGGAAGGCCTACCCATCCTTAGAGTTCTCCGGAGCAGGGGCAGCACAGCGTCCTGAAATGACCAGCCCCAAGGTCAAATGCCCCTCTCCTGACAAGACAAACTCCATTGTGTTCCCTCAGCCTCTTGCAGATGAAAGGCTCAGAGACACGCAGTCACTTGCCTGAAGTCACACAGCCAGGCAGTGCACAAAGGTTGCTGCTCTGCACTGGTGAGCAAGAAGAAGAGTGCTCCAGCAAAGGGGCTCCTGCAGGGGCCCTCTGCACACTCCCAGGTGGATGAACCGGTAAGAACCCCATCTACACAGGTCCAGACAGAGTGCAGCTGTGACCGCAGAGAAACAGACGAGGGACAGGCTACCCACTGGGCTAGATCCAAGAGCATGCATACTTGTGGCTGTGGGTTTTCTAAACCACTTTAGATCTTCCCACACCCTCCCTCCCGGGACCACAGCTCAAGATCACCCTTTTCTAGAATAACTCAGCAGCCGAGAATAAAAAGTAGAGGGACAATCATCCAAGTTCTTCCTCCTTTGGGGCATGGAAAACCAGAGTCCTGACTGAGACCAGCTGGCAGCTGCCTAGCCAGCTCCAGGCCCAGTGACCCTGACCCTCAAGGGAGGCCCAGCCTGGGGCTCAGAGCAGCTTCCGGGGTGAGAAGATGCACCCACCTATGAGTCATTCTCTGGGGTGGATGCCGAGCACCTGCCCGCTTGCCCAGCACTGTCCTTGACTCCACAGACGCTGGGAAAGAGGCAGGATCAGTCCCCACACACATGGCTTATGTGCTATAGGGAGAGACGGACTAGCCAAAGCAGGAACAAGGGAAGGGTGAGCATGTTCAGGGGACCCGAGGTGAAACCTCTGATGGGCTGAGAAATTGGGGCAGGGACAGATGGGTGCCTTCAAGAGGCAGAACTATGGCAGACAGACCAATATCTACCCACAAAAGCATCTGGTCCCTAAGCCCCAAGACCCTTGAATACATTGTCTTAGGAGGCCATAGAGACTGTGCAAATGGGACGAGATAAGAACGGAGAGGGAAGGGAGCTTCCCAGACTGCCTGGATCAGCCCTATCATTTCCAGAGTCCTTCTAAAAGGAGGGCAAAGAGCTGGGGATGGCGGCTTTGAGACCCTGTTGGGAGGGTAGGAGAGAATTAAAAAGGGGAGGTGAGAGAAACACAGGTCAGGCGTCGTCGGAAGAGTCTGTGCTGCCGCCTTGAAGATGGAGGGAGGGGCCGTCGGCCAAGGGAACGGCCTCCAGGTGTGTGAGGTCAGAAGTCTGTGCTGCTTGAGACCGCCACTCAATTTGTGATTATTTGTTACAGCAGCAAGAGAAACTAGTACAGACTACAAAGCCAGGCAGGAGGAAGAGTAACTCAGGCAGAGGGAACCGCAGATACAAGGATCTAAAGCCCAAAGGAGGCCAGGGAGGCTGAGGCGGGGAGAGTGAGGTGAGGTGTAGGAGCTGGAGGCGAGAGGGCCGAAGCTGGCAGGCCTGCAAAGTGATTCCCTTGATATCCTCCATCAGTGAGGCCTCAGAGGACTGTGGGTAATTCTGCCATCTCCAGGACTTGTAGATTCGGAGCAGTTCTTGGAAAAGGGTGTGCAAATGGCCAACAAGCAAGAGTTGAAAAGAGAGACCAGGCAGGCCAGGCTTTGGCAAGACAAACAGTAGCCCTCCTATATGGATAGTGCGAGTGTGAGCCAGGGCAGTCTGTCTGGGAAACAACTGGCAGTGTGTCCCTCTAACAAGCAGTACAGAGTGCACTCCCGACTCTCTACCCCATGCCTATGTGTGTACACCCAAGGGGGATGAAAGCATCCATCCATACTGACACACTGACGCTAGAACACAAATGTCCACCGTGGCATTATCATGACTGCCCAGGAATGAGAAGAGCCCACATAGCCATCAATGGAAAAATAGAAAAGCAAAATGTGAGACGTCCATATGCTGGAATGTTATTTGAGTATAAAAAGAAACTGGGACAAGGGGTATGGCTCGTTAATAGTGTGTTTGTCCAGCATGTGAGAGGCCCTGGGTTCCATTTCCAACACTGGAAAAGAAAGGAGAGAGAGAGAGAGAGAGAGAGAGAGAGAGAGAGAGAGAGAGAGGGAGGGAGGGAGGGAGGGAGGGAGGGAGGGAGGAGAAATGAGTGGGTAGGAGAGTAATGGGGAAACAGGGTGTGAGAGAGGCCTGAGAAGGGGACAGAGGAAGAGAAGGAAAGCAATTCAGGGGCTCACGTCTGCTACCACAGGGATGGACCTTTAAGAGCTGCTAAGTGAAGCCTACTGTGAAGGGCTGTGAACACTGGATGGTCCCACTCACATGAAACACTAGACAGGAAACACCTGGAGCCGAGGGAGTGCTGGCGAAGGGGTGAGGAGTGGCACTGAAGGGGGACAGGCTTCCATCTGGAGTAATAAAAATAAAATCACAACCCTATGAATGTGCTAAGAGCCACCGAGGTGCTCTTTAAATATGTGCACTGCATGATCGCTGATTTAAATATGTGCACTGCATGATCGCTGATTTAAATATGTGCTCTACGTGATCGGTGATTTAAATATGTGCACTGCATGATCGCTGATTTAAATATGTGCACTGCATGATCGCTGATTTAAATATGTGCACTGCATGATCATTGATTTAAATATGTGCACTGTATGATCATTGATTTAAATATGTGCTCTACATGATCATTGATTTAAATATGTGCTCTACGTGATCATTGATTTAAATATGTGGATTATATGATTGTTGATTACGGCTTCCCTGCTTGTTTGTATTTTTGTTTGTTTTATCATTTGCTTGCTTGTCTGCTTGTGTTTGGGCTTTTTGAGACAGGCCCTCAGGTAACTCAGGCTGGTCTGGAATTCACTACATACTGGAGACTGAACTTGAACACCTGCTCCTCCTACCTCAGTGCTCAGATTGCACATCTGTAGCACCACAATACCACCCCTTTCTCCCTCCTCCTCCTCTTCTTCCTTCCCATCCCCTCTTCCCTTCCCCCCCCTTCTCTGTTAATTCATTCCAGCAGTTGAACCCAGGGCCTTAGGCAGGGTAAGCACACACTTGACCACTGAGCCACACCTCAACCTCATGGATTGTATCTTTTTATTTTATTTTTTATTTTTTGGGTTTTTTTGAGACAGGGTTTCTCTGTGTAGCCTGGAACCCACTCTGTAGACCAGGCTGGCCTTAAACTCACAGAGATCTGCCTGCCTTTGCCTTCCAAGTGCTAGGATTAAAGATGCATGCCACCACCACCCAGCCCATAAATTATATCTTAATAAAGCTTTTTTCCAAAAAGTCATAAGCCATAAGTGTGTCTCTTACACTAATATTCTAAGAACAGAAGGTATCCTGCTCCCGACAGTTCAGGGCTGGGCTGAAATGGGAAAAAAATTAAAGACACCTACACACACACACACACACACACACACACACACACACACACACAGAGCTGCCCAGGAAATATTCCAAATCACCATAGGGCATCCAAGTATTGGGACACAGAGTCCCCTGGACAATCAGGTGGTAACAGACATTGCTGTGGATATCGCTCTATATAAATAAAACACTGATTGGCCAGTAGCCAGACAGGAAGTATAGGCGGGACTAACAAAGAGAAAAATTGAGGGAACAGAAAGGCAGAGGGAGAGACTGCCTGGAGCCACCGCCAGGACAAGGAAGATGTAAGGTACCAGTAAGCTACGAACCACGTGGCAAAGTATAGATTAATACAAATGGGCTAAATATAAGAGTAAGAGCTAGACAATGATAGGCGTGAGCTAATGGCCAAACAGTTTAAATAATATAAGCATCTGTATGTTTATTTTATAAGCGGGCTAAGGGACTACCGGGGCTTGGCAGGACCCGGAGAAAAAACTCCAGCCACAAACGGAAAGAAAACTCTCCAGCTACAAGACATCCTCACAGGCACCCCACGACTAAGGCTGAGGGCACAAGAGAAGACAGCCACTTCCCTTCATCCCAGATGTTACCAACACCAGCCTCCCAGTTTCTCCAAATGAAAATGCACACTCAAGAGAAAATCCAAAGAATATATTGCCAGGTGTGGTGTATTCAGAGAAGCTGGAGCAGGAGGACCGCCAGTTTGAGGCCAGTGTAAGGACACAATAGACCATGGCGGAGGAGGTCTATCAAAGTGAAATGCCTATGATGTATTCTAAGAGAAAAAAGGCAGGTTGGGGGGGGGGGGGTGATGCTAGAGAGATGGCCCAGCAGTTAAAAGCGCTGGCTTCTCTTCCAGAGGACCCAGGTTCAGTTCCCAACACCCACATGGCAGCTCACAACTGTCTGTAACTCCAGTTCCAGGGGATCCCACATCCTCACACAGACATGCAGGCAAAACACCAATGCACAAGAAATTTTTTTTGTTTTTAAAAAAAAGGCAGGCTATCTGTCATGTGTGATTGGTGTACAAAAATGACAGGATGGTTGGCATACATATCTACACTTCAATGCATCTGAGAAGAAGAGCAGAAGGCACAGTCCTGAGCACTATGGGGCTGCAAGGTCAAGAAGTTAGCAACATGAACAGCAACAGGTGTTTCAATAGCCTCGGAGGCTACGAATGCTCATCCCTGTGGAGAACTGGGCTCATCTTTCTGCTCTCAACTCCTACAGTATTTTTTTCTTTCTTTCCTTTCTTCCTTCCTTTCTCCCTCCCTCCCTCCCTCCCTCTTTCTCTCTCTTCTTATCTCCCTCGATCAAAGGGTCCCTGAACCCCATTCATGCTGACTCTCGGGGTAGCTGTGCTTTGTGCTGAGGGTCTGTCCTACTGGGTGTCTTACAGTAGCCCTGATGTTCACCTACCGCATCCACCAAGGTCTGTCAACTAGACATGTCTCTAGATGTTGGCAATTGTTACTTATGGAAAAAAGGAATCCTAAATTGAGGACCACTACCTTAAACTACTTATGATTTCTTTTCTTTTCTTCCTTCTTATTTTCTGTTTCGTTTGCAGGGCTAGGGACAGATCCCAGGGCCTCCCACATGTTAACTGAGTGTTCCACCACTGAGGTACACCTGAACCCTAACATGCATGTTATATGTTCAAACTGGAGGGACACGTACACACTTACTTTACTATTGTGTCAAGCATACCTATTTTATATACTCTTTTTAATTAGCACTATTCTTTATGATGTAAAAAATTGGGGAGTGATAGCTTTGTCCCTTCTGTTTTGAGATAAGGTCTCACTTGCCCAGTTACTTCAAATTCCCTAAGTACCTGCACCTGACCTTGGACTCCTGATCCCCCTGCCTCTATGTCCCCAGTGTGGCATTATAGATGTTTACTATATCTATCTGACAAAACGTAAAACATTTTTTTTTTAATTTTAGGATTCACAGACTTTTCGGTTCAACAATAAACATCAAAGAAAACATGTTAACAGTCACTCCTGGGTGTCATCTACAGGCATGAAAACCACCTTTCGCAAGTGTAAAACAATTTGCTGTGTATTTATGCATGATTTGTGTGGGTGCTCATGCCATGGTTCATGTGTAGTAGTCACAGGACAACTCTGTGGAGTTAGTTCTCTCCTTCCACCTTTATGTGGGCTCCAGGGATTGAACTCAGGACCACAGGCTTGAGATTGAGAGCCTTTACCCATTCAGCAATCTTGCCAAGCCTCCAATAATGTAAATATATATATATATAATATATTTAATATATTTTAAGTATATATTATTTTAAATATATATTATTTTAAATATATTAAATATATATATAATATATTTATTACTGAATTCAGGCAAGGTGGCACATCCCCATAATCCCAGCACTTGAGAGGTGTCAGTAGAAAGAACAGAAATTCAAAGTTATCGTTAGTAATATAATAAGTTCTAGGCTAGCCTGGGCTACACAAGACCACATCTAAAAAATAATAATAAAAAATAAAAAATAAGCAAACAATAACAATGGAACATATATATTACGTCATTTAGGAAATTAAGTGATGAAAGTTACACTGACTTAAACCATAAAACTAAGCATGACAACTGTTAACCATGTCTTTTTGATCTACAAGAATAAGGGGAGGGGTTGTCGCTCAGTTGGTATAGTGCTCTACTGGCATCCATCTCCAGCACCACATACACCAAGCCTGTAAACCCAATTCCAAAGTGGAAGTGGGAGTATCAGAAGTTCAAGGGCATCCTTGGCTACATAGCAAGCTCCCGGATATTCTACATGAGTCCCTATCCAAAAAAAAGAAGAGGAAAAAACACCAAGGCCCAATGGTTCAAATCTGTAATCCCACATTCAGGAGCTGAGATAAGAGGATGGGAAGTTTTAAGACAACCTGGGCTACATAAGGAAACCATCCATGTCTCAAAAGACGAAAAAGAAATTGCCTTGCATATGATTCAGTGTAGTATGCTTGCCTAGCAGGCACAAGTCCCTAGGATCAGCTCCCTCACTGCCATCAATCAATCAATCAATCAATCAATAACCAGGCATAGCAGTGCACACCTTTAATCCCAGCATTTGGAAGGCAGGTGGATCTCTGTGAGTTCCAGGCCAGCCTATTCTACACAGTAAGCTCCAGGGCAGCCAGGGCTACATACACAGTGTGACCGTCTCAAAACAGAAAGAATGGAAAATCAACCACCCAACAACACCACTAAGGTAGGAAGGAGCCTTCTTGCCATAACTTTTATTCTCACACCTGTACAATGAGGCTATAATTGTCGCCTGCTGTTTACAGATTAGGACAAATTTCAGGAAAGTAAAGAGAGTGGCCCCCAGACACAAGCGGCAAAGTGTTGAGACTGGAACGCACACAGCCTGGGCAAGAGCGCAACTGCGCAGACAACCTACTACAGCTCCACGATCCAGACACAAACAGACAAAACACAGCAAGAGGCGGCTACAGTGGGAGTCGAGCAGGAGCCTGGGTCCGAGTCCCACCTACGCTTCACAGGCAGCTTCAAGTCGGTCTGGAAACTAAAACGAAGTAGCAGCGTCCTAAACAGGCACCCCCCGGCCTCGGGTAACACGAATGGGCGCGGTCCCAGTGGAAAGTAGGCGACACACTCACCGAACTGCATCCAGTCCCATTCGCTGAGCGTGTCGATGTTGCGGCACAGGTCGTCCAGCACTCGGGACGGTAGCTGGTAGATGTAGCAAGCCATGGCGAGACTGCGCAGCGACTGAGCCCACGGCAGAGGGCCGCGGCTTCCCTAGTGAGGGGCGGCGCTGCCCGCGGCCGCTCTGGACCGGCGAGCGGGCGCCCCCAAGTGCCCAAGTGCGGCAGCACGCGCCATCCAGCCCATGGCCGAGAGCGGGCAGGCCAGCGCCCCCTAGTGGTTGCATTCGATAGCACATGCTGCCCGAATCCTAGACCAGGGCGGGGAGTCCCAAGTTCCAAGGCAGTCAGTCCCTGAGGTTGGCCAATTTTACCTCCATGGCCACCTGGAACGCATTCACCTAATGGGTGTTGGTGAGGCTTAAGCGAAGAAAATCCAGAGGTTTTTGCCTTCAGTGTTGGGAGAAAGAATGAATTACACAATGTGCTGAACGATTTAAAAGTGCACAGGGCACAGTGTCGCATGCCATTGTCGGGTGGCTGGGGCTGATGGACAAGTTCAAAGCCAGTCTAGTAACACACACTGAGTTCCAGGGCAGGTCAGTCTGGTCTACAAAGTGAGACCATGTCACAAAAATTATTTTTTTTAATTGAAAAGTAAGCTGGGCAGTGGTGGCGTACACCTTTAATCCCAGCACTTGGGAGACAGAGACAGGTGAATCTCTGTGAGTTCGAGGTCAGCCTGGTCTGGAGAAGTGGCTCAGAGGCTAAGAGCCTTTACTGCAGCAGTTCCTAGTACCTATCGGGCAGCTCACAATCATTCCTATCTTCAGTTCCAAGGCATCTGATGCCCTCTTCTGTTGTCCTTGGGTACTAGGCATGCACATGGTACACATACATACATGTAGTCAAAACACTTGTACACACGAAATAAAATATAAAAACTTGAAGTTCATTTAAATTTATTTGCTTTTTGAGACAGTTTCTCTTTGTAGCCCTGGCTGTCCTGGTACTCACGCTGTAGACCAGGCTATCCTAGAATTCAGAGATCTGCCTGGCTCTGCCTTCCCAGTGATGGGATGAAAGGCATATACCACCATGCCAATCTTTAGTTCATTGTTTTGAACCTTATTTCTCTGCCATGCTGGGATCAAGGCCAGGCGCTTGGCATGTTAGGCAAGTGTTCCATTGCTCAGCTTATCCTCCTAAGTTCCTGACACTAGATTTTGTGTAGTAAAAAAGAGCCCATCTCACACTGTGACAGATCCTACCCACTGCCCTCCAGGAAGACTGTCACTGCATACTCGCTAGTCTCCACGCATGATGCCCGTGGGTCCTCTTCACTTCTTGCTCAGGCACAAAATTTGTCCACCTTCCCAATTCAAGTAAAAATTTATGGACCAGTATACATGTGGCTTTTGATCATAGGGTTCACAGTTCACTAGTGTTTAAAAAAACAAAACAAGGGGGCTGGAGAGATGGCTCAGAGGTCAATTCCCAGAACCCACATGGCAGCTCACAACTGTCTGTAACTCCAGTTCCAGAGGATCTACCACCCTCACACATACATACATGCAGGCAAAACACCAATGCATGTAAATAAATATATATAGGTATATAAATTTATATATATAAATTTAAAAAACAAACAACACAAAACTGATATTTAATGTTAACCCAAAACTTAAAAAAAAAAAAAAAAAAAACACTGGGCAAATGTCTGTTTAAAGCTGAAAAGAAGAGTAAGAATTGGGACTGGCTGGGCAGTGGTGGCGCACACCTTTGACCCCAGCACTCGGGAGGCAGAGGCAGGTGGATCTCTGTGAGTTTGAGGCCATCTAGGTCTACAGAGCGAGATCCAGGACAGGTACCAAAACTATACAGAGAAACCCTGTCTCAAGGGAAAAAAAAAAAAAATTGGGACTGACAGACATACATCTTAGACCTAGCATGGTGAACACACCTGTAGTCCCAAGGTATCTATCTGTTCAAGGTCAGCCTGTTACAAGGCAAGTTCCAGGACAGCCAGGACTGTTAAACAGAGAAACCCTGTGTTGAAAAAACAAACGGAAAAATAAAACTAGCCAGCATATCTGCCAATGAATTACCAAGTGTGTGGTGAGGGCTGATACAGGCAAGTATCGAAGCCAGCAGCTCAGGGGTAATACTGGAGTTTCAGGTAGGGCAGTGACCAGCACAAAACTGGACTGAAGTGCTAAAAAAAAGCATGTGTGTGTGTGTGTGTGTGTGTGTGTGTGTGTGTGTGTGGTGCTGGGGACCACACCCAGGCCTCTGACAGATAGGCAAGTGCACGTCTCCGTGCCCTCTGCCAGGTTATCAGTGTTGACTACCTGTGAAAATGTTGATTACTTACTCTTTTTGGTTGTTTCATAGGTTAAAAATCTGTCGTCAGCCAGGTGGTGGTGGTGCAAGCCTTAAACCTCAGCACTTGGGAGGCTGAGGCAGGTGGATCTCTATGAGTTCCAGGCCAGCCTGGGCTACAGAGTGAATTCCAGGAAGGGCTCCAAAGCTACACAGAGAAACCTGTCTCAAAAAAAAAAAAAAAAGAAAGAAAATGTTTTCAATATGAATTATTTTAAATAGCTGTGTGTGTGTGCATGTGGGTATGTGCATGAGACTGCAGGTGACCCTGGAGGCAAGAGACATTAGACTCCCCAGAACTCAAGTTCCAGACAGCTGTGAGCCACCTGACTTAGGTGCTGAGAATCAAACTCTGGTCTCCTGAAAGAACAGCAAGTGCTCTTAACTGCTGAGCCATCTCTCCAACCCAACTGTTCCTTCTAGAGAAGGTCTTTAAAAGCTCAGCTTAGCCTGGAACTCTCACTGTGGAACAGAGGAAGACCTCCAGCTCCTGATCCAAATGCTCCACTTCCAGAGTTCTAGAATCTCAAGAGTGAGCCACCACACCTACCTGAACATCTCACCACCATCTTCCTCAGTGTTTAAATGCTTTACAGAGATACTTCATTCTCTTAAGGAAAATGAAGCTATCAGAAACAACGGTACATTAAAAAAAAACAACAACTGAGGCCTTGCTTCTTGCCCCACCCCCCACACCATTCAGCAAATATTTCAGTTCCCACAGGGAAGAGCCCTGTTAAAAGTAACACAACACACCTGCTTCCTTCACTTAGCACCGTTTATTGTACTAAAGGTCAGCCTTTTCTACTCAAGGTAGAAAACATGAAGTCTGAAGAACACATTTACAGGACGCCAAAGGAAGAGCACGTGACTCAAGCCACAGGTCTCCACTCTTTGGACAACACAGAGAACAGTATTCAAACTTCCAGTTTAATAAGACAAACGTAAGATCTTTTTGAGACAAAGAGGTTTAAAAACATAAAACCAATGTTGCAATACTTCGGCGCCTGCTGACTTCCCAAACACAGGCACCCTCTACATGGGCATGTGGCCACTTCGCTCACGGAATGTTGTAGGCTAAGGCGTGATACAGAAAGGCTGGTGGGAAACCTTGAGTCATTTGCTGATCTTAGAGCATCAAGGAGACCAGGATGCTGGCAAACACTCCAGTCATCCTCAAAGGAAGAGCATAGCACACTGGTGTTTACACAGTGCTTGTAGGAACATGGGGAAAAGTTAAACTAGGACATTAAATGAAGGCCAGGCATGCTAGTGTACGCCTTTAATCCCAGCACTCGGGTGGTAGAGGCAGGCGGTCTCTGAATTCGAGGCTAGCCTGGTAAATCAAGTTCCAGGACAGCCAGGACTACACAGAGAAACCCTGTCTCAAAAGAAAAAGAAAAACAAAAACCAAACAAACAAAAAGGAGAGAAAAAAATGAAGTCAAATGAAAAATCAGGATACAAAACAGTACATACCCTATGACCTCAGCTACGACAAACAGCTTCAACCAATCAAAATATGCCCTCCAAAGAGAGCACCCGTTATAGTGGTTACACGAAGCTGAGTACACACGGTCTTTCTTCTTCCCTTCAGTTGGACTGTCTTTTCTGGTGTGTGCAGCCATACCCAGCTTTCTCTAATTTTTCTCTACTAGAGGAATGAAAAAGGAACAAAAACTATGTCTTACAGAAATGTCTGATAGAAGTAATATGAATATTTGAATATGTAAGAAACGATGTGACCATCCATAAAGCTACTGTGTACTTTGTGTTGCTTTGTGAGCCATTGTTGGAGGGTATGGCTGAGTGGAGCTTCAAAAACAGCCCCCCTCCTCCCCACCCCTCCCACCCCAAATCAGTGTGACCACGTCCTGCCAATAGAAGATGCGGAGCCCTGCTCGAATGCCAGGGATCGACAGAGCAACCTAAACTCCCACTCCTGGCAGCGGCTTACTCCAGACAGCTCTTCAAAACCAGAATTAAACACAAGGCTGCTCTTCTCTGTGTCTGTGTGGATGGCAAGTTACAGAAACACTCGTGACAGTGACTGTGGACAGCCCACCTGGTTAAAACCAAGAGTGCTGCCAGATGGATCAGGAGGCAGGGCTACAGTATGAGACCCTGTCTCAAAACAAGAAAAGGACAGAGCAGGCCATGGTGCACGCATGTGCTCCCAACACTGGGGCAGGGGACACAGGAGGATCCAAAGTTCAATGCTAGCATCACCTACTGAGTGACTGAGGTTGGCCTGGGCTACACGACACACTGTCTCAAAAAAATAAAATAAACAACAGCAACAAAAAAGGTAGAAACAGCCAGGCGGCGGCAGTGGAGCACGCCTTTAATCCCAGCACTCAGGAGGCAGAGCCAGGCGCATCTCTGTGAGTTCGAGGCTAGCCTGGTCTACAGAGCGAGATCCAGGACAGGCACCAATACTACACAGAGAAACCCTGTCTCAAAAAACAAAAACAAAACAAAACAAAAAAAAGGTAGAAACAAAGTGCTGAGGCCTGGGAAATCAGAAAAAAGTTCTTTCTAAACACAAGATGCTAAGCTGTTCCTTTACTTGTACACTTAAGGCTTTTCTCAGAGAGACAGACCCTCCAAACTCTCCCACCAAGCACCTGACAGTTTGTTCGGCCAACATTCCAGACTGAAGACTCCTGTCACATTAGGCACTGGGCCTCGAAGAATATTCATCCCTGCCTTGGGGCCTTCTCAGCCTTCCAAAAGCAGGAGGCAGGTGCCCTCTGTTCACATGCTGCTGCATTTCCACATTAAAGGACACACTGCAACCCCAGCTGAAGAACTTACACAAATATCCTTACACAGAACTTCCCAACTTACCAGGAAGCAAAATAAAAAATGCCTTCTGATGAGTGCTTCTAGAAAGGGCAGATTCAGTGGCATTTTGTGACTCTTATCCTTAAGCACCACAAGGCCCAGTGACATTAGTTAACTTTCTTTTACACAATGGAGTGTATTTTACTCCGAGAATGAAACATTTTAACATGGAAAGAAAGTGACCTGTCCTATGTGTGGATTAAGACTCAGAACCATCAAAGCTGGAGTTCAGGACCACTAATCTCAATGGACTCCTTCAGGCTCCTCTCCCAGGGGCTGATTTTCAAAGTGCTCTTGGGTCAGCCGCTGTATGTCCTTCTGCACATTTGGGTGGTCTTCCAAATCTTCATAGAGCGACCTGACGATGTCCAGCCTCCTGTAGTTCTCGGGCTTGACCAGGCTTCGCACAACCTGAAGGCACCGCTCTTTCAGGGTATACACTGCAAGGTAGGAAACCAAGTCCTTTGAGGCAGACTCAGACACGTGGGGAGCCAGACACCACAACCACAAGGACATGGACTTGTGACTCTCACTTCAGGGAAAAACACTAGGAGGAGCACGTGTGACAGTGTCACTGCAGCAGCTCTCACAGCGCTGGGCCTGGGCCTGACCTTTTTTCAACTAACCAAGTGTGAGGTGACCTTGGTAACTCAGGGCCTAAGCCTTCAGCAGGTCCAGCAATGTCTGTTTGTCCATTCTTAAGAGCTCTGGGCTACCCTGCTGGAGAGACCACACCTAGAGGGAGAGGGACAAGGCCTTAAGATGTCATTCAAGAGACCCAGCTTTAGGCAACTACCAACAGGAGACAGCTGCATCAGGTCCTAACAGTAAGCAAAACCACCCCCTAGCCAAGCCCAGCCAGACTGGAGGATTTAACAGATATAATGGTCTTGTTAGTTTGGGAGTGAGTGTCGCATGGCAACAGATAACCAACAGTGTATGGCTGGATACAGGGCAAACCACTGAACTCACTGGGCAGAGTGCCTCATACATGTAACCACAGCACTCAGGAGGGTGGGGCGAAATCTCTCTAAATTCAAGGCTAACCTTCTAAATGTAAGTTCCAGGCAAGCCAGGGCAATAAAGACCTTGTCTCAATAAATAAATAAATAAATAAACAAACAAACAAACAAACAAACAAAAATTAAAATAACATAATAAATCAGGCGTGATGGTACAAGTCTATAACCCCAGCACTCAGGAAACAGAGACAGGAAAAATGGTGGAAGTTTAGTCTACACATAGAGTTCCAGTTCTGCCGGTGCTACAGAGCAAAACCTTTCTCAATAAACCAAAGCAGACCAAGCAGACACCTGCAATGCAAGCACTCAGGAGGCAGACACAGGGGATCTCTGTGGGTGCCAGGATGGCTGTGGCTGCAGTGAGACACTGCCTCAGAGGGAAATAGCTCGTCGGTAAAGAGCTCACTGTGCAAGCTGGAGGGCCTGAGTGGGATTCCTTAAACCCACGTTCAAAGCCAGGAATACATGCTTACAATCCCAGTGCTGGGGCAGCAGGAAGGGGGTCCCAGGGACTCACCGGCCAGCCACTCCAGCCTAGTCAGTGAGTCCCAGGCCACTCAAAGTCCCTGTCTCAAAAATTAAGGTAGACAGTTAGGTAAATAACATCTGAGGCTGCCCTCTGCCCTCTACACCCATAATGTATGATAGACCTGCACAAGCAAGTACATTCACAATGGACCAAGAGATCTAGCCCAGCCGGAAGAGTGCACAAACCTCTAAGTTTGATCCCCAGCACGACATAAAACCAGGCATGGGGGCATATGCCTGTAATTCCTGCAGGAAGATTAGGGGTTCAAGGGCATCCTTAGCTACATATTGAGTTTGAGGTCAGCCTGGGAAACATGAGATTCCCCCCCCCCCAAAAAAAGGGCCAAAATAATAAGAAAAGTAATAAAGTCACCAGTCATTGCCACATAAGGCAAAATTGAACTCCTCACATCTCTTTTCTGATTACACTGTTGTTTACTTTTGTTGGGTTTTTGCCCTGAGCAAGGATCTCACCATGTAGCCCTGGCTGTCCTGGAACTCTCTAATGTAGACCAGGTTGGCCTGGAACTGAGATCTACCTGCCTCTGCCTCTCAAGTGCTGGGATTAAGGGCATGGCCACTATGCCCAGCCCCAGTATTCTTTTTACTTTCCACTTAGAGAAAGGGTCTCAGAAAGTTGTTCAGACTGGCCTTAAATTTGCTCTGTAGGCTAGTCTTGAACCTGTGATCCTCTTGCCCCCGCCTCCTGAGTAGCTGGGATCACAGGGCTCTAGGACTCTCCCTTTGTTCTGGGTTCCAGGGCACAAGCCTGTTACTAGACCAAGGAACCAATGGGTATCACAACTGTACAAAGAGATACCTTGGCTCCGCCAACTTCTTAGGAGCCTGGGGTGCTTCTGAGACCAACTGTCTTTGTTCAACACAAGACTGAGAAATAAAATACTTCCATTTCATTTATGGTAGAGGACAAGACTAAAAGGCTAGATACCAGTTGGGCGTGGTAGCATATTCCAACAGTAGGGAGGCAAAGGCAGGCTAATCTCTGTGAGTTTGAAGCTAACCTGGTCTACAAAGCAAGTTCCAGGTTGGGGATTTAGCTCAGTGGTAGAGCGCTATCTTCTACTCATTACAATGCTCACCAATATCTTTTTTAAAGACGGAGCCCATATGGTGACTCAGACCTGCAAATCCTAGCACTTAAGAAACTGAGGCAAGAAGATTTCTCTAAATTCAAAGTCAGTATGAACTACGAAGTTCCAGAGAAACCTGGGTTAGAAAGCTAGATTCTATTTCAAAAGAAAAAAAAATGTAAGATTGAATATCAACCTGGCAGTGTGATGTTGGCAAAAATAGGCTGTCCATCCACATTGAGGGACGGCACAAACAATTCCGTTTGGTTAACCAGGAGTCCATCATGGGTCCCCGCATCCCTGAAGAGCCAAAGATGACCTGTCAACACAAGCAGAGGATGTTAAGAAGCCACACCGGTCTGAGTAAGGCACCTGTTTATTACCCCAAGCCACACCAAACACTTGCCTGTCACTCTGCTTAATGTCCTAACCAAGCCCTTCTAGAAGAGGAGCCTGCAACAGCACTGCTCACCAATGATTCCTACTCATGAGAAAGCAGGGCTGAAGGGAGATGGCATGCTGGAAGCGAAAGACAGAAAGCAGAAAGAGCACGCGTGGGCTCTGCAACCACGACAGGAAAGGACGACATTCAGGTCAAGGAAGCGCCACCGGGTCTCCAGCCCAGGAGGTGTAAAAGCAGAATGTTGATATTAGGAGGCCATAAAAGGGGTGGGGTGGGGATAGGGTGGCGCACACCTTTAATCCCAGCACTCAGGAGGCACAGCCAGGTAGATCTCTGTGAGTTCAAGGCCAGCCTGGTCTACAGATCGAGTTTCAGGATAGCCAGAGCTGCACAGGGAAACCCTGTCTCGAAAAAACAAAAAACCAAAAGGCCATAGAAGGACTCATGGGTAAGAACAGGCAAACTGATGTACAGTGTGAAAAGTGGACAAGAGCTTGACTCTGGGAGGGAAGGGGTTCAGTGAGAAGGGGCAGGAAGGATCCTCATGCAGTGACGAAAAAGTTCTCAGTTCACCTAGGTGTTGCTGTAACTGCCAAAAACTCTCAAAACCCAGGAGCTCTGCACCCTCAAGTGTAGATTACACCTTCATTTTTAGAAAGAGAAAACAGCGTCAGCAAAGGAAAGGAGGCAAACCTCCGAGAGGGACTCCCTCAGAATACAGCAATCTCTCACGGGACACAAACCTCCTTGAAGACTTAGTGTTTTGTTTTGCTGGGCACTGAACCCCAGGCCTCCCACCTGACAAGAAGTGCCTTAGTACTAACTAGAAACCCAGCTCAAAACCGATAAAAACTTTCTTGAGACAGGGTCTCACTATGTAGCTCAGGCTGGTCCCAAACCTACTGCCTCAGCCTCACTAACACTGGCATTATAGGCATGCATCATCATGCCTGCCTTAATTCTTTTTATATAAAATGAGGCACAGGATTAGAAACACTGCACAATGGTAGAGTACTTGCCTAACATGAGTGCGGTCCTAGGTTCAATTCCTAGCAGTCACCAAACCAAAATTTAAAAACAAAGTAAAAATCAGGCAAAGATAAATCTTGGAGAATACTGAATTAACCCAAGTTTTTATGTAAAATAGGAGACTATAGACATTTTGATTTCCTGTTGTGTTCTTCCTCATCGAACATCAGAAGTTTGGTGTAAAGGACAGGCCGCTACATGCAGAGGCCTGTTTCAAGCCAATGAATAAATGAAAGTAGGGGCTGGAGAGGTGACGCTCAGCGGTGAAGAGCACTTGTTGTTCTTGCAGAGGACCCAGATTTGGTTCCCAGCACCCACATAGTGTCTACCCTTTGTACCTACAGTTTGTCTGGCCTCTGTAGGCACATCATACACATGGTACAGACACGCCCTCAAGGGAAACACCCATACACATAGGGGAAAAAAAAGACAGACCAGACAGAGCTTGACAGAATGCTTGCCTAGCATGTGAAAGCCCTGGGTTCCATCATTAGCACTGAAAAAAAAAAATGTGCTACATCTCCAAACATCTAAGAAATTTCTTTTCTCCTCTATATATCAAAAAAAAAAAAAAAAAATTTGTGAAGCATTAGTTTATTTCATCTTATTGTTTTTGTTAAATCAGGGTATCATGTTGCCCAGACTGGCTTGAATTCCTGATCATCCTGCCTCCATCTTGTTCTCCAAGTTACAAGTTTGTAGCACCATGCCTATCTGCGTGAGCTCATTAAATGTACCACCATCAGGAGAAAAGTTCTCTCAAGAGCCTCCCTGGATAGTTATGAAAAGTAAATGGTTCTGTTCACGTGTATAATCCCAGGACTCAGGAGGCTGAGGCAAGAGGAATGCCCCAGTTTTTTGTTTGTGTCTCAGTCAATGTCCTACCACTGTGAAGAAATACCAAGACCACAGTGACTCTTGTAAAAGAAAACATTTAATTGGGACTGGCTTACAGTTTCAGAGGTTTAGTCCATTATCAACATGTCGGGAAGCATGCTGGCATCCAGGCAGACATGGTGCTGGAGAAGTAGCTGCTGACAGTTCTACATCCAGATCCATAGGCAGCGGGCAGAGAGACAGATTCTGGGCCTGGCTTTGGCTTCTGAAACCTCAAAGCCCACCCCCAGTGACTTACTTCCCCCTTACCATTCAAATATATGAGCCCATGGGGACTATTTCTATTCAAACTACTACAGTCTCCTTGGTCAGAATTCTGTTTTCTTTTTTTGTGTGAGTGCAGGCATCCACAACATTGGATCCCTGGAGCTGGAGTTACAAGGAACTCCTGAGTTGCCTGACAGAGATGCTGGGAACCAAGCTCTACAAGAGCAGTATGAGCTGGGCTTGGTGACAAAGGTCTTTACTTGAATCCCAGAACTCAAAAGGCAGAGGAAGTCAGATCTCTCTAAGTGAGAGGCCAGCCTGGTCTACAAATTCCACACCATAATAGGCTATGTTTTTTTTTGTTGTTGTTGTTTCAGATGCAATCTTGCTGCGTAGGCCTCAAACTCACTGAAATCCTCCTGTCTCGGCCTCCTGAATCTTGGGCTACCACACCCAGATTTCGGTATGTTTTTCATTATATAAATATGGCAATGTCAAACAGCCCTATTTCTCTAGGGCTAACATAACCTTTTAAACTTTTTCTCCCCCTATTCAGCAAGCAAACAAAAGGGCATGGGGAAGTTGCCTCAGCCGCCTGAGTCTTGGTATTTTACACATGAGAGCAGCTTTGCTTTCTCTTCATAACCATCTAGGCAGGGCCTTCATATTACTTTTCTCCACTGATGGTGGTATGGTCAATACAGCTTACACTGTCAGGCTTCGTACAAACCTGAAATCCCAGCATTCAGTGGCACAGGCAGCAGGCTCAGGAATTCAACCCAATATTCCATGTTGGCTAGTCTTGGGCCAAGACTCCAGTCCGCATAGGCATCTCCCAGCTACAACTGTCAACTCCCTGGGCTAACTTTTATTCTACTCCCTTTCTTCTAGGAGGCGTGCTCCTTACCTGGATGCACCCCGCACTCTGCCCACGCTTTCACAACCCTCTGAACCCGGTTCCTAGCGCAGCAATTATGACAGCGGCTGGCTCTTGTCTGTTCATGCATTTGTCTGTGCCCCTCCAGGTTGTCACCACGAAGTCATGGCTTCGGATGCAGAACCGGCCCGGGACCTGGGGACGCCGGGCATTTCTCGGGGTAGATGTCGTGGGTAGGAACAAAGTGCTCGGGGTTGGAAAGAACGCGCCGGGCCTGTTACAGCACCTGCGGCCTAGCGCGCGGTTCGTACCTCGGTAGCTGTGGATGCGGCGCCCGGTGCCCGGTGGCAGCGTCGGGTAGGGCTGAGGCTCGCCGTCGAAGTTGAGCCACAAGGGCAGCACGACGCGTGGGCTGCGGTTGCAGAAGATGACCTGAGAGGGCTCGCGCGAGTTCACCGAGCGCAGCACCGGCCGCGGCCGCCCAGCCTCCATCTCCTCAGGGCCCGGCTCCCCGGCCGCCTCCTCTTCACTGGCTGCCTTCCGGGGCATTATTGGAACTGATCGCCTCCGGATTGGCAAGCTAGACGTGGGCGGCGCGTGCGTGTGGGCTTGCGCGCTCCGGGGCAGGCCTGTGGGCTCTAGACGCGCTCCGTCGGGCTTGAAACGCGGAAATGGCGGCCTTGAGTTCTGGAGCCGAGGGGGGGCGGGGCCGCAGGGGCGGGGCGGGGCCAGGAGGAGGGGCGGGGCCACGGAGGAGGCCGGAGTTGCCGTAATAAATTCTGCTTCCCAGAGTTGGTTTTCTGGGGGTTTGTTCCTTCGGTTTGCTTCTTTTTCTTAAAGGTAGGGTCTTACTCTGTAGCCCTGGAACTCACTATGTAGACCCGGCTGGTCTCGAACTCAAAAATCTTATCTGCCTCTGACTCGAAGTTAGAGTGATCCTCCTGCCTCTGCCTCTGCCTCCAGAGTGGTGGGATTACAGGCTTGAGCCACCACGCCTGACCTTGCCATAGTTTTTTGAGTTTACTTAAATTTCAGATCTCCAGAGGTTTGCCATATTTCCCTCTCTACTATTATTTGAAGTTTATTCTCACTGGAGAATTTGTCTGTTTTGACAAATTTACTACAAAATATTCTACAAAATTTAAATTGTCAGGCAGAGTACAAAAAATGCAAAACTTCCCCTTGTTTCTCATCAATTTAGAATTCTCAGAATATGGTATTACCAGTTTTTGTTTCCTTTCAAAAGTTCTTATGCACGTGAATAGAATTTTAAAATATTTTATCTTTTTCTTTTCAGACAGAGACTAACTGCATAGCTCCCATTGGCTTGGAGCTCAACATGTAACCTATGCTAGCCTCAAATTAGTGGCAATCCTCCTACCTCTGCCTCCCAAGTGATGGCATTATAGGTATGTGCAACCATGCCTGGTTCTAAGAATTAGCATAAAACTATCATCAATGAATGTTCATTACCATTTTTCGTAGACATTTATGGTAGAAGTAAATGTCAAGAACAACAGCAGGGATTGTATTTTATCCACTGTCTATATTAGAGGCTGACTGATCCAAAGGCATCCAAAATTCAATGTTTCTCCTGAATTACCTGAGTGCTGTTGACAGATGGCAAGTGTCACAGTTGGAATCCCACCTGGCTCTCTTCTCAGGTATAGCGTCAGATTCTTTGATGAGCTTTTTTTTTTTTTTTTTAAATATAGTGTGTGTGCGTGCACGCAGGCAAGCATGTACATGTGTGTACACATGGAGTTGTCCAGGTGCCAGTGAACAACAGAAGAAGTCTGTTGTAGGTGTTGGGTATAGAACCTGGGTCCTCTGTAAGAGCAACCAGTGCTCTTAACCAAGTCAGATCTCTAGCCTCCAAATTCTGTCTGTCTGTCTGTCTCTCTCTCTCGGTTTTTTGAGACAAGTTTTTCTGTGTAACAGCTCTGATTGTCCTGGAATTTGCTTTGTAAACCAAGCTGGCCTTGAGCTGGGAGTAAAGACGTGAAGTAGGTTCTTTCTTTTCAGTATTGAGAAATAACCCACAGCTTTATGTATGACAGGCAAGCAACCTATCTCTGAGCTACAATGCCTAGACCAACATTAGCATTTTGTTTAAGTATTAACATAAGAGCGGATGCAGTGTTCATAGCCCAACACACACCTACTGAACAAACACCATATTGTTATTATAAACCCAGTCTCTGCCTTCAGAATGCTGAAAGGCTACTGTGGAAGCACATAGGACAACATGGAGCAGTGTGATGTTGGTCATAACAAAGAATGTGAAAGGTGACTAAGATGAGCCATAAAAATCAAGCAGGGTCTCTGGAGTCCAGTTAGGCTGCTGTGTTAAAATAATTTTGACTAGGTAATCACCATGAGCAGTAGAAATTTATTGCTCACACTTCTGGGGGCTTGGGTGTTGAAAATGCATTATTATGGGCTGGAGAAATGGCTAGTGGTTAGGAGTGTGTCAGACTGTTCTGAGGAACTAGTTCAGGTCTCAGCACCCACATCAGGTGGCTCACAGTTACTCACAGCTCCAGGTCTAGAGGATCCAATGCCCTCTTCCGGCCTCCACAGACCTGTGCACGGCTCCCTTGCCCAGGCATAAACAAACATATATAATTTAAAAATAAAAATAGGGCTGGAGAGTTGGCTCCTCAGTTAAGGGCAATGGCTGCTCTTGCAGAAGACTCTGGTTTGATTCCCAGCACTCACAAGGCATCACACAACCAAAACACACAAAAACAAATGTCAAAATAAAAGGTGGAGAGCAATTAAGGAAGACATCTGATATCAACATCTGGCTCTTTTATATATGTACCTTCATAACATGCACAACCCCCACATATACACCCTAATAAAGCAATGAAGTCCCCTGAAGACCAAAACTGCTGTTATTTTTAAATTTTGCTAGAGCCACAGAGGCTTAGTAAATAAAAGCACTTGCCTCATCACAAACACCTGAGCACCAGTGTTCAGTCCCTGAAACCACTTGGTGGAATGAGAGAATTGATTCTTGAAGATTGTCTTCTAACCTCTTATATACACACTTGTGGCATGCACCTTCTCTCTCTGCCTCTCTCTCTGTCACACACACTTTGCAGAGGGCACTCAGTCCTCATGCTCACAGATAAACATTGGAGAAACAGGAATGTTAATCATGCATGGGTGTCTCCTAAATAAATACTTGTTTTCCATTCAGAAAGCTGGGAGTGGATGTTGTTAATGACCTAGTGACCTTCTCTATCTGTAGAGCAGTGGTTCTCAACCTAGAAGTCAAAGGACTCTTTCACAGGGGTTGCCTAAGCCCATCAGAAAATACAGATATTTACATTACAATTCCTAACAATAGCAAATCACAGTTATGAAGTAGCAACGAAAATAATGTTATGGTTGGGGTCACCACAACATGAGGAACTGTATTAAAGGGTCGCAGCATTAGGAAAGTTGAGAACCACTGCTGTAGAGCTGGACCTCACCCAAATCCCCCAGAACATTTAACCCAGATTCTCCCTCCCTAGGCCTTTATCTTTAGATTCTCATTCAATAGAACCCATCTTTAGGGGAGATGTCACTGTATTTTATAGCCTGATGATTTCTATGCTGTCTTGTTCAGAGACCACACCAGATCCCAGATCCTTAAGCTAGAGAACCCATCTTCATGGTAAAGGTCACACGTACTTAGTTGAGTTTCCATATAATTATGCCTTCTTGTGCATTGGGGATTTTTACATCAGGAAGCTTTTTTCTCCCAAATTATACTGTTTAAATATGCCTACAATTAGCAGGGTGGCGGTTGTGTACACCTTTAATTCCAGCACTTGGGGGTTAGAGACAGGCGGATCTCTGTGTGTTTGAGGCCTGGTCTACAGAGCAATTTACAGGACAGCAAGGGCTACATACGCTGCTGTGGGATGTCTTTCTGTGCGCTGTGAATATGTGTTGCTCTCATTGGTTGATAAATAAAGCCATTTGGCTTATGGCAAGTCAGGTTATAGCTAGGCAGGAAATTGAAGAGAGAGACAGGAAGAAGAAAGGCAGAGGAGAGATGCCAGCCAGCCAGCTGCCCAAGGAGCGTGATGCCAGCAGACTGGTAAAGCCATAAAACACGTGGCAAAACATAGATTAAAAGAAATGGGTTAATTTAAGATATGAGCTAGCTAGCAAGAAACCTGAACCATTAGGCCATACAATTGATAATATTAAGCCTCTGAATGATTATTTTATCGGTGCCAGGCGGGACAGGAGAAATCCTCTGACTACACTATGCAGAAATCCTGTTTCCAAAAACAAAGTTTAAAAAGATAAATAAAACATTGAGTATTCACATATGATCTCATCAAGAGCTTTTTTCTTGCCCCCATAGACCATCATTTTGCCTTGTTGATATCTTGTGGTACAGTCCCTGCACACAGTAGGAACCACTGGCTATTAAGCCAACTGCAGAACACCAGGTAACTAACACAGCTTTACAAGTGTTCCTTCATCCAGGGGGAAATGTAGAACATTACTTTTGTTTATGCTGCATTTGTTTAATTCTGTGAGGCTATGTTACTGTGCCTGTCTAAAACACCTGATAGTCTAATAAAGAACTGGCCAATAGCAAGGCAGGAGAAAGGATAGGCGGGGCTGGCAGGCAGAGTATATATAAAAGAAAAGAGATGGGAGAGATCTAGGAGCCAGGGGAGGAGGAGGACTCCAGGGGCCAGCCTCCCAGCTACACAGCAAACCACAGAGTAAGAGAGTAAGATTTATAGAAGTAAAAGAACAGGAAAAGCCCAGAGGAAAGGTAGACAGGATAATTTAAGACAAGGAAAGCTGGGAAGAAACTAAGCCAAGCTAAGGCCAGGCATTCACAATTAAGAATAAGCCTCCGTATGTAATTTATTTGGGAGCTGGGTGGTGGGCCCCCCAAAAGAGCAAAAACAACAAATAGTGAAATGCAGATAATGGACTTGAGAGTCTGTTAAAGGCACTCAACAATGATAACCTCATATTGAATACTAGAAAGAATACCCACGAGGGCATCAGGTGGTTCCATTATAATAAGATGCTATTTTTAAAGGAAAACACTGCTTCAGGATGCCTTAGGCAAAATGCTTGAGATTAGATGAGACCCAGGTTTAAACATTTCATATACCTTATCAACAACCTTAAGTTATTTACAGTTATTTGTGTATGTGCATGTGTGCAGGCCAGAGTGGACCTTGGTTATCTTCCTCTCATTCTTTACCTTGTTCTTTGTGATGGTCTGTCACTGAACTGGAGCTGTGATTCAGCTAGACTGACAGGCAGGCAAGCCCCAGGGATCCTCCTGCCTGTGCCTCCTCTGCTCCTTACCTGGATTTTATGTGGATGCTGGGGATCCAACTCAGGTCTCCCTGTTGCACAGCATGTACTTTACCAACAGAGCATCTTCCCAGCTCCTTTATACAGACTTTTAGGCTGCCTGTTTTGACTGCAACTTACCATGTTCCTTCCCTTTGAGCAATGGACTCCAAAGAACTCAAATTTCTCCAAGAAGTCTCATGCTGGAAAAGGGAAAAGAATGGGGTCCTGGTGTGTCAGCCAGCAGGGGAACTTGCCTCCTGGGAGTAGCAGAGCAGACCACCTTGCAAGAGATCAAAGCCCAAGAGAATAACCAGCAGGAACCTGTTGGAACTGTTACATATACCATTCCTCCCCCACCCCTTTTTTTCTTCTTTTTGGTTTTTCGAGACAGGGTTTCTCTGTGTAGCTTTGGAACCTGTCCTAGAACTCACTCTGTAGCTCAGGCTGGCCTTGAACTCAGAGATCCACCTGCCTCTGCCTCCCGAGTGCTGGGATTAAAGGTATGCGCCACCACTGCCTGGCGTTTTTCCCCTTTGAGACAGTCTTTCTGTGTAGCCCTGGCTGTCCTGGAACTCTATTTAGAACAGGTAGCCTGGAACTCAGAGATCCACCAACATTTGCCTCCCCAGTGCTGGAATTAAAGGTGTGTACCACCACACCCAGCCAAGGTATACCTCTTGACTATTTAAACCTGAACCTCATTTCAGAATCCCAAAGATGGGACTGGGCAGGGTGTACCACTGGACCATTAGCTCCTCTTTCCAGTGTGGCAACATTTGAGTCAATCTTTTCCTACTTTTCACTATCACTTAACTAGCTTATTAGGACAGGGTAACCTAGCTTATCAGGGTTGCCAGGGCCCAGGCTCTGACTGGAATAGCTCAGGTGTACTGTAACCATACAGAAAGCTTTGGATTTTAAGAACTTTAATCAAGGATACTCAGCCAGTACTACTTAAAACGTTTCAGGTGTAGGCAGGTTTTCTGAAAGCACATGAATACAACACAGCTTGAACACTTCTGGTCTGTTTTATCAGTATCCATAGCAACATGCCTTCCTCAAAGCATCCAGTTGGGTTAGTCCAGGGAAGGGGGCTCAGGCTTTTTAGGTTGCATATACTCTGAAAAAGATCCAGTTAATCCAGGATGAACTCTGGTGTGAGGGCAGCAAGCCAGGAAGCTCGAAAAGAGGGCAGTACTGAATGTGCTCATCTGGGACAACTGTGGGGAATTCTGACCTGAGCTAGACTTTGAATGTCAAATAGGGCCTGAAAGAGGGAAAAATCAGTGTTCACAGAGCATGATAAATTCTCCCCTACTCAAGGGAGGCCCTCTGGGGGGAAAGGCCCTAAAGGCTTCTGCATTTAGATAAAACACAAAGGGACTAAAGCCTCACCTAAAAAGTAGGTTGGCCTAAGTTTATAGGAAGCTTTGGAAATAAGCATAGGAAGTCTTCGATTCTTCTGTTTAAACAGCAGTACTTGCTTGAGAAAATGGTTTTTACATTTTGTACATGTGCACACTCATGCACAGGACCACCACAGCATGTATGGAGAGATCAGAGGATAGATAGCCGGCAAGAGTAGGTTCTCTCCTTCCACCATGTGGGTCCTAGAGACAGAACTCAGGGCTCAGGTTTAGAGGCGAGCACCCTACCTGTTGAGCCATCTCACAAACCTCCGTATTTGCTTTCACAAGAAGTGTGTTTAGCTTGTAGCTTATAAAACTAGTAGTCTACCCTGGGTGCAGTTAAACTGGGAAGATGCTAGTACTTCAACAGATCATAAACATCAGGTCTGATTCAATACTGTATCTTTATTGGAGTCTAACACACCTATGTAGTAAAAATCCTCAGTAGTATCTGCTGGATGACCCAATGATTCCAGGACGAATTAGTTCGTGTCCAGACATAAGCACTGACGGAGAGCTGCCTAGCTTTGAATCAAACAGCTATGTCTGCAGGGCTGCAGAGAGCATTCCTACGCAGCACACGGCTGGGAAAAGGAAACCGCCTCTCGCTCCTGGGCCACCACAATCACAGCAGTCAGGTAAAGTCGAGTTTATTAGGGAAGCACGAGATACCCCAAGTGACAGAAAGAAAACTGAAATGTCCCTTTAAGCCAGCTGGGGGCCTGACTTGGACCTCCCAGAACAAGAAACTGGTGGGTTAGCAACAACATTTTCTGGCAACCACACTGCAGGGCACGAGTCTCAGCCAGGACTGCCCCCACCTCCTGTCACAGGCGGAGAGAAGACGGACTGTTGATACAATCAGTGCAGAGGCCATGGGAGCTGTAGGGAAAGTCTGAGAGAAAGAGACTGAGGTGGGGAGGACCTTCACAGAGTCCCGGCCTTTGCCTCAACACCTCAAATACATTGACAAGTAGTTCCAAACAATGTTATTGAAAAGGGGAAATGCCTAATGCTGTTCCCAAGAGGTGCCCTGGACTTCTTCCCCATGCCACATCACATGCCAGGGGCACACGGCAGAGCCCAAAGGCCACTTTGGAAAAAAAAAACAAACAAGAAAAAGCCCAGTTGCTCTGTAAGGAGAGGGGGAGGCGCAGAAGGCTGCTGGGCCTTTCCCACACGGCCAGTGTTCTGTACAGCGACTTCCCAGCAGCAGCATGGCACAGCTCTAGGTGAGAGTCTCACCCTTTGTCACCTGTGAATGAAAAACTGACATTTAGATAAAATGCAAAGGGACTAAAACCATTTTTTAAAAAGTCCTATTTTGGGTCCTATGCAGTGAGGAATGGTAGCAAAGGCAGCTCCGGAGTCCCAGACACCTATATCCAGGCAGAGCATTAACTTCTGTACGCCTGTTCTGTTTCTAAGTAGAAATGTGTATTCCCTCTGGGGTAGCCTGTGACCATACTCACCCTCGCTTCAATGTACTCTATTCTCCGTTCAAGGGCTGTCAATTTCTCATTTAGTGTTGCGAGTCTTGAACGACAAGACATATCTGGTAAAAGGAGACTGATGTTCAGGATTAATGTCACTCCAAACGCCCACACCCACACAAACCATCTGGACTGAAGAGGAAATTTATCGTTCCAAGTATACGTGGGGACTGGGGATATGGCAAAAAGCATTTTAGAATCAATTGCTCAGAGTCTGTGGAACATCTGAGTTCCACAAATGGCAGAGAAGAGCCATCACCATGGGAGACCTGTGTCTTGCCTCATAACCAAGGCTGGTCTTGAACTTGCAGGGATCCTCCTGTCTCAACCTAAATTTATGGAAAACTGTTAAAGCAGCAGCATAAGAACTAACATGCAAAGGATGATACAGAGGGCCGTCTGTCAAGAAGCAAACTGAAGAGTTTCCAGAGAAGGGACTAAACGCAAAGCTCTCTAACCTAAGGCAGGGTGTATCGCAATAAACCCACGGGAAGTTAAATTAGGGCTATGCACTGAATCACCACACGCAAGAGCACCATCTGTCTCTTGAGCCCACAGGGCTGAGTGGGAGCTGGGTGCCTCTGTTCCCTGGCATCACAGGCACCACACATCACCAGCCTGGAAAGACACTAAAACTCAAATCCTGAGTGTGGTTTTAGGCTGGGGTTGCAGATCAGTTGAGGAGGCTTGTCCTAGATTACTCCAAGTTCAATGCCCAGTGCTGCAGCAGCAAGGGAGAGAGGCCCGAGGATACAGCAGGAAACGAGGGACGGAAGGGAGGGAGGGAGGGAGGAGGTGAGGGGCAGAGCCCATGCCCTTCCTGGTGTCTGTCCCTCTCTGCCTCATGCTCATGCTCTCGGCTACTGCTTTAGTGCCATTCCTGCCTGCCTACCAGTCTGTTGCCATGCTCCCCATCATGATGGTCATACACTCAAGCTCTGGAACTGTGAGCCCCAAAATAAATTCTTTCATAAGTTGCCTTGGTCATGGGGTTTTGTCACAGCAATTGAAAAGATACAAATTGGCCTCAGGGAGTGGGTTATCATGTGACAGGCCTGACCATGCTGCTCTTTGGAGAAATGTGGAAGACTTTGGGATAGAAAAGTGGCTGAACATTATAAGCAGGTCTTAATGGTATCGTAACGCTCAATGCACTGAAGCATCCTAATAAGAGCCTGGATGACCACTAACCTTGGAGGTTTCAGAGGGTAACAATAGTGCCTGGGGTAGAGACCATTCTTGAGATGTTTTTGTAAAGGATGTGGCTGCTTTTTATCCTTGTCCTAAAAATCTGCTTGAGGTTAAATTGAAAAGTTTTCGACTAATTTCTTTGGCAGAGGAGATTTCAAGACAGCCTAGTAGCAACTTGGTGGTGTGGTTATTAGTAATTGCTCTTTTGCAGGTCTACAATGAAAAAGAACAAGCAGGGCAAAAAGAAACTCAAAATATACAGTTTGGGGAGAAAAAGATCACTAGGAAATTTAAAGTTGGAGCCAAGGCTTGTGCTAAAAGAGATAAGAAGCCTGATGAGAAATGGAATAAAGGGAACGGATACCATGGAGCAAGACCCTACCAAATTAATCCTGAAAATTATGGGAAAAAGGGTATAAGAAATTTTCTGCTCCTAAAAGGCAACAACAAATCAAAATTATAATAATGTAGGGACCAGGCTCCATGCCCAACAGGCAGCAGAACTTGGTTTCTGGTCATATGGTTCTGGCTATAGAATCATGAGAAAATGAGTTGTGGAATCTTCCTCCACAATTGAAGAGAGCTGCTGAGGCCAGATGTGAGGTAGAGTGTCCTTGTGGTAGCCCAGGGCTGCCGCTATGTGCAGCTGTGAAGGTGAAGCCTGGATTGCACTGCCGATCCTAGGATGTGCTAGAGCCATGGGGTATCTGCTAGAGAAAGCTGCAGACAAGGAGGAGAGAGAGAGAGAGAGAGAGAGAGAGAGAGAGAGAGAGAGAGAGAGAGAGAGAGAGAGAGAGGGGTGGTGTGTTGCAGTCAGCAAAGCTGTAAGGGAAGACCCACACAAGACCCTTGATGTCAGACACAGACACGGGATGTGGAGTCTGCCCTGCTGGGTTTCTGTCTTGCTTGGCCCAGCATTCCCTCCTGGTTGGGATGGCAATGCCTATTCTGTGCCATCATATGCTGGAAGCATGTAATTCGCTTTTTGATTTTTTTATGGGGGTTACAATTAGGAGATTGCCTTCAATCTCAGAAGGAACTCTGGACTTTGTTTTTTTTGGGGGGGGTTGTTGTTTTTTTGAGATGGGGTTTCTCTGTGTAGCTTTGGAGCCTTTCCTGGAACTCACTCTGTAGACCAGGCTGGCCTCAAACTCACAGAGATCCTCCTGCCTCTGCCTTTTGAGTGTTGAGATTAAAGGCACGTGTTACTACAGCTCACAGACTATAGAGATTTTTAAAGTTAGACTAAATGCATTTCTGCATTATGATATGGTCACAAGCCTATGGGGGTCAGGGAATGGAATGTGATGATTTGAATGGGAATGGCCCCCAGTTGGTAGAACTGTTCGGGAACAATTAGGAAGTGTGTCACTGGGGTGAACTTTGTTAGCTCCCCCCCCCCCACCTCATGCTTGTGGCTCAACTGCTCCCACACCATGCCTGCCTGCCACCGGGTTCCCCACCATAATGGTCATGGACTAATCCTTCGGAACTCTGAGCCCCAAGTGAACTCCAAATCAAATGCTTTCTTTTATAAGTTGCTTTGGTCATGGCGTTTTATCACAGCAACTGAAAAGTAACTAAGACACTGTCTCATCACCTGAGCTCTGGAAGCTTCAGTTACTACCACTAGAAGACACTGCCTCAACAACACCCAAATACCAGAAAGAGGCGTTTTTAAACTGAGAAAACTCAATCACCATCAAGCACATATTGGAAGCAAGACTCCATCTGTGAAAAGCAACCTGGACTCTTTCCTCTTCCCTTTCCACCACCTCAGCCAGAATACAACCTAGACTCCCCTAAAATACTTCTTCCTGCTGACTCCTCTATCCGAAACCCTGAGATCCCTTCTCACCTGTCCTTAACACAGGAGAACGGAGACCAACATGGCGGCTACTTCCGACTGCCTCCTCCAACCCACGTTTCTATCTCCATAACCTTTATGTTTAGGTCTAAAATAGCTGTGAGTGCTCTGAACAGTCTCCCACACGATGATTCAACAGCGAGTACCAACGTTCCTTTTGATCTCTTCTTTGGCTGGCTCTGCAAAAGCAGTTCAGCGTTCACTTTGACAAATCCTTCTACGCTCTGGTCCGGCCTCAACTTTCATCATCACCATCTTGCCTATCTAACCATTCTTCTTCACCGAGACTTGGCTAAGAATTTGCCTCTGAGCGATCTTACCAGCAAAACACAACCTTTTTCTGAATGTATTCAAATTCTTAGGGATGAACTTCTCATTCTTAAGTTACTTGTGTACTTGGGTCTCTGGCTCCCCATTTTGGGTGAATAGTTAAAAAAATAAACAAACTAGGGGTGAACAAGGGGCAAACAGGCTGAGGAGACGCCTCGGTGGGTCAAGCACCTGCACGAGGCAGGAGTGCAGACACCCAGCAGCTCATGTCAGTGCCGGGTGGGCACCACAGCCTGCTGCAAGGCCAGCCTCAGGCTGACAGGATCCTCCTCCGAGCAAGCTAGCTAGCAAGAGTAGCCATCCTATCAGTGAGCTCTGGATTTGACTGAGACCCTGCCTCAATGAGTAAGGTGGAAGAGCCATGATGATTCCCTTGTACATGTAGCACCCACACACGTGCTCACAGGCAGAAAAAAAAAGCATACACATACCCATAACCACGCATGCACATGAAAAATGGTGTGTGTGTAAAATAAGGAAGTCTATTTCTGTTCCTTCTGTATAAATACCATAACCAAGTGGCCCACAGAGAGAGGGATGGTTTGATAAAGCACAGGTGTCCAGGGGACTGACTACTGGTGTCATAGTTCGTTCTCACACATCAGCATTTGCTCACCACCCAATCTCTCGAATTCTTTGCATTTTCCCTTTTTGTTTCATGCATTCTTTCTCACATTCACGCATTCTCATTACTATTCATAATCCTTTTTCAAACTCGGTCTCACTCACACACCACACATTCACCTATATAAAGTACAGGTGTCATGGACCAGCTCACCTGCAGAGTTGGGCACCCATTACCATAATCTATTTACAGAAATCTTACTGTCTCCAAGGGAAACTCTACTTAGTACTTTATTCCCCATCCCTGGAAACCACTACTGGGCCAACTGACTGGTGCGTTCTGGTCATTTTCCTCTCTCTCTTCCCTCTGGTAGTGAGGTATCTTGGGCCCCCACAGAAAGCACTATCACTTAGCTCTGTCTCCAAACATCTGTCCTATTTTTCTGCTGAGACGGTGTTTCTTCACTGGCCCGACGCTCACTACCTGGAACTCAGAGCACTCCTCTTGCTTCTGCCCCCCAAGTGCTGGAGGTGGGAGTGTGCCACCGTGTTTGGCTCTCCGCCCTTTTTAATTTTTTTTTTTCCCTTTCGTCTAAGGTAGCCTGGGATGGCCTCCTCCTCACTATGCAGCTGAAGGTGGCCTTAAACTTCTGATCCTCTGGCTTCCACTTCCCAAGTACCAGCATTACAGGTGCACAACACAATGTCTGCTGGTCTCTTCTTTTTAAATCTTACTGTCTGCTATTGCTACCTCCTCTAGTTCCCAGGTCTAGCTTACACATGACCACCCTAGCAACCTCACTTTTCCTAGAAACACCGCCACTTTACAAACATTTATTTTACATTTTTGTGTATGTGTGCACATATGTAGAGATCAAAGGGCAACTTTTGGGAGTGGTTCTCTCCTTCAACTATGAAGATCCTGGAGCCTGAACTCAGGTCATAAGGCTTAACAGCAAGTAGCAAGTACCTTAACCCACGGAGTCATTTCACCAGCTTAACTACCACTTCTGTCAGGACTATCCAACAGGCCGATTTCCAGTTAGTATGGTGTTTGGAAGCTCAAAAGCAAATAAATAGTATCTCTGACAATTGTATTTCCCATGAGAAAAGACACACACAAAAAACATGATGGGAGGAGAGATGCAGGGAGAGCTGTGCTGGTCTACCTGTCACCCCTAGACAGCTGTGCTGGTCTACCTGTCACTCCTAGACAGCTGTGCTGGTCTACCTGTCACTCCTAGACAGCTGTGCTGGTCTACCTGTCACTCCTAGACAGCTGTGCCGGTTTACCTGTCAATCTGGTAAATCAATACAGAATGATACTCTGGAACTGGCCTATATGGATCAACACTGTTGAGGAAGACAAAATGTCCAATACGTCTGAAATTAAACATGAATTTAGTTCATAGGCTGGGGTGTAGCCCAAGGGCAGAGTGCCACATCACATACTTACAGCCCTAGGTTTCACCCCAGCATCTGCTAATTTAAACAAAAATAGTAGGAAAGTGTAGCATGAATCTCACCAGTGCCTCAGCTGATCCTGTTTCCTCAGACTGGAAGCTTCTGAGTCCTCATCCAAAATGAATCTCAGCTGAACTGCTTCTCGAAAGCCTGAAAGTGTAACCAGCTAGTTCCTGGTTTTCACGTCTTATATATCTTTCTGCTTTCTGCCATCACTTCGTGGGATTAAAGGCGTGAATCAACATACCTGGCTGTTTCCAGTGTGGCTTTAAACTCACAGAGATCCAGATGGATCTCTGCCTCCAGAAGGCTAGGATTAAAGGTGTGAGTGCCACCATTTTCTGGCCTCTATGTCTGTCTAGTGGCTGTTCTGTTCCCTGACCCCAGATAAATTTATTAGAGTGCACGATATATTGGGGAACACAATATCACAAGAAAGCATTCAGCAACTGACTGACTCTGAATTTAAGTGCACTTTGTCACCACTCACTGAAAGTGCCAGGTCTTATCAGGGGGCTTGCTAGTATTTCCATATCATCACTGGGGACAATACTAACAGACAATTCCCTCTCTAAATTTATTTTTTAGGTGGGATCTTCCCTATGTAGCCTGAGCTGGCCTGGGACTAGAACTTACAATCCTCTACCTGTTGCTTCCCAAGCACTGGGATTGCTGGAATGCTCCACTACACTTGGCTTTCCTCTCTGGACTATTTCATATACACCTTTAGCACAACAAAAATTGGTACTTTATCTCAAATTGTCTCTTGGGTTTTTGGGTTTTTTTTGGGGGGGGGGGGCATGTTGGGGAGTGTGTGTCGAGGGGATCCGTTCTATTTCCAGAAAGCATTTCTTTATATAGTTCAGGCTAGACTGGAACTCACTATGTAGTCCAGGCTGGAAATCCTATATCAGCCTTCTGAGTTCTGGGATTATAGGTGAGTGCCAATAGACCTAGCTCCTGACTTTTTTTTGAGATAGGGTTTCTCTGTATAAGGTTCAGCTGGCCTTGAACTCACTGAGATCCGCCTGCCTCTGCCTCTGCCTCTCAAGTGCTGGGATCAAAGGCGTACACCACCACCGCCTGGCCCTCTTGACTTGTTTTTTGACATCAATTTTTAGTTCTTGGATGAGTCTTGGGAGGGAAGAGTTTGAGATCTGCAAAGAAGAAATTTCCCTTTTCCTGCTTTATAACTAAGGAAATCTCTGGTGAGATGTCTATATCAAATGTCTATAAATCACATTTTACAGAGAACAAATTTGATCTGGGACTTCCACTGCACCCTAGAACTTTGACCAGCAATGGCAGTGTACACCTATAATTCCAGCCCTCAGGAGGACAAGGTAGGAACATTCAAAGTTCTAGACCATCCTGGATACTTAGTGAGACCCTGTCTGAAATATTTTGTCAGAAATAAGACATACTCTCTTGGGGTATACCTGTCAAAGATAAATATATGTGAACTAAACGCAGCCTCTATGCAGCCAGGCATGGAGGCACAGGCCTATAGTCTCAGTTACATAGATGAAGCAGGACTTGAGCCTGGCCAGAGGTTAGAGGCCAGCTTGTAGCATATCCCAACTCAAAACCAAAATAATATTTACTATTACAGGCTGGCAACATAGATTGAGAAGCATTTATGAGCTTCTGGATCCCCAGCACCAACAGATCAACAAACAAACAACCCCCATCCACCCCAAAACACCTCAAAACAGTTGAGTATGGTGGTACACACCTGTAACACCAACACTTGGGAGGGAGATCTCCATGAGTCTGAGGCCAGCCTGGTCTACACAGTGTGAGTTCCAGGCCAGCCAAGGCTATGTAGCAAGACTTTGTCTCAAAAAACCAGAAACAAAACAGTAACAGAAACCTTCCGATTTGGATAGTTCCATGGCAGTTATGTAACCATCCAAGGGAAGGGAAAAGCTTCCTAATGTAATTCAGTTAGAATGAAGTTGCTATTACCAAGAACCAGATTTGGAATAGTGACAAGTTACATCACTCTTAAATTTTGAAAAGCCGCCCTAATGGGATTCTGATGCTTTACTGATTGAACTGACATCAATACTTTGGTTAGACACTGTTTGGACGCCTCTGATATTAACTCCTGTGCTTGTTAAAACTTTCCAGGTAAGGGATTTTCCTACTTTCCACTGCCTCTCCAGACTAAGCTGGACTCAGACTTACGATCCTGTCACAGGGCATGCTGTCCCCTAGCACAAAAAGTTGGGTTTTGGGAGGGTTTTTTGTTGTGTTTTTCTGAGACAGGGTCTTATTCTTTAGCTAGACTGGCCTTAAACTTATGGCAATTCTCCTGCCTCAGCCATAAGCTACCACACCAGGCTGTTTTAATTTCTTTCACTTGATACTTATTTGAGGGAATGATAATCAGTAAGGAATGCTGCTTTAAAAAAAAAAAAAAAAGAGTCCAATATTCCAGTTCTCTGGCAAAGTAGGATAAACAAACTATGTGAATCAACACTGAAATAGTTTACACAGATGGCAAACAACTCAAAAGAGTACAAGTCAGTGGTAGAATGCTTCTAGCATTCACAAGGTCCTGAGCTCAACTCCTAGCACTGCGAAAACCAAAACCTCCCAAGGAACACTATGGGTGGCAGGGCAAATGACCAGAACTTCAAAAACATTTAAGTCTACTAAAAAGCAGTCTAATGTCTTCAGGGCTCCACAGAATCATACTTCCTTCATTTACATTCCTCTAATGAACTCTTTTGGGGTGGGAGGATACATGAACTCTCTTTTATTGACTACAGTCCTCTACTATAACCTCCTAACCTCCACAGCAACTTATGGGTGTGAAGCTATACCACTGACATATCCATTTATGCTAGTCTCTCATTAACTGGTATCTTTAACCTCTATTCCCTGTTAGGAAATCCATTTAAGATTCTAATCCTATATACTCTGTAAGTACAATTTAAAAAAAGTTTCTGGCCAGGTGTGGTGGTCTACACCTCTAATCCCAGCACTGAGGAGGAAGGCCCACTAGAGTTGTCACAAGTTAGAGGCCATCTGACCTATAGAGTTCCAGGAAGGCACAGAGTGATAAACACTATCCATGGGGGGGGGGGGCAGGGGTGGTGTTAAGGCAGGACAATCAACAGTTCCAGCAATTTACCAAGGCTCAAAACGAAATGGGGTAGGGGACATGGAATGGGGGAACAGATTAAGATCGCTCTATCATCTATTCACTTCCACTGAGTGTGTGGGTGGGTGTGAGCACGTGCCACGGCACCACTATTGGGTCAGAGGACAACTTGTGGAAGCTGGTTTTCTCCTTTCAGCTGTGGGTCCTGAGGACTGTACTCAGGTTGCCAGACTTGGTGACCTTTATCTACCAAGCCATCTCACTGGCCTGAGAGAACTCCTTTGAATGCAGAAAATGGTTCATATTTTTTTGTGGCTGTTTTGATTTGGCTAGCCTCAAGCTCATGGCACGCCTGCCTCCGTTTCCCAAGCACCAAAGACAGCAGGAAAGACTTCTTATCACGTTCCTCACTGCCATCAGGCCTGTGGAAGAAGAGGTTACACTGCTGATTTTTGCTTTGGTCCTCCTGGCTCTGCTTCCTGAGTATTGTATTAGAGGCCTGGTGCATGCTAGGCCAACACGCTACCCACTGGGCATCCTCAGCCCCTTAATGAAGCTTTTCCACTTTTGCTTTTGTTCTCTTTTTTTAAAAAAAAAAAAAACAAAAACAAAACTCTTCCCTTTTTCAGGATGGGGGGATGGGTCCCGGGCATGCTACCCAGGTGCCCTACCTCTGAGCTGCACCCCATAATCGAAGCTGTTGCTCTGCCTCCTTCCTTTATACTACTTAGGACTCATCAGTTCCCTAGCTAGAAAATAATCTATTCATAGCACTCTCTCCCATTTAGTCTAAACTGCTGAAAATTGCTAATTAGTAGAAGCAAAGTGCCCCAGTTGAAAAAGATCACTCGGTGCCATCTGCACATCTTGTGTAAGAAAGCCTCTGAAGGACGCCTCTCCGGGAACATGAGGAGTCTGTGACAGGTTTTCAGTCCAGAAGGCTAGGAACAAACGCAGAAAGAAATGAAGGCTGTCACCAGCCGGCCACACCTAGGAATGATTTTGGAAAAGTAGACTCTGCTGAAAGTGTCTACCCCGTTAGATCTCAGGAACCAGACAGAAGCATCCAGAACACCTATCATGAAGCAGAGACAGGGCTACAAAAGGCATTCCCAAGGCCCGAGGGGGCCCGAGCCCTCCCTGACTTCATTACCACCTTCAGCACTAGCACCGAAGGGAGCCGGGGAGGAATGAACGGCACCGGGAGGAAATGGTCGAGCGGGAGCAATAGAAGGCATGGCACTAAGGGGTTTCGGACTCGATCCTGAAAGAGATGGAGAACTATCAGGAGTCTCTAACTGTAAACGTGACCGTGACACGGCTGCGCACTGCGTGCCAAGCGGAGACTGGCGTGGAAGCGCAGCGCAGATCAGGAAGGTGATGGATGGGCCTAGGAGGCTGGGCAGTGGGCGTGCTGACGCGCGCAAGCGGGGCCTGGCAATGGGCAGGGTAGACCCACGGAGACCGCCTAGTGAGGCTCAGGGTGAGGGGACTGGGGCCGGCGGAGCGCGGAAGAGGAAGGGAGCAGCCGGGACGGCGCGCCTCTCCTCGGCGCCGCCGGCCGCCTCCGACGCCTCCCTCCTCCCAGTCTCCCCTGCTCGCCCGCTGACCGAAAGAGTTGAGAAAGTCCGAGATTTTCTTGATGCTGCTGGTGATGATCTCAATGTACTCCCGATTCGCCCAGTCCTGGTGAATCTCCCGCTGCACCGGATCCTCTTGTCCAGCCATGGCTGCCACCTGAGGAAGAATGACTGCGCAGGCGCCGCGACCTCCACGGGCCGCCAGCGCGCCTGCGCCGACATCCAGGACCCCAGGGTTCCGGGCCCAAGAAAAGCCCAGCAGAGTGGCGCGCATGCGCAGAGATTCGCCCCCGCCCTCTCGCTCGGTTCCCACACTGGGGAAAACAAGAATCCTCTGCTAGCAAGGCAGAGACCAAGACTTAGCCCCGGGCTGCATGCCCACGCCCATCACTAGCGGTTCGTGTCCTTAGGGGGCGACCACACACCCCTGCCTCGGCCTTGGGTTGCCGAGTTCTCTTGACACCGTGTCAGCAGAGATGAGCACAGTCCACGAATCCCGTTTTGTTGGTTTTTCGAGATGGGGTTTCTCTGTGTAACAGGCCCAGTTGTCCTGGAACTCCCTTTGTAGACCAGGCTGGCCTCGAACCCTCTTGCCTGGGCCTCCAGAGTGCTGGGATTACAGGCGTGCCCCACCACGCCTGGCGAATCTTGTTTTTTAAAAATGCTTTTCATGCTTGGGTCACAACTGTTCATTCTCGTTTTCTTTTTTAAAGTTATTTTATTCGTATTTGTGTGTGTGCATGTATGTGTGTGGGCGCCAACGTGGCACGGCACTCGGGTGGAAATCAGAGAACAACTTGCAGGAGTGAGTTCCTCACCTTCCACCTTGTGGAGTCAAACTCAGGTCATCAGGCTTGGTGGCAAGTGCCTTTATTCGCTGAGACCTTCATAATTAAACTGTCTTTCAACAACTGGGTATGATAGGCTACCTCACGTTTACCAAATGAGCAAATATATACATATATACATATATATGTATATATACATATATATATTTTGCAGAAGCAAAATGGTAAGGCCATAGTTAGTCACGGTGTAAACTAAAACAATTGTATCAAGAGCTGCAAAACAAGCCGGGCGGTAGTGATGCATACCTTTAATCCTAGCACTTTGGAGGCCAAGGAAGAGGGATCTCTGAGTTTGAGGCCAGCCTGGTCTACAGAGTGAGTTCCAGGACAGCCAAGGCTACACAGAAAAACTCTGTCTCGGGGAGAAAAAAAGCTGCAAAACAATCTCAAACCTTTTAATCTAATCGTTTCATTAAAAAAAACATTAAGGGGCTGGAGAGATGGCTCAGAGGTTTAAGAGCACTGCCTGCACTTCCAGAGGTCCTGAGTTCAATTCCCAGCAACCACATGGTGGCTCACAACCATCTATAAAGAGATCCAGTGTCCTCTTCTGGTGTGCAGGCATACATGCAGGCAAAATATTGTATACATAATAAATAAAAACAAACAAATTATTAAATCTTTTTAAAAAAATCGTTGAACTGGTCATTATGGTGCACACTTATAATCTCAGCACCCGAGAGATTAAGACAGGAGGGCTGGCCTGAGTATAGGGCCAGCTGAAAGACACAGCAAGACACAATGGGAAAAACACTTTAACCATAAGGATGGACTTTAAGATAATGTTTGTGATAATAATTGAAGTAAGGCCAAACAATGGTTTAGCTAACCCATGGCGCAATTTTATTAAGCAATCTTTAGATGCTAATTAGATACATGGCAATATGAAAGGACGTGCTACACTAGGAGAGAAAAATACAATATAAATTTTTATTTATTTTGTTTTTTTGAGGCACAGTTTCTCTGTGTAGTCCTGGCTGTCCTGGAACTCACTGTGTACACCAGGCTGGCCTCGAATTCAATAGATTCACCTGCCTCTGCTTCCCAAGTGCTGGGATAAAGGGCATGTGCTGTCACCACCTGGCACCAAAATACAAGTTTGTAAAAATTTTAACTTATGCATGTCTTAGAGACAGCACCTTGAGGTGGGAATGCTAGCTCCTAGAATGCCAGTTCCTGGAGTGGGTTCTCCAGAGCCAGTTGTTACACAAGCCTGAACTTAGCAGCCCAGTTCTTTCTGCTTCTTATTCTCTATGTGATTTATTTCTCCTCACATGTTATTGCCATTTGCCAGGGCCAGCATTTTGTTTTGTGGTGTTTGTTTCCTTCTTCCTAAGAAGGCTGGCTCAGACATTTCACTGCAATTGATTAATATAAGGAGACTCTGATTTTGCTGGATACCAGTTGGAGATAATAGCAAATAGTACCTCCCAGAACATGTCCCTTAGATCTGGGCAGACTACACAGTGGACTGTGTATAGATTGTCATAACAGTATGAATCCCTCTTCATCCAACAATTCTAAGCATCTGATCTTGACTTTGGGGACTTTCATATTTTAAAAAAATTCTGTGCAGTAATGACAGCTTTATTTGCCTTTTAAATAGTAGGTGTCTCTTTTATGTTTATGTTTATTTTATGTGCAGTGATGTTTTGCCTGCATATATGTCTGTGTGAGGGTGTCAGAAGCCCTGGAACTGGAGTTACAGACAGTTGTGAGCTGCCATGTGGGTGCTGGGAATTGAACCTAGGTCCTCTGGAAGAGTAGTCAGTGCTCTTAACCGCAGAGCCATCTCTCCAGCCCCTAGCAGGTGTTTCTTAATCAGGAGGAAGATAAAAATAGACTAAAAAAAGTTGTAATTCAAAAGCACTTCCCTCTTTCCCAAGGGTCATTATTTTCAGCTCTCTGGTTTCTGATTCCCATCCAAATTCTTTTTTGTCCCACCTCCTTCTGTAGTGGGGAATGCACGTATATACACTGGGCACTGGACAAATGCCTCAAGATTCTGTAGGTCTTTCAAACCCAGATCTCTGCCTGACCCCAATCCTTGGGTCCCTTAGTCTCAGCAAGCATTACCTTAAGATCCATCTTTATGGTGAAAGTGTTTTTCCCATTGTGTCTTGCTGTGCATTCCAGCTAGTCTTACACTCAAGCCAGGCCTTCTGTCTTAGTCTCATGAGTGCTGAGATTACAAGTGTGTACCAAAATGTCCAGCTTGTCCAACCATTTTTTTTAAAGATTTATTTATTTATTATGTATACAGTGTTCTGTCTGCGGCCAGAAGAGGGCACCAGATCTCATTACAGATGGTTGTGAGCCACCATGTGGTTGCTGGGAATTGAACTCAGGACCTTTGGAAGAGCAAGCAGTGCTCTTAACCTCTGAGCCATCTCTCTAGCCCCAATCATTTTTTTTTAATTAAACAATGAGTTCTACAGTAGAGGAAACTCAGGGCTAATTCTGTGTTTAAGAGCAGACAAGTTGTTAATTCATCTGTTCAACCCTTCCTCCAGGCACTTGCATACTATAAAAGACTGAAATCATTGGGTGGGGGGTGGGGACTCCTGCTTCCTACTGTCATTCAAACTAAGGGAGGTGCTGCTCACAGCATTGATCTTTGGAATGGTGAAACACCTGTTTCTCAGCTTTGGACATGAGGCAGAAGCATCCTAGGGTTTAACAGAGGACATAAAGAAGTATAGGGCTGGAGAGATGGCTTAGCAGTTGAGAGTATGTTCTTGCAAAGGAGGACCTAGTTTCTGATAGTCCTCTTCTAGCACCAAGGTCTCCTGCACAGATATGTTGCACATAAGCCCATACAGACAAACATAAACTTAAAAATAATATTTTGAAGTTCAAGAGGACAAGTTTTCAGTCAGAAAGTTAAGGGAAAATATCTTTTTTCTCAACAGGTAAACATTCATAATTCTGTTCGCACTGGAGCCCTTCCAGTACATTAACAAAAACCTTTCCAGACACTGGCGCACAGTGTGAGCCAGGGAACAACGAATAAAGGTTGACTTTTAACACTAACTTCCGGTGTTGGAAGTTTCGTACTTGACCACAGCCTTTGACATGGAGAATTTGTCCTCTGTGCCCTTGTCAAATGCACACAAGTGTGATGGGGTGGGGAGGAACCGAAGGGGGTGGGTCTGGAGCTGTCCAGCATCCTAGAAGAGCGCCTCCAGCCCCTGCCCCGCCCCCGCGGTCCTGAGTCACAAAGGCGGTTGCCAGGTGCCGGGTGGGAAAAAGATGCGTCCACTACTCTGGAGCGTGCAATCCGTGTGGAGTTCAGTAGGTGAGCTCCCGGCCCGGATGGTGTTGGTGGGTCCGGGACCGGGCTCCCACCGCTGTCCCGGCCTCGGGCAGGGCCGTGTGGCTCCCGCTTCGGGGGAGGGACTTGCAGGGAGACAAGCCTGTTCTCCAAGCACTCCAGCTGCTCGGGATCTTTTCACAGTTCCTGAGGACTTCAGTTGCACTTTGGCGCTGCCTTCCCCTTTCCCAGGTGGGGAAATTGAGGATCTGGGCTCCTCAGAAGGAAGGTGCCTACAAAAACGAAGTCTTTTGGACAGGAGAATCAGGTGTTTCCCATGTGGGGCTAGTACAGCAACTTGTTCAGACACCCTGCATCCACTTTGCCATGGTGGTATACCAGAAGGCCCCCTCTTGGATGTTTTTTGTCTTTTTTTTTTCCAGACAGGATCTTACCTTATGTAGCCTAGACCATTAATGAACTCATAGCAATCCTCCTGCTTCAGCCTCTCAAGTGTTGAGATGACCAGCATTGGCAATGTGCTCTTAAATTCAAGATACGCAGCACTGGAAGCCTTTCAGCTTGGAACAGATAGCTGCCCTTTGGTGTCAGTTTCTCATCCTAAGGCAGCCCAGATATTTGAAACGTAACAACTTGCAAGGGCACTGCATAGACGGGGAGAAAGGCTATCAACTGGGGGAAATCCGCAAATTCCCCTTGTCCTAATCACTCCAAAGGGCACTTTTGGAATGTTTCCAGCCGTTTTTTGTTTTTGATTTTTTTTTGTTTTTGTTTTTGTTTTTGTTTTTGTTTTTTGAGACAGGGTTTCTCTATGTAACAGCCCTAGCTGTCCTGGAACTCTCTCTCTCTAGACCAGACTGGCCTCCAACTCACAGGGATCCTCCTGCCTCTGCCTCCTGAGTGCTGGGATTAAAGGCATGTGCCACCACCGCCCGCCTTGATTTTTTAATTTTATTTATTTAATTTTTTGGTTTTTTGAGACAAGGTTTCTCTATAGCATTGGAGCCTGTCTTGGAACTCTCTCTGTAGCCCAGGCTGGCCTCGAACTCAGAGATCCGCCTGCCCCTGCCTCCCGAGTGCTGGAATTAAAGGCATGTGCCACACTGCCCGGCATTTGATTTATTTTTAATGAACTGGGGAGGTGTCAACCTTTGGGGGATGGTAACCACTGGACAAGACGTGTTGTTGTCTTTTGTGGCAGAAAGAGGAGGGACAAAGATTTTTGACTTGGCTAAAAACAAAAGAGACCTACCTACAGGACCCAGTGATTCAATGGGACCTGTAATGACCCTTCACAGAAGAGGAAGGTGCTAAAAAAATGATAGTTCCTCCTGAATTCAGGAGGCACTGTCAATTTGGAAGTAGAATGAGAGAAAATCAAAATTTTACTTGGAATAAATTTTGAGTTAATACCCTCCCAGCACTTCCTCTTGTGGTATTCAAGGTATTATCCAGTACCTTACACATGAAAATATATGTACTCATATGTATGGGGGAGGGGAATGAACAAATTTTAAAGGCTGGCCCTTGAAAACTCTCCTTCACAGGATGTACCTCTTCCAAGGTGCTGTATGAGATCAAACCCAGCGCTCTGTAATGATCTCTTGATCAGAATGCTTTTAGGGCCAAGAGGAGACTGTCCCAGCAATATTTTTGTTTTGGGGTTGGGTTTTTCTGCCGTTGTCGTCTTTTTATTTTTATTTTTTAAATTTTTTTGAAGACAGGGTCTGCTTATATAGCCCCAGCTGTCTTGGAATCACTATGTAGACCAGGCTGTCCTTGAGTTCACAGATCACCTACCTCTGCCTTCTGAAGTGATGGGATTTTTTTTTTTTGAAAGATTTATGTGTTTACATCTGTACGTTCAGGTACTGGTAGAAAACAGAAGATCCCCCTGTTAGATCCCCTGGAGCTGTAGTTACAGGGAGCTGTAAGATGCCTGACATGGGAGCTGAGAACCACACTCAGGTCCCCTGAGCAAGTAGCAAGTACTCTGAACTGATGAACCATCTCTCCAGTACTTTGCCCCCCACTCACTATGTATGTAGCTCTGGCTAGCCTGGAACTCACTATGTAAACAGTCTGGCCTCCAACTTGTGATGACACCCCCCCCCCCACCTCTACCTTCCAAGCATTAAGGTTATAGTAAGGCATAAGCCACCAAGCCAGGTACTGTTTTTCTCGGATGACTCCATAAGGAAGAGTGAAAACTGGAGATTCCTAAAAGCCACACTGTAAGTAGTCTGCAAACTGTGAGGTGCAACAGAACCTTTGAAGGGTTTACATACACAGAAACATGCCCCGCCCCACATTTCTAATTCAGTAGGTCTGAGACGGGGCCCCAAGAGTTTGCATTTCTACCAAATCCATAATGAAGTTAAAACTGCTAGTTTAAGGGTTATACCAAGGACAAATGCGTGTGAGACATGGGCTGAGTTTCCTCTCATCAAATAATGTCTCATCATGAAGTCCAGCTGCTTGCGCCCACCAGAGGCACTGACTGAGATACTGCATTTCAGATAAATCCATGTCATCTGTAGCATGGGTAAACTTTCTTACAGGGGAAGTTTTAGTGTGTGCAGCAGTGGCCACAGTCAGTATCTTTTGCCCTTTACAGATCTATTGACCCCTCCTGCCATGTACTGGCATCTGTTCAGTGGGGACCACTAAGTTTTAAGTCAGTAATGAGACAATGTGAATTTGAACAGCCACGCCTCTCCCCTCCCCGAAAGCACAGCAGGGAAATTCCATGTCTGATTCCTTCCCTTTAGGACTGTCAATGGCAGGATACCAGCTCTGGTCACCATGGACCCCACTGGATGAGAGCTTCCAATGGCTGCGGCACACAACACCTACCCCTTGCTCCAAACACCCTTTTAGGGCCTCTCCTTGCTTCCCACACACCCCTTCTGACCTTGAGGTGCAGTTGTGCTTTCAAGAAGTCACTCTCGTCCTAGACAGCCCACTTGTGGCACCTGGAGAGAGCCCCAGGTTACCCCGTCACACCTCAGAGCTCCGAGCAGTGACTAACAAGAAAGGACTTGTGAGGAAGCCCCAGCCAGTCCGTCTCAAGGGAGTAGATTCTGTTTTCGGTAGGGTCATCACAGCCCAGCCACCCAAGTGGACTGGAACCTTCAGAGTTTCAGACAAGTCAGCCTTCTGCAAAATTATCAGCAGGGAACACCAGTGGCCCACTGGACTCAAGGAGCCTCAGATCCAGATGACAGTGACTATGTGCAAACAGATGCTCCGCTCCATCCTCCTGCTCTACTCGACGTACAAGAAGTGCACCTTTGCCCTGCAGCACTCCAAGTAGAGGGTCTCCATCTGACCCCTGTGCTCCACACCATGCTCTCTGGTATGTACCAAAGCTTACACGGTAACATCATGCCAGCTGTTTCGCCTCTCAGTCAAGCTGGGACAAGTTTTCCTCCTTCCTTTCTCTTCAGAAACAGGACCAACCAATAATACTGAGCAAGGAAGAACATTTCCACTGTACAGCTGAACGGCCATTCAGTCAGCCTAATACTGACACATAGATGTGATAATGATGAAGCTACCATACAAACAAGCCAGCCTAGTGTGAACACACTCAAATGCCAAAGACAGCCATGAACTGGCAAAGAAAAGGGATGCCAAGAAAAGACATGTGTGGATGTCTGGGTACCAGAGGAAGAAGGGGTCAAAAATCTGTATGTGGTTTAAGGACTAACTTAAAAACGGCTTTCCCTCCTCAAACAAATGTCAACAACAAGACATAACTTTAATACCAGTATGGGTAAAAATAATAACAAATATTAAATCATCTTAATAGCACGGCCAGGAAGAGCTTGAGAGCAGCCTTGAGACTGGGTTTTCTGGCAGAAGACAGGAGAATCCCGTTTTAGCTCCCGATGTTCTGTTTCCAATAAACTATAATTATTTTGTATGATTCTTACAACTAGATTCTAGGCATAATTCAGAATAATGTGGAAATAAATATTATATATACATACAATGCCAGCAGATGTTTGATGATGTCTTTTCTTCCTTTGTTTTATACTAATAACCAAAAAATTTCAAAGCAAGCTGGTGAGGGGGCTAAGCAGGTAAAGGTTCTGGAATTCTGATTCCTGGAACCCACGAGTTGGAAAGAGAACCCACTTCCAGCAGTTGTCCTCTGTGCTCCACATGTGCGCTGTGCGATACACACACACACAAAAAAAATGTTTAAAAATTCAAAAGGAGCCGGGCAGTGATGGCACACACCTTTAATCCCAGCACTTGGGAGGCAAAGGCAGGCGGATCTCTGAGAGTTTGAGGCCAGCCTGGTCTACAGAGTGAGTTCCAGGACGACAGTTAGGCTGTTACACAGAGAAACCTTGTCTAAAAAAAAAAAAAAAAAAAAAAAAAAGTGGTGTTCAAGACCCTCCTGGCCAACGGAACAAATACCACAATAGCCAGCCAGGGCTACAGAGAGACCCTGTCACAAAACAAAATAAAAACCCAACAAAAATCCAATTCAAAGGTAGTTGCAATGTTCTTTCTGACTTTCTGGGTCACTGACACAAGGCTCAAGTCACTCCTCCCAAAGGAAACAATACTTTTTAATGCTGTTTGCACCGGTATGATTGTACAAACTTGAGTAACGAGACACATTTAAAGTGAGGAGGAAGGTCTTGCCCCAGGGCAAAACTCAGAAAAGAATTTATTTCCTAAGTTTTAAAATTAGCCCCTAAAGGCTAGCCAGAGCATCTACTCTGCAGAAGCAGCACGGCCATATTTATCCAAACCACTGGCGGATGCTACATTGGAATCCTGAGCCAGGACCTGGATGTTGGACAATCTGTGAAATCCACTGGTCAGTTAAATAAAAACCCCTTCTTGAAGGAGAAACAGGAAGTTACGGTTGAAAAGGCAGAGAGCAAACTTCCATCCCCAAAAGAAAAGGGTAAGAGGCTGCCAGAGACGAGGAAGGGGCAGTTGTGTCCCCGGGGTCTAATCAGAGCTGTCCTCACTTTCATCACTATCTTGGTCCTTTTGTCCATCACTTGCTTCATCTTCCCCATCCTAAAGGATGAAGAGAAAAAAAAGTACTTGAGCCCAGTTCTTGCAACACAGCTCTCACAGATGTACACTACACCATTTTCTTTTCTTTCTTTCTTTTTTTTTTAGTTTGTTTTTTCAAGACAGGGGTTTCTCTGTGTAATAACCCTGGCTGTAGTGAAACTCTCTATGTAGACCAGGCTAGCCTCTACCTTCTGAGTGCCAGGATTAAAGGTGCGTGCCACTTGCTGGGTGGTGGTGGTGCACAACTTTGATCCCGGCACTTGGGAAGCAGAGGCAGGCGGATCGCTATGAGTTTGAGGCCAGCCTGGGCTACAGAGTGAGTTCCAGGAAAGGCTCCAAAGCTACACAGAAAAACCCTGTCTCAAAAAACAAACAAACAAAAAAAAAGGTGTGCCACCACCACCCAGCCATTTCTGTTCTTAAAAGCAATGAAAATTTAAAAACCTTTGTAAGCTAAAGCAGAAGTTCCCTCCTGTTTTGTTTTGGTTTTCTTTGTTTGTTTATTTTGAGAAAAGATCTCATATAGCTCAAAATCATCTCAAACTCATTATGTTGCCAAGAAGGACCTTGAGCTTGTGAGCCTCCTCCACCTCCCAAGTGTTGGGATTACAGGCACATTCAACCATGCTCAGCTCTTTTTTTCTTTGTTTTCTGAGATGGGGTCTCATTATGTAGCCCTTGGCTAGACACAAGCTCAGGAGACCCAACTCCTTCTGCCTCCTAAGTGCTAGGACTAAAGGCATGTGCTTGGCTCCCCTATAATTCTTGCCATGAACTATAAGCCAAGACCATAGAGAAAGGTTTTTGTTTTGTTGAGACAGGGTCTTACTGTGCAGGACTATCTGGCTCAGAACTTGCTATGTAGACCAGGCTAGCCTTGAACTCACAGAGATCCATCTGCCTCTGCCTCCATAGTGCTATGATTAAAGATGTGAACCACCAGGGTTGGGGATTTAGCTCAGTGGTAGAGCACTTGTCTTGCAAGCACAAGGCCCTGGGTTCGATCCTCAGCTCAAAAAAAAAAAAAAAAAGATGTGAACTACCACATTCAGCCTGAGAGGTCATTTTGATACTGAATTATTTAAAAATGAACTAAATCTGCATGATCTTTAAATAAGCCAGAGCTTTCCAGCTGCTCTTCAGGCACAAAACACAGAAACAAAGTCACATTATCAATTCAATATAGAGCAAGGCTTAGTATGGTACAACTCTGTAGTCCCAAGATTCAAGAGATTAAGGCAGGAGGATTGTGAGTTCAAAGGCAGTCTGGGCTACATAGCAAGGCTCTGCATACACAAAAGGAATAAATAAACAAGCAAAATTGTATATGTATTGTGTGTGTAAAGAAATGGTTATTACAAGTACTGGCATATATCAACAGGAGTCCAGCATGAAACTGGTTTGCTCCTCTACAAGGACATGTTTTTGTACTGGAAGCATAGCATACTGACCACCTTGGATTCCTTATAAGAGCAAGAAGAGATCTATTACAGGACTAAAATAGAGCCTACAGACTTCATAATGCACAGTCTTTCTGTGCACAGCTTTTAGCTAAACTGCCTGGTATCCAGAAAAGTGAACTGAGCAAAACTTGATGCACATGTTTTTATTTAGCTTATATTAAATCCACAAAAGCATCTGTCCACAGAAAATGAGGACCTGCATTATTTTATTCCTCTGTAGTGGCAGCTTGACTCTAGGCTTCTGATTTATTTTAATTTTGTATGTTAAAACAAGGTGAGGGGTCGGAGAGATGGATCAGTGTTAAGGGCACTGGCTGCTCTTACAGAGGACCCAGGTTCAACTCCCAGCACCTACATGGTAGCTCACAACTCTAACTTCATTCCTGGAAGGGTGTGAGGGTGGGTTCAACAGGCCCTTTTGGCACCCACAGGCACCCCACATATGATGTAAAGAAAAACACGTGCAAAAAAATACACGTACATATAAAAAAAAAAAATGAAATGGCCAGGCATGGTGGTGCATGCCTTTAATCTCAACACTTGGGAGGCACAAGCAGGCATATCTCTGCAAATTCAAAGCTAGCCTGGTTTACATAGTAAGTTCTAGGCCAGCTAGGCCTGCCAAAAAAAGTTGAAATGGTTTAAATTCATTTTTAACACAGAACATGCTGGTCTTTTCTCCCTTCTAAAACACATTTACATACAAGATCATGGAAAACAGGGCACTATATACTGGGAGAAAAACATCTACACTTTGTTTTTGGTACAGATGATTGAATGCACAAATATGTACATGCTAAGTACATGCTATACCACTGAGATATAATTCCCCTTAAGCTGTAAACAAATTTTCAACACACCTTGAGATATACTTGAGGGAGCCTCAGATAATGCAATTGTATTTTATGGATCCAAAAGCATTCATATAAGCTTTTTGTAGGGAATGGAGATGGGCACAGAAGTATTTAACAATAGACATACACAGAGAAAATTCTCTACTTTGTGCTAAAAAAGAATACTTAATAAAATGCTCTACTAATACCATACCAGCCTGTGCAGATACCTTTGTTGCTCTGCTCCTGGAGACGTGGGATGTTATGCCATCCTCACTGTCTTCTGAAGTGCTCTCTGGGGAAGAGGGACACTGGGAAACAATTTCTTCACCCTAAATGTAGAAGCAGAAGAAGAAATGGGGGGTTGTAATGAGCACATTTATGGTTTTGAGAAAGGCCAAGTTTCTAAGTATTAGAGAAGAAATATTCTAGCCATTCAAAACATATCAACTGGGCTGGAGAGATGGTTCAGAGGTTAAGAGCACTAGCTGCTCTTCCAGAGGTCTTGAATTCAATTCCCAGCAACCACATGGTGGCTCACATCCACCTATAATGAGACCTGGTAGCCTCATCTGGCATGCAGGCATACACGCAGGCAGAACATTGTATACATATAACTTTTTTAAAAAAGAAAAAAGTCATAAGAATATTATAAAAACAAAAACATAACAACGTCTGATCTATCATTTAGGGAAACGCTGTTCAATTCCAGGTTTCTGAGATGCCCATGGAACTGGTACATAATTCTATATAAGCTTCATTTTTTATATTCTCATTTATTCATTTATATTCTTCATTTTATATACTCACTCTGTAGACCAGGTTGGCTTCAAACCCACAGAGATCTGCCTGCCTCTGCCTCCCGAGTACTGGGATTAAAGGTGTGCATCACCACTGCCACGCTAAATAGTATTTTGAAATTTTTTAACCTTTATTTTTACATCTATTATTGTTCTACCTGCATGTGTGTCTGTGTACCACATGCATGCAGGCCCATGGAGGCAAGTAGAGGGAGTTGGATCCCTGAACTAGAGTTACAGACAGTTGTAAACCACCAACTAAGTACTGGGAATTGAACCTGAGCCCTCTGAAAGAGTGGCCAGTGCTCTTAACTGTTGAGCTGTCTCTTTAGTCCTTTTTTTTTTTTTTTTTAATTTATTTATTTTTATTTCACGTTTATTGGTGTTTTTGCCATGGGTGTTGGGTCTCAGGAACTGGAGTTACAGACAGTTGTGAGCTGCCATGTGGGTGCTGGGAATTGAACCAGGGTCCTCTGGAAGAGCAGTCAGTACTCTTAACCACTAAGCCATCTCTCCAGCCCATGTCTCTTTAGTCTTATAATCTTTTTGTTGTTGTTTGTTTGTTTGTTTGTTGTTTGGGACAAGGTTTCTCTGTGTAGTTTTGGTGCCTGTCCTGGATATCTCTCTCTGTAGACGAGGCTGGCCTGGAACTCACAGAGATCCTCCTGGCTCCGCTTCCCAAGCACTGGCATTACAGGCATGCGTCACCACCACCACCACCTAGCTAGTCTTATAATCTTAAACAACCACAGACATGATAACAGTAGTCTCTTTTCCCACTAATGGGGATTGCATCTAGTTCCTTATATATACGAGCCAGATAAGTATTCTATCCCTAAGCCCTCTATTTACTTTTAATTTTGTTGACAGCTTTGCTAAATTGCCCAGGCTGGTCTTGAAATCACTCTGTAGCTGGGCAAACCTTGAACTTGTGATCCTTCTGCCTCAGCCTCCCAGGTAGTTGGGTTACAAGCCTGTGCCACCAGGCCTGGTTAAAAGCAGTCTTATTAGGAGAACAGGGCCTAGGTGATGTCTCATATTTCTTCTGATGCTCTCGCAAATGGGCTTAGGAGCTCATAACTGATGGTCTAAACTTCGGGCTTACCTGTAAGTCTCGGTTTTTGAGAGTACCCAACCAGAAAGCCTCTCTACAATTATTGAGGACAAGCATGGCTTTGACTCTGCAAACTAACAGCTCCAGTGACTTTTTGAGCAAAGGCACATGTTTGGTGAGTCTTGTGTCTTGGTGAATCTGAAGAGAAAGAAAGCATCCAGCTCTATTATCATGTTTCATATTTCTTTTACAGAAATGTCTGAATGTGTCATGCCCGAAGAATAAGAGAACATGTCTGGTGAATACGGCCCAGGGACATGGTCCATCAAACAGTGATAGTTTGATAAGCACTCCAAAAAGACTGTCAGCTAAAAACTCAGGACTCAAAGACACACCACCACCACCTCTAGCTGCCTTGTATAAGCTCTGTTGACTAATCATCAGCAAATTACCCCAAGGTATGTTTAATGATATGAAACACAAAAATTAGCTCTGGTCAGCTTTAAGCCCCTGAAATTCCAGCTCAGCTTCTTCTAAACATAAAACCAGGGAAGAAATGAGTGGCAAGAAATGGCTCAAAAAATCACTTGGTCTGCCAGGGACTAAAAAAGCCACCACTATTTCTATGTTCCTTCAAGTGTGACAATGGTTCAAGAGCTTCAACTGGAGGGTTATGTTGCTGTTGTTGTATCCCCCAACCTCCTAGGGTCTCACTATGTAGCTATGGCTGCCTTGGAAACTCACTCTGTAGATCAGGCTGGCCTTGAAATCACAAAGATCCATCTGCTTCTGCTTCCCAAGAGCTGGGAATAAAGGCATGTGCCATGTCACCTGGCTTAGAGAAGACTTTTGTTTTTGGTTTTTCGAGGCAGGGTTTCTCTGTTTAACAGTCCTGGCTGTCTGTCCTGGAACTTGCTGTGACCAGGCTGGCCTCGAACTCACTGAGATCTGCCTGTCTCTGCCTCCCAAGTGCTGGGTTAAAGGTGTGTGCCACCACCACCCAGCCTACAGAAAGAAGACTTTTAATACTCAAATGTTCTCACAAGAGACAACCAAGTCCTATAGCTGAAAAGCTCTAAGATGGCTGGCTGGGAATACTTCCAGGCTCCAGCAGTTACCACCCAACAGTCCTCCCACCTGCAGGTCTTTGTGTGCTGGCTAGTTTTGTGTCAACTTGACACAAGCTAGGGTCACCTGAGAGAAGGGATCCTCAAATGAGAAAATGCCTCCACAAGACTGGGTTGTAGGAAGTCTGTAGGGCATTTTATTAATTATTAATTGATGTGGGAGGGTTCAGCCCATTATGGGAGGGCCACCCCTGGGCTGGTGGTCTTGGGTTCTATAAAAAAGCAGGCTGAGAAAGCCACAAGGAGTAGGTCAGTAAGCAGGGCTTCTATATCAGCTCCCGACTCCAGGTACCTGCCCATTGAGTTCCTGACTTGGCTTCAAAGGATATGTAAGCCAAATAAACTCTGTCCTCCCTGAGTTGCTTTTGGTCATGGTGTTTCATCTCAGCAACAGAACCCCCAACTCTGGGACACTTTATAACAGGAACTCATCTAGGAGCGCTCTACACTCTCTTCCCCAAGAAGGGGACTCTGGTTTGTTGGTTTGTTCTGAGACAGTGTCTTCCACGTAGCCTAGGCCAGCCAGACTCTCATTAAGTGCTGAGATTATACACATGCACAACTACACTCGGGTCCTTGGGAGCACTTCTGGAGGAAACAGCTACAGAATCTGAGTCCAAACACAAATCCCCCCTTTGGACAACTGCCAGACTCATCCGGCAGCAAAGGGTCTGCTGACTCTAAACTGTGTTTGGACTCAGGGTTGAAGGCTAGGTTCGGTGGTCCACGCCTGTAATCCAGCAGGAAGACTGAGTTCTAGGACATGGCTGGTTATGCTTCGTCGTCGTGAGCCCTGGTCCTCTCTTACCTTGGAATGTCCGCAAAGGTGATGAAGTAGCCTTGTGTTCAGCTGAAGGGTTTCCAGCAAGCTCAGGACATCTCCCTAACAACAACAAAATTTATAAATGTTCTGGTATAACATTCTAATATTACTTCAGATGCAAGATGTTCTTGCAGCAAGGCCTCCAGGGAGGATAAATTCTGCAGGTCCTAGCCTATGCTAACAATCAACTGAGTCTGGCCCTCAGAGAGGAATGCTGAGTTCTGAGTGCCAACTGGCTCTAAGAGTCTATCAAGCCTATTTTATAGCCCAAGTGGCTTGCAGAGTGTTTGCAGAGACACCGCCGCCGCAGGAGAGCCTGGTGGATCGCAGCAGCACCGTGAAGCACAGTTAAAGGAACAAGCAAAGACTGGGGAGAAGCGTGGAGGTGGGTCTCAATAGTGATCTGAGAGGCTCAGCTTACCTGGGCACTTCGCCATAACTGGCATGGTGTCACTTAAATTGCTGCTCAGAGCGTAGGCAACAGTCTGCTGTACCCCAGCCCAACTCAGAAATACCCACAGCGAGTCCTGGCAGGCAACGCTCTGCTCTCAGCTCTTACCCGGTGTTTTCTAAAGCTGAAGTCAAGGAGCGGCATGCACTGCTTCAGAAATGCTTCCACAAAGTGACGTCCATACTGAGGAGAGAGACAGTGCTGAACTCTGGCTGGGACTTTTACGTGAAAAGCCCTCAGAGGAGGCAGCATAGGCCACTAACTTGTGTACATTCAAAATAAATTGGGAGTGGTCCAAAAGTACATAGGCCTGCTATATAAAGAAGTTCCAGAATTAGGTAGACTCTTGGACTCAGACACAGACAATGGCCAGAACCCTTGTTCAGCTCTAAGAACACAGAGCAGCAGCTGAACTCCATCCACAAGGATAGATAATTCATTCTCAAAAGGAGAAATTCTGAGAGGACCAAGGGAACACCGGCCCATTCCCAATCAAATCACTCCTCCAATCTGCTCATCTCCTACACTGTACCAGAGTAGAGTGAGTGAAGAAGAGGGAAGGCCACAAGATACCAAGAACCAAGACACCAAGAGTACAGAAGAAGCATTTTCTCCATAACATTCCTTTTGGGTTTACCATCCAATCTAGGGCCAGGCAGGGAAATGCCCATAGGAGAAGGGAAGGGTTATACAATTGTCAGAGTATCAATTCCCACATTCAAACCACCCCAAAGACCCCTTGTCACTTGTCTTGTGATGCAAAGGACTGAACTCGGGGCCTCGCACATACTAAGCAGATTGTCTACAAGTAAGCAACACCCATAGCCCTGGTCCTTGTACGACTTTGAAAAAGGAAACCACCCGTACCTCGTCCTCCACTACCCAGAAGCACTGGTGGCAGGGTGAGGGTGAGCACTGCTCCTTTTGTTGGTTGGCTGGTCTGAGGCAGGGTCTCACTATGCAGCCCTAGCTGACCTGAAACTCCCGGTGGAGACCAGGATGACCTCAGGCTCACAGAGATCCGCCTGCCTCTGCCTCTCAAGTGCTGGCATTAAAGGTGTGCACCACCAGGCCCACCATGAACACTGCTCTTAAACTCAGTTGCTCGGGAGGCATTCAACTGAGTTCTAACGTTTTGACCAACAATTCTCCAACTCATGAGAAAGTTGCCTTCGGTTGAAAATTGCCTCCAACTACTGTAGAAAATGTTATCCAATGTCTTCCTTGAACTACACAACCTGCTAGCACAGACTCTGGCATGTAAAAGATGTATAAGGCAATTCTATTCAGCTGAGGCCCCTCTGAAGTGACCCACAGGAAGGAAATCCATTGAACAAAGCCTATGAAATCTCTTACCTTTAAACACACATGCAGAACAGGGTAACTGTCAAATACCTAGACAGGAGAAAGACAAGAGACCGAAACTGAGATCGTCTCCTTTGAGTATCCCAGCCTTTCCCGTTAAGTACAGCATAGCTCTGAGTGATGCAGAAAATTCTAAAATGAAGAAGGCATGTCAACAGTGTAATAGAAAAGCAATTACAGAATAAAGAAACTCTCGTAACTTAAGTCCACGAAAAGCAAGAAAGGAGCAAAAGATCAAGACACTGACTCAAACCAAGGATGCTGCAAAGGGCATTATTAGAGGCTCGCCCTTTGATCTGCAACCTTCAGAATGACCGTATGAGATGGAGAGAAGAGGGAATGACATTTACAGCTGATAGAGCAGCCTGTGCATAATCCAACAGTAGAGAACACTGTGCTTGAAGGACAATAAAGGTAATCAGAGTCGGAAGTGACTCAGATCAGAGGATCCAAGGCAAGATGGGAGAAAATGGGGCAATGACAGGTAGAAAATATAGTGATACAGGCAAAAAGAAAAGCGGGGGAGAACCATAGTGGCTAGAAGAAGGAGTTGCCCTGAATGAGTAGAGGGTCACGGAAGGGAGGAAATACCCAAGGAAGGGTGAGAACAGCAAGTAGGTAATTCTGGAAAGCAGAACCCTCCTGTCAGGGTTGGCTGGAGAGGCAGGTCAGGGTTGGCTGGAGAGGTAGGTCAGGGTTGGCTGGTTAGGTAGGTCAGGGTTGGCTGGTGAGGAAGTTCAGGGTTGGCTGGTGAGGAAGGTCAGGGTTAACTAGGGAGGTAGGTCAGGGTTGGCTGGTGAGGAAGTTCAGGGTTGGCTGGTGAGGAAGGTCAGGGTTAACTAGGGAGGTAGATCAGGGTTGGCTGGTGAGGAAGGTCAGGGTTAACTAGGGAGGTAGGTCAGGGTTGGCTGGTGAGGAAGGTCAGGGTTGGCTGGTGAGGAAGGTCAGGGTTGGCTGGTGAGGAAGGTCAGGGTTAACTAGGGAGGCAGGTCAGGGTTGGCTGGAGAGGTAGGTCAGGGTTGGCTGGTGAGGTAGGTCAGGGTTGGCTGGTTAGGTAGGTCAGGGTTGGCTGGTTAGGTAGGTCAGGGTTAGCTAGTGAGGCAGGTCAGGATTAACTAGGGAGGCAGGACAGGGTTGGCTGGAGAGGTAGGTCAAGGCCCCATACTTTCATCAGATTGATGAGGATACTGAAGTCTCGAACAGCCATGTTCCAATGGAGAAGTTTCTCTTCATGAACCTGGGGACAGCCAAACACAGGCCTCTGAGTCACAGCCAAACACTTTTACTGCCCTCCCACTAATACAGTTTGTCCATTTTCCCTTCTGAAGAGATGTGGCAACCAGTGTACTCATCAGCAGGTTCACATACACTGTGACGGCATCAGAGCGCCTCACAGAATCAGTTACTTCTAAGGAGGTAAACGCTTCTGCTGGCCATCACATCCCTGGCTTCTGAGACAGCCTGTCTACTTTAGCTCTGACTGGGAGGCTGCCACGACCCCCAGCATCTCAAACAGCGTGGCGTTCTTTAAGCCAGGTGGGAAGTGGCAAACCCAGCAGAAGCAGGGGAGACAGCTCAGTTCTCACCTCCACCCAGAGGGAAAAGAAACCAAACCAGAAGCCTTTTGAAAGAACTCCTAGCTTTTGGTGACTGAAAGGAAACAGCTTAGGAGAAACTCTACACCCAAGAGATAAAAGAATCAACACTGCCCATGTAACCAAAGGCCATTTCTTTTTGAGGGGAATGCCTGAACCACCTGCTGTGAGTCTGCTGCTGTGCCAGCCTGAAGACCTTTCACTGTCTTCTCGAGTTCAGCCATCATCACACGGAAGAAAATGACAAAGGTGTGCCTATAAGGAGGAAAGGCATGAATACCCACATGATGCACTGTCTACAAGAAGCTTCTAGGAAGTTCCCTGTAGGAAGAAGCTAGGAGAGCAACAGTCATTTACGCCCCTGTCTCTGAATGTTTTTTTACGGAAAGAGGCGAATGGAAAGAATTAAAAATGAGCCCAGGGGCTGGGATGTAGTTCAGCAGGTAAGAGTGGTTGCCTACCATGCACTGGGTTCAGCACACATTAGGTGGACACTGCGGTGCATGCCTGCAATCCAAGCACTAAGGAGAAAGTGAAGGCAGGAGAACTGGAAGTTCAAGGGCATCCTCAACTACACAGCGAGCTGGAGGCCAGCCTAGACTAGACAAGATGAGAGAGGAGAGGGGAGAGGAGGGAGGGGAGGGGAGGTGGGGAGGGGAGGGAAGAGGAGGGGAAGGGAGGAAAGGGGAGGAGAGAAGAGGAGAGAGAGCACACACAGAAGCCCCAGCCAAAGCAAATGGCCTATGAGACCGTGGAATGACCTTGGAAAAGCGAGCCCATGATGCAGGAAGCAGCGGTGGTATGGAAGGGGAAGCCAAGTGTAAGCTGGGGTTCTGTGTTCCCTTCACTGATTGTAAGCGGGAGAAATTCTTTTTAACCTCCATTTTCCTCAAGAGTAAAACAGTGGCAATGATACCTGTACCTCACAGGAATTAAGATCAAACAAGGTGAAGGTGTCTGATAAACTGGAATGACTATACAAGTAAAAGATAACTATTGGTACTGGAAGACAAACCATTAGGTACAAGTCAACTGCTTCTCCAGGTGGAAATGTATTAGAAGGATGGTTGGAAGTTAGTCTTCATTTTTATTACTTTTGGTGTGTTGGGAGCTAAACCCAGGCCTCCCACATGCTATCAGTGGGCTACAACCTCAGCACGAGTCTTAACTTTATTTATTTATTTTTTTTCCAGAGCTGAGGACTGAACCCAGGGCCTTGCGCTTGCTAGGCAAGCGCTCTACCACTGAGCTAAATCCCCAACCCCACGAGTCTTAACTTTAAAGGATAAAAAAAGCACAAACAGTTCTTCCTTATCTGTGGAAACTGGTAGTGATACTACATTCCTCTGTGAGATCCTTTTACACACCGTGAATGCTTTAATCCTCAAATACCTGACAGGTTCATGATTTGAGCATGGCCCTAGCTAGCCCACAGCACTATTGTGAAGGCTGTGTAGAGCCTCTGGGAAGTCGGCCTGGCTGGTGGAGTGGGTAGGCTTTTGAAGGTAGCACCTGATCCTGATTCTGGCCTGTTCACTAGTTTCTGTTTTGAGTCACGTGAACAAGCTGCATCCTCACGCTCTTGCCACTGAGAATGGAGCAGATCCTGACACCATACTTAGCTGCCACAACAGACTGGAACTGTGACCTAAAATAAATCCTTTCCCTTCAGATTGTTCTGTCAGGTATTTTATCAGAGTGATAGGAAACGTAACGAATACACTTGGACCGAGAGCTCTTGGAAAGAATACACAGCAAGACTTCTGCTGCTAGAGGAGTGGGTGAGTTTACCCTCTAGGTCAGAATTAGATGGAGGACAGTGGAGCAAAAACTCTCTTACCTGCTCAACGTAGGGAACGTAGAGGAAGATGCATCTTTCGGAGCGTTGACCAGTTCTGGGACACCAACACCAGCAATCTCCTCTATGGCCTTCAGAACATTGTCTGTGTGCTCCAGGTAGATGCTTTACAAGGTGTCAGAAGAGTAGGGTCACACAATATAGAATTCCTATCTGCCCTGCTTCCTGATTACCGTGTGAGAAAGTTTGCTTTGACACTAGCCCCCATCCCTGGGTCCTGCCTCTCCCCACCATGATGCCTAGACAATGGAGGCAAATGACCAGGAACCCAAACAAATCTCCCCTCTTTTAAGCTCATTTTCTCAGGCATCTTGTCAGAGGTGGAAAGCTGACTAACACAGCGACCACGTGCAACTACAGTCAGTATCTACAAGTACTCTACAGAAACCCGTGAAGGAAGGAACGAAAAGACAACCAGCAATAGCCTGTTGTTAGAACCAGGTCAGATGGGAGTGGTCAGTTCCCAATAAACATGTGACAAAGTTGCAGAAATTCAAGACATGGAGCCAAGCCTGGTGGCACCGGCCTGTACTCTCAGTCACTTGGGCGGTTAGAGACAGGAGGATCCCAAGTTCAAGGCCAGCTTGGGATACAGAATGAGTTCAAGGTGAACCTGGGCAACCTCCCAATGTCTCTGTCTCTCTCACATACATACAGATAAAGAGAAAAAGAAATTCAAGATATGCTACAGGAACTCAGGTACAGTACTGTTAGTATATTAGAACACGAGAGCTAGTAAATACACATCACCAACAATAATAAACTTTCTCTCCTTTAAAGGTTTATTTTTATTTTATGTGCATTTGTGTTTTGCCTATGTGTAAGTGTGTGTGAAAATGCCAGATCCCCTGGAACTGGAGTCACAGACAGTTGCGAATTCCATGTATGTGCTGGGAATTGAACCCGGGTCCTCTGGAAGAGCAGTCAGTGCTCTTAACTGTTGAGCCATCCCTCCAGTCCCAATAATAAACTTTTCTAAAGCTAAAAAAATTTTTTTAATGAGATGCTACTGTGTATTAGGTTTTCAAATAATTTCTGACAATCACTTTTTTTAGAGAAAGGGTTTCTCTCTCCATGTAGCTCTGGGTGTACTGCCGACAACTGCTGACATTCACTTTGTTTTTGTTTTTCAAGACAGAATTTCTTGGTGTAGCCCTGACTGTCCTGGAACTGTCACAGAGATCTGCCTGCCACTGCCTCCCTGCATGACATTCACTTGTAATAATAACAAAGATTCCAAACACTTGTCAAGAACTAAGAGTAAATAAAGTTTCAATTAAAAACACAGTTAAGGGCTGGAGAGATAGCTCAGCAGTTAAGAACACTGGCTGCTCTTCCATAGGACTCAGGTTCAATTCCCAGCACTTAATGGCTTACAAACATCTGAAGCTCCAGTTCCAGAGGATATGATGACCTTTTCTGACCTTTGAGGGCAGTGCATACACTTGGTGCACAGACATGCAGGCAAAACACCCATATAATAATAAAATGGAAACACAAAGAGTCAGATGGATAGTGTACCTGCATAGGCAGAAGGAACGCAAGTTCAAGGCTATCCTCAGCTACACGGTGAGTTCACTTCAACAAGCCAAAATAAATAATATAGACAAATAAATGCAGAAAGAAATACGCTTAGACACCCTGGAAGTAATGGATGTATCTTAGACATGGTGGGCAATAAGTGTATCTGACTCACTACTAACAAGGAAGGACACAACGCAGACTTCTCTGCTCTCTAATGGGGCTGCCAGTAAGGGATCAGCTGACAGCAGTTGGCAGAAGGAAAGCATCTTAGGATCCAAACTCCAAGCTATGTTCATTTATACCATCATTTGCTCTCAAGTTCCCCTAACAGAGGCCATGACTCAGTCCCTGACTAGATGAGGGATCCCAACAACAGCAAAATGGAAAAATGCAATCTGGCTCCCCAGAAGAAAGCAAACACCTTACCAAAGCAAATCATGCAGGTGGTCATTAAAATTGGTGTTCTTCTCTCTTTCCCCATGCGGCCATGCACGACAGAGGAGTTGTTTGGCCAGGGAGGCTGTTGGAAAAGAAGACAAAAAGCATTTCATTCATGATAAATCAACCTCATTCTTATTTTTTTTTTAATAAATGTTTTTTCAGATTTATTTTATCCATGTGAGTGCTTTGCCTGCAGGTGCGCCTGCATGTACATGTATGTCGGATGACTGAGGAAGTGGTAGACTCCATATGGGTGCTGGGAATTGAACCCAGGTCCTCCACAAGAACAAGTGCTCTTTTTTTTTTAAAAAGATTTATTTATTTATTATGTATGCAGCCTGCATAGATCTCATTACAGATGGTTGTGAGCCACTATGTGGTTGCTGGGAATTGAACTCAGGACCTCTGAAAGAGTAGCCAGTGCTCTTAACCTCTGAGCCATCTCTCCAGCCCCCCAGAACAAGTGCTCTTAACCACTGAGCCAACCCTCCTTCTTTTAGAAACTACCTTTAAAACCACAATTGTTAGCTGAGTGTAACTGATCATACCTACAATCCCAGCACTTGTGAGAAGGAGGTGGAAAACTATTGGGGGTGCAGAGACGACACTGCCAATAATCTCTTCCAAATTCCCTGACATAATTACATGAATAGGGTATAGGATGACATGGCAGCATATATGTAGTGTTTAATGACCGGGTACTCTTTTATCTTTCAGATAGTGGAGGAAGATTATTGATCAAAAGGATTTTTTATTTAAATTTTTTTTTTGTTTTTGTTTTTTGTTTTTGTTTTTCGAGAAAGGGTTTCTCTGGTATAACTTTGGAGCTTGTTCTGGAACTCACTCTGTAGACCAGGCAGGCCTCGAACTCACAGAGATTCTCCTGCCTCTGCCTCCCAAGTGCTTGGATTAAAGGTGTGTGCCACCACCGCCCAGCTGCATTTAAAAAAATATTTCAAGGTGTATTTTAAAAAGGTTTTTTAAAAGAATTTTGTGTATGTGCGTGTATCGGTGTGTGGGCATATGCATCTGAGTGTAGGCGCTTGCAGAGGCCAGAAGAGGCCACTGGATCTCTGAAGCTGGAGTGACATGCAGCTGTGAGCTGCCTGAAGTGGAGGCTGAGAACTGAATTCAAGTCCTTGGTGACAACAGCAAGCATTCTTAACCGCTGAGCCATCTCAGCCCCAGATTATTATTTTAACTTTAAGTTTTTGGCCTAACAGGCAATTTTGTTTTCAGGGAAGGTGTCTTGTGTGGGTAACTCAGTGTTTAAGTGCTTGTCTAGTATGCATAAAGCTCTAGGTTCTATGCCCAGGACCATATAAAACCAGGCTAGGTAGCATGTGCCTATAATACCAGCACTCAGGAAACAGAGCTGGGAGGATCAGAAGTTTAAGGTCATCTTTAGCATGATCACAGCAAGTCTGAGCCAGCCCGAGCTTCAAGAGACCCTTTCTAAAAAAAAAAAAAAAAAAAAAAAAAAAAAAAGACAGTCTCATTGTATAGTGCAGGCTAGTCTCAAACTCACAACTCTCCTTCAGCCTCCTGGGCACTGGGACTATAGGCAGATAGCACCAGCCCTGACCTAGCAAGCAACTGTTTAAAAAGCCAACTTGTTCCTGTTCCATTAACCCAACTGCCATAAATAAAACCATTTGTCTAAGACTGAGCCCAACCTACTTAATGACCCTGTCCTAACGCACAAACACATGGCCACCTGTTTTAGATAAAACCCTACTCATATTATTAATATAGGGAAAAAGATTTCTTTCACATTTTAATCTTGCTTTCTATTGTGCCATAGTTGGGAAATATAATCAGTGATATGCATTCGAAGAGCTATGATAAAGGATACTTAGAGAGAAGGTCCTAAGTTCCAGGCCCTAGAGAGGCATAATGGCACACACCTGTATTCCCAGAACTGGGGAGGCCAAGGCAGGAGGATCTGGAGTTCAAAGCCAAACTGGCTGCATAATAAGCTCTCCTCAGAGATGGGGAGAGGGCAAGAGGGATGGAGAGAGAAAGGGAACGAGAAAGAGGGGGGGAAAGGTCAGTAGATGATATAAAAGTATGAAAACGCCACAATGAACACATGCTTTAAAAAAGGTCAGGAGGAGCCAGGTGGTGGTGGTGCATGCCTTTAATCCCAGCACTCTGGAGGAAGAGCCAGGCTGATCTCTCTGAGTTTGAGGCCAGCCTGCTCTACAGAGTGAGATCTAGGACAGGTACCAAAACTATACAGAGAAACCCTGTCTCGAAAAACCAGAAAAAAAGAAAAAAAAAAAAAAAAAAAAAAAAAGGTGAGGAGGCTGAGGTGTTGGTGGCACATACCTTTAATCCCTGCACTTGGTGGGCAGAGACAGGCAGATCTCTGAGTAGACCAGCCTGGTCTACAAAGTGAGTTCCACAACAGCCAGGACTACACAGAGAAACCCTGTCTCTAAAACAAACAAGTCTAAAGACAAACAAAATTACCAAGGACTGAGGAAAAAAGGCTAAAGATAAACAGAAAATTAGATAGTAAATTATCAAGGATGGCGGGTGGAGCCTAATAGTTTGGCACTGGGTTTAATCTCTAGTACAAAAAAGAAGGAAATTTGGGGCTGGAGAGATGGGTCAGTGGTTAAGAGCACTTGCTAGTCTTCCAGAGGACCTGGGCTTGTTTCCCAGTACCCACTAGGCAGCTCACAACTGTCTGTAACTCCAGTTCTAGGGCATCTAATGCCTACTTTTGGTCTCTAATACATATGACACCCATGCAGGTGAAACACTCATACACATAAAATAAATACGTCTTCTTAAAAAAAGGAATAAAAGTGTACAATCAATTAATCTGACCAAAGTTACACAAAGCAATGACAGAGTCCTTTCTGAGAAAATGGTCTCATGGTGAAGCAAGAGGGCATGCCCATGATTTTGTGGGATTTACATGTAAAAATGCTCAAAGTTCTAGGAAACACTAGATTTACACGTGTAAGATATTAATCCTATTCACATCCTCCCTCCCTCAAAAGGGATCTGGGCTCATCACCAAGTTTTTCTTTCTTCTGGGTAGGTACTGCAGATTTCTCCAGCAGAGCCATCAGAAGTCTGAGAAGATAAAGACCACACTGGAAACTGGGAATGTATCGATGGAAATTTTGCAGATAACTGAAGCTCTGGCTGTAAAGAAGCAAGAAACAGAACAGACACAGGCATCATATCACATGCACTAAAGATGTCCTGACATGCACACAAGTCACCTGAGTCTTCTCCAAGTAGTTTACAGGGGCAGCAATACGGCTGTCACATAAAGGCCTGCTGACAAGCCTGCTAACTTGAGTTCAGTCTCAGGAAATTAAACGGTAGAAGGAGAAAGCCAACTCCTGCAAACTGTCCTCATATACACATATAAAAATGTAAGCAGTCAATGGCCTAATCACAAACAATTCTCCTCACTTTCAGGAACTTTAGCACCACCACCTTCTTTTTTTAAAGACAGGGTCTCATTATGTAGCTCTGCCTGGCCTGGAATTTGCCCTGTAGGCCAAGCTGGCCTCAGATTTACAGAGCTCAATCTGTCTCTGCCTCTTGAACGCTGTGACTGAAGATGTTTGGCATCACAGCTGGCAGAGTACTCAGTTTCATTCAAGAATCTTAACAGAAAAAGTTGGACAGAAAAAAGCTACACTAACAAAATTTTGGCCTAAAGGTGGTCACTTACACCAAGAAGTCCAAACATCAGGATACCACATGAAACCCTGCATCGATTATTTGCTATTTTGGGATGTTATGGAGGGGTGAGGAAGATATCATGAAGACCAGGCTGGCTTTGAACTCACCAAAACGATGTGATGTGATGGGGCACAAAAGGACAGGAAGGGATGGGATGGGACTGGAAAGACTGGCAATTAGTGTCAACTAGTTGCTCCCTACATACCCAACACTGCTAGAAGACAGAGTAGGTCCTTAAATAATCCAGAGTTGCCTAAGAATAGGGAGTAACTCCAACAGTTAAGAGACTAAGACAGGAGAATGGTGAATCTGAGGCCAGTCTAGGATACATAGCATAACCCTGCTTCAAAAAAATCAAAACAAAGGTTTGGAGAGATGACTAAGTAGTTAAGACCACTTACTGCTCTTCCAAAGGACGGGCACACGGACACACACACACACACACACACACACACACACACACACACACACAAGTAAATAGGGCTGGGTTCGATGTTGCATGCCATTAATTCCAGCACTTAGTAGGCAGAGGCTCCTGAGTACTGTGAGTTTGAGGACAGTCCAGCCTACATCATGAGTTCCAGGCCAATAGAGTTATATAATGAAAGCCAATCTCAAAAAAAAAAAATTAAATAAAATAAATCTTTAAAACATGAAAAAACACCTATGTTACGGGAAAGTGACAGATAAGTATAGACTTTGTTCACAACTAACAGTGAATGTTTTCCAAAAGAAATTCTGCCGATAAACTAGAATGCACAGTCTGACCCACCTGACAAGTTCCTCCAAGGGCTGTTCCTGTTCCGTCTGCTTTAGTCGGCTTGCGAGAACCTCCAGGGCGGAGTGTAGCAGGTGATGGTTTGAACGGTGAGTAAATCCTTTCCTAAAGTCAAGTCAGAAAAAGTGGTTCAGCTTGTCTCAGGAAGATTACTTGGGTAGTACCGAAGGGTCCTGGCCCTCTCCCTAGGCCAGTGATTCAACAGTTTGAGAATGGAATTTCAAGTTCTTAAGTATGAAATTCAGTCATAGATCTAAGCATCAGACTAGAAACTGAAGTGTAGGTGGGTGTGGTAGCACATGCCAATAATACTGACACTTGGGAGACAGGAGCAGGAGGACTGTATGTAGCTAGCCACAGCTACCCAGTGAGCTCCAGGCTGGTCTGAGGGATTTAGTAATATTCTGTTCAAAACAACAAAAGGAAACTGAAGCCAGGTGGCAGTGGTGGTGCACGCCTTTAGTCGCAGCACTCAGGAGGTAGAGGCAGGCAAATCTCCGAGTTTGAGGCTAACCTGGTCTACAGAGAGAGTTCCAGGACAGCCAGGGATACACAGAGAAACCCTATCTCAAAAACAAAAAAACAACCAACCAAACAAAACAAAACAAAAAAATAAATAAACCAAAAAATAACACAAAACAAAACAAAACACAAAGGAGTCGACTCGCACCCCTAATTACACTTTATTATGGATCTAGTGATGCTCACAGGCTTATTCTGCAAGGGCAACTGGGCTTTCTTTAGTCTGTGCACCTCAGTCTTTTCTAAAATGCAACTCAGTCACATTACTGAGTTGGTGTCCAGCCTCACAGGATTCAATAAGGAAATTTCCTCTTGGCATTAATAAGCCAAATCTTGAGGAATCTATCTCAGAATTATCTTATTGTTGCCCATTCCTTCCTAACCAAGACTATATCTCCAGGTCAGGCCCTTATCATTTTATCTGCAGAGCATGCAATAATTTTGACTATTTTTTTGTTTGTTCCTTTCCTTTCCCAAACTATCAGGCAAAAAGATTTTCCTCAAAAGAAATTTTCATTATTATCATGACTATGACGCCAAAATTGCTTTCCTAAAAAAGTTAGAAGTTGCAGAGTTTGCTCAGTGGTCAAGACCTGGTTGAGTCCCCAGTACTACAAGGTGGCTCTGGCCACGGGACTCCAGTTTCTGTGCTCTCTTCCCACTTCCTAGGCTCTGGCATGCTCATTCTACATAGACAGACACTAGGGCACTCACACATATACAGGTGTGCAAACACAAAATAAACACTAACAACTAAAAAAACAAAGACAAACGTAATTTTATAAAGTTAGAATCTTCTCCTTGACTTTGAAGAATCTGCATAATCTGATCCCTATGTCTTCTCTAGCAACATCTTCCTTCTCCTTTCATATATTTTGTGTTCGTGTGTGTGTGCGCGCATGTGCATTTCCTTAGTAATGAATACTCTTTTTTGTGTTTACCAAAAAAAAAAAAAAAAAAAATTGTCCGGGCAGTGGTGGTACATGCCTTTAATTCCAGCACTTGAGAGGCAGAGCCAGGCAGATCTCTATGAGTTCAAGGCCAGCCTGATCTACAGAACGAGATCCAGAACAGGCACCAAAACTACACAGAGAAACTCTGTCTCAAAACAAAACAAAACAAAAACAAAACAACAAAAAAATCTTCTTGATGAACTGTCAATGCAAATCTTTTTTTTTTTTAAAGATTTATTTATTTATTCTGTATACAGTGTTCTGTCTGTACGTATCCCTAAAGGCCAGAAGAAGGTGCCAGATCTCATTACAGATGGTTGTGAGCCACCACGTGGTTGCTGGGAATTGAACTCAGGACCTTTGAAAGAGCAAGCAGTACTCTTAACCTCTGAGCCATCTCTCCAGCCCCCAATGCAAATCTTTTATCAGGCATTGCTTTTTAAGTACTGAGGATATCAAAATGACAGACATCTGCCCTTGTAGAGAGTACTAGAGTCTAACAGGGAAGAAAAATAAACAATTTTAACAAAACGTATGATGTTTTACCAGAAGAGAATGTTAAAGTGTCAGAAGGGAGCTGAGGGCCAGGGAAGAGGTTTACCTAGTAAGGTCAGCGAAAATACTCAGAAGCTGAAGAGATTCAGTAAGAAGAGGGTACAGATCAACCAGCCAAGGATCCTGTAGAAGGATGCATATTTGAAGGTTGTCAGGTGAAAGCAAAGGAGGGTGCTGAATGAACTCAGTCTACCTGTGGGCAGAATGTGAGACAACGGGGCCTGAGCAGAAGCCAGACAACAGGAGGAGGTAAAGCCAGGCCAAAGGGTTAAGGTCAGGAAAGACTAACAGCCACCAGAGGTCACAACTGGGACAGGATCGGGTTAGGTTTGAGTAGGGAAGGCTGCGGTAACTCTTGTGTTGAGAAAGGACTGAGGCAGGACATCTGGAGAGGGCTGGAAAGGCTGACTGTGAAAACAGGTCAGATATGACGGAAGGCTGGAAGCAGGAGATGTCTATCTAGATGACGCAATCAATAGAATCTAGGGTTACATGTGGGAAGGAGTAGAAAGTAGGAGGCAAAAGAATAACTCTTGGGTTTTGGCACAAAAAACCAATCATGCCATTTCCAAGTGAGGCAAAGCTGGTGGAACAGTGATATTCTGCTTGGATCTGGATGTCATGAGTCTGAGGTGTCAACGACACATCTAAGGGGGTGTTGAGTAGGCAGTTGGATACAAGTTTGCCAATGGCTTGGAAGATAACATTCAGCATAAATTTAAGCTTGGGTAAAATTCTCCAGAAAACCTGTTCAAAGAGGACAGATGGGATGAAGCATGACTTAAGGAACAGAAATATTTAGGGGCATGCCTTTATTTCTACTTTCACCCAGGCTATGCCTCTAACTCTTAACCTCCCTAAAAACCAACTCCTGGGGCCAGTGGGATGCCAAGCCTGACACAACCTGACTTTGATCCCTTGGACCCACTTGGTGGGAGGAGAATACGCTAGTGTGCGCGCGCACACACACACACACACACACACACACACACACACTCACACTAAAATGTAAACACATTGTGTTATAATGTATTTTTGTCCTTATTTTAAAAAGAAACAGAGGTGGGGCTGGAGAGATGGCTCAGTGGTTAAGAGCATGTACTGCTCTTGCAGACAGCCTGATGTGGTTCCCAGTAACCACATCAGGCTGCTCACAACCACATGCAACTCCAGCTCCAGGAGATCCAATACCCACTTCTGGCCTTTGAGGGCACAAATACATATACACATAATTTTAAAAATGTAAATAAATAAATAAATAAATAAAAACATTGTTTCTTTAGAGACCGGATCAAGGGTGGGGATGTAACTCAGTTCGTAGAGTGCTTGCCTATCATGCATAAAGTCCTGGGTTTCATCCCCAGCACCATATAAAAACCAAGTAGGTGGAACAGGCCTGTAATCTAGCACTCAGGAGAAGAGGAAGGATGATGAAGAGTTAAGACCAGGCTCAGCTACAGAGCAAGTTCAAGGCCAACATGTGAGCTGCTGCTTTAAAAAGCCCGTCAAGTGCCACTGCCTCCCTGGTTCCCCAGATATCCAGGATTTCAGCTTCACAGTGCTCACTTTTTCACCACATCATCTGAGACTTCCTTACAATCACTTAAGGTAATTTAACAAATTAACAATATCTATCTCTCCCCCACCCCCACCCCGCGCACTTTTTCTCCGAAACAGGGATTCTCCATGTAGCCCTGGTCATCCTGGAACTCATTTTTGTAGCCCAGGCTGGCCTGGAATTCAGAGGTCTGCCTGCCTCTGCCTCCCAAGTGCTGGGATTAAAGGTGTGCACCATTCAGCTAACAGTTTCTCTTTTTATTAAGTAACAAAAATTATTTGCATTTTTAGGTGGGGTGTGTGCCTCTGTGCTATTCAGTCTGGTCTCAAACCCCACGTGAGCTCAGGTTATCCTTCGGCTTCAGCCTTCCCAGTAGCTGGATTACAGACAGGTACCACAGGCTGGCTCCTCTAGTTCCTACAGAATGCTTGCTACAAGAAACCAGAGTAAGAGGTCGAGACTTGTCATATCAGCTCATCAGTACACCACCTAATTTATCGAACTGCCTATAACACTGGCTCCATACGACTCAGTGGGTGTACAAGATCAAATGGAAAAGAACAAAGGGTCACAGTAAGGAGGGCTGGACTCATTTCCCTCCCTTCTTCTCTCAGGGGATAATCACAAGTGGGAGCAAGCACACACTCACTTCCCCCTTGGGCACTTCCTACTCACCAAGCAAAGAGAGCATGAAGGATCTGCAGCAGCCTCTGGTAGCAGGAAGACATGGTGTGGTGCTCCTGAGCGTTCACTCTTGGCTTGTCATCCACACTGAGATCTTCAGCACCTAAGCACTAAAGAGTAAAGACTTCAGTCTGGTTCCTCCCATAACTGTTCTCATTCCTCTTCAGTATTTCTCAGTTAGAAAGGGACTCTTGGCAATTACTTACAGACCCACAAAGCTAAGCCTGCCTGTAAGTTCATTTGTTCTTTTCTTTTCTTTTTTTGGTTTTTTGAGACAGGGTTTCTGTCTATAGCTTTGGAGCCTGTCCTGGAACTTGCTCTGTAGACCAGGCTGTCCTCAAACTCATGGAGATTCGCCTGCCTCTGCCTGAGTGCTGAGATCAAAGGCATGTGCCACCACCACCTGGAAACTTTTCATTTTTTTTTCTCTTCCTTTCTCCTCCCCCGCCTCAAAAGTTTCAAAGCCTGCCTGTCCAGCCACTCTGGACATTCTTGCACCCTCTCTGAAGACCACGCTCAGCCTATGCAGCTGTTCATAGACTTCTACTGCTGAGTCTGCCTGCTTGCTCCCCTGGCCTCTAACTCAGAGGGTATAACTCTCTCTCTTCCTCTTACCTCTTTCCTCCTGCTTCTCCTCCCAGAGCTACCTACACACGGGAGCTTGCCTGCCTGTGCTTACATGGTTTCTAGTCTTATAATAAGACAGTCTTCTGACCTGGAAGTAGTTGTGAATGTTCTCCAGATGGTTACACATTGGGGTTAGCAGTTGAACAACAAAATGAACAATGTCCTGGACAGATCTCTGATGAAGATGTGAGAATCCAATATTACGGCTTCCTTTATTCTACAATAAATCTCAGAGTTATAAGGGGGAAACTGGATAAATTCTTTAAAATTAATCATTATTTAAGTGTTTAAAGTTGTGATTCCAGATAGAAGAGGTAATTTACTTGCCTAAGATAATATTATAACAAAGGGATAAAAATGATAGCAAAAGAAAAAAAGAAACTTCACTTTGTTTTAAATCTCTGAGAGAATGGATTTTGTAGAGATAGAACAGTTCGATTGAAAAGTATAGACAAGGGCTGGAGAGACAGCTCGGCAGTTAGGAGTGCCTGCTGCGCTTGAAGAGGACCCTGGTTTGTTTCCTAGCACCCATAGGGTGGTTCCAGGGGGATGTGACACCCTCTTCTGATCTCTGTGGGTACGATAAGCACGTGGAACACACACATACACACAGGAAAAATACTCATACACTTAAAATAAAAATAAATCAAAATATCTTTTTAAAAAGTATAGACTTGCCAGGCATCAGGTGATGTATGCCTTTAATCTCTGGAGGGTGTTGGAGGCAGGAGGATCAGGACTTCCAGGCAATTCTCTGCTACATAGGAAATTCAAGTCCAGCCTTGGCTATAGAAGAGTGTCTCAGTAGACCATCATAACTAATGAGTTTGAGCTCATGTATAGAGCACAAATAACACACATATCCATATTTTACCATCCGTACAACCCAAGGGCTTCCCCAATGCTAGGTGCTTTTGTTCTTTCTATACATATCTGAGGCTCTGGCCTCTCTGGCAGCCAAGTTCTATACTGAATTTTATACATGCTTAGATTGGGAGGCTATCAAACCTGAGGCTACAGGTATAGCTCAGTGGTAGTCTAATGAAGTTCTGGGTCTGAGCCTCAGTACTGCAGAGAAATGAGGGGAGACCTGAGAAAGGTCACAATTCAAAATGTTTAGGACATTTAGAAATAAATTTCATGTTTAGGGAGTCTCTTCAATTTTCTGTTTTAAACACACAGACACAGACACAGACACAGACAGACAGACAGACAGACAGACACACACACACACACACACACACACACACACACACACACGGTGTGAGGAATCCAGCCTCAGCCTTTAAGTATATTAGACTACACTACAGCCCAGCCTGTGTAGGGCAAAGCACCTTCAATCTGGTAATAGAAATGCCATCAAGTTACCTAGGAAATTAAACATAACGCCAGGATACTCAGCACTAGCACCTGCTTGTTTCCAAGTTTTCTAAGCCCTATCTCTACTAACCTTGAGGAAGCAGATTCTCTTGGCAAAAGAAGGTGTCAGTACATTCTCTAGCTTCTGGGAAAGATCTTCCAGCAAGAAAAGCAGCTCGGCAGGCCCAAGCTGTACAACTTCTGTGGCCTGTACCATAGAAGATGAAGACTAGCTTCAATCACGCCCTATTCACAATACTTTTGGGGTTCTCTTGTTCATCCCTCCCACTGGTGAAGAACTGAATTTGACTTTTAATCAAAAGAAGGAAACAGGGGGCTAGACAGCAGGCTGAGTGGACAAAGCACCTGCCACACAAGCACAAGGACAAGAGTTCAGATCCCCGGCACCTATTTACACAGGTGGCAAGGACTTCACCCACTCAGCCATCTCCCAGAGTTCTCAGAGGCCACATCTCCTTCCACTTTTTCACTACTATTCACTGTGGAGAATCACTCTGTAAGTACACGGCAAGAGACGGAATGGGTGAAATGTCCCACCTAGATTGCTCATTCAATATCTGCTTACGGAGAATCTTCTACGAGCAGATTGATGAAGAAAAACTTAAAAAGGTAAAAATTCACACCATTTAAAATATTTTAGTCTGGAGAAATCCCAATCTCTAATGGAAATCCTCATCAAAAGTTACCTTCTGTGAAAATAATCTCTATTGTCAACTTTACTAGGAAGAACACTCTCTTGTTGAAGTTCAGATGTGAATACAGTGTGGAGAACTCATCTCTACATCCTCTATCCCACCTCACTGACTGAAGGCAAGCAGCATACTGTGTGTACTACTGTCCTGCCAGTGTGTCTAGGTCAGTAGTCAACATAGAAATAGCCTCTATTAGTATCTACTTGATGCTGAACAGATGTTGTGAAAACGGACAACAACAGTGATTCTTTAAGTCCTAAGAGCACTACCTGGTAACCTGCCAGTAAGGATCACAGAACCAGTTCTGTGTTTTATAACCTCTGACACGCTGAGAAAACCTGGAACTTGTGAGCAACAGGACAAGGATGACTACTCACCACTGCGCTCATATCAAGGCCTCTGAAGTCAGAAACCAACCTTTCCTTTTCTGTCTTCCCCTTTCGTCTCGTCTGTCACTGCTCTCACAGAGGGCCTCACACTGCTGGGCGAGTGCTCTGCCACTGAACAGTATTCCCAGATTTTAACTTCATTTTTTGCTGTTTTGTTGAGACAGAGTGTCTCTATGTTAGCCCTGGCTGTCGTGGAACTCACCAGGCTGGCCTTGTATCTGCCTGCCTCTGCCTCCCCAGTGCTAGGTTTAAAGTCACGTGCCATGACACCTGGGCCAACTACTTTAAGTATCTGTGTTCTTGAAATATGAACCTACAAGGTTAAGTTCTGGGATCCTAGACTGTCACTTACTTCAGTATGCATTTCAGTGTCTAAGATGAACTTGGTCACAAGTCCAGAATGTAGAATAGAGAAGACCTCAATGTCCAGCTCTCGGAAAAAAGCACGGTAACTCTGCAGCGACACAAATGTCTTTCCTTCCTTCCCCGTGGACTCCTGCGGGAAAGGGTGGAGCAAACAAAAGTACTAAAGTCTCAGATATCAACCTAATTACAAATATTTTAATCTAATTTTTTTAATTGTGTGGGTAGGTGGGTGGGATATACACATGTGAGTGCAGAGGCTCTGGAACCCACTGAAGCTGGAGCTACTGGTGGTTGGAAGTTACCAAACGTAGGTGCTAGAAACGGTCTGAAAAGCAGTAAGTACTTTTAACCACTGAGTGATCGTCTCCTCATCCAGCCAAATTTAATTTTAATTAACATGCTAAAGTACAATACACATTCATGTTTGATAAAGTTATAATTTCCTTACGTCATCACATTCCTGTCCCCAAATTCTCTAACTACCCCTTAAGCCAAGGCACTGGCTAGAGTATAGCAAGAGAAGTCAACATCTTCGGTTGTTTCTACTTAAGGATGGACTGCTAGGTAAATTAAAGCATGTGATTTACATGGTACAGAAGGCGGTGAGCTTAAAGGCTAGGATGATCTAGTTTCAAACCTTAGCTCATGTGTATGTCTCTTGTGGCTTAAAAACTTTTATGACATTTTACTTAATTCTCTGTGTTTGTTTGCATGCCACGTACATATAGAGGTCAAAGAACAATTTGTGGGAATTGGTTCTCTCCTTCCACCACGTGAGTTCTGGGGACTGAATTTAGGTCATCAGGTGTGACAGCAGGTGCCTTTGCCGTTTGGCCATCTTGCTAACTATATTTCGTTTTGTTGTTTTGAGACAAGGCCTTACATGTAGCCCAGATGGTCTCAAACGTACGATCATTTTCCTGCCACAGCCTCCCAAATGCTGAGATTGTAGGCATGCACCACCACACCCAGGTCACTACGTTTATGGGCTGGGGAAAAAAGGAGAAAGACCACAAGAAGAATATATAAAAGAATATCATGCTAGGCATGGAAGTACATGACTGCAATCCCAACACACAGGACACTAAGGCAGAAGGACCATGCGTTTGAGATCACCCTGGGCTACGTAGTGAGACCCTGTCTGAAAAACCCAAGGCACAGGGCAGTGTATTATAAGACATAATGTGACAACTACTATAAATCAGAGTTCCAAGTACCACAGGGGAGCAAAACACAGATGTAAAGTATGCAGAAGATAGTTAGAAAAAGCAGCCATCTGTGCAGCAGAAATAAGACTGTTCTACTTTGACTCCTGTGGCTATGAGAAAACACTCTCACCAAAAGTAACTGGGAGGGGAAAGGGCTTATTTGGCTTACCCTTCCAGGTCATACTCCACCACTGAGAAAAATCAGGGCAGGAACCGAAGCAGAAACCATGGAGGAGCAATGCTTGCCAGCTTGCTCTCTAGCTTGCTTCTGTTCATGCTCAGCTAGCTTTCTTAAACAACCCAGCCCTACCTGCCTAAGGATGGTGCCACCCATAGTGGACTGGGCCCTTCCCCATCAATCATCAATCCAGACAATCTCTCAGAGACACTGCCACAGGCCAATCTGATCTGAGCAACCTGTCAACTGAGACTGTCTCTTCCAAGGGACTGTACATGGTTTCTAGTGGGACACAACAACCAAGGATTTAGAGAACAGTGCAAACTCTTCTAGTTGAGGGTCATTCATTTGCCTCTCTCCCCATTTCTTCCCTACAAAACATACAAAGAATAAGGCCAGCCTTATTCGCACTGAGCAGTCACAAACCTCTGTCACATATCCCATACCTTATCTACTTGGCTTCTACCAGATGGCACCATGTCATATTCCGAAGTATCTTCTGTTAGAAGTGTTTCAGTGGAGGATGCTTTGCTATCAGCTTTTTGTTTCCTCCCCCCTATAGTGCAAAAGAGAAAAATGACTTAAGTAATCAGCAAGTGTGTTTTGCCAAATAGAACTCCCCAAGAAGGGAGAAAGAAATTTTATGATTCCAGCTACACAACATTACACACCTTCCAATAAAGGTTTGATGATACGATTTTTCTAATTACTGTATAAGCACCGCTCATCAACCAACTGTGCCATTGGCACGCTGAATTGTTTTTTTTTAACTTTCTCCTTTTTAAAAAAAAAAAGATTATCTATTTATTAAGTATACAATGCTCTGTCTTTATATACGCCTGCACACCAGAAGAGGGCACTAGTTCTCATTACAGATGGTTGTGAGCCACCATGTGGTGGCTGGGAATTGAACTCAGGACCTCTGGAAGAGTAGCCAATGCGCTTAACCTCTGAGCCATCTCTCCAGCCCCTGATCTTTTTAAATACTAATGTCATGATGCATATAAGCCAATGTGGCTTAGATAGGGACAAGATAGGAATGTACTCACCCATCTTTCCTTTGTTTCTGTTTTTTGTTGAAATAGCAGAACTGCTCCAAGGTATCTTATCTAAAGTATCCAAGTCAACGTTTGCGAAAGGTGGAACATAGTCTGGGATGACTGAAACAGAGCAGGAGCAATGAATACCAATTATCTGAACACCTAGAAACAGGCTTCCAAAATCACCACTGCAGCAGCGAATGCCAGTCATCTGATGTGGTTTGGGCACAGTGAAATGGAACTTAGAAGAATATTATATTATAGTAACTGATTATGATCAATTAATACAAAACCATTTTCAAAAAGAACATGAAATAGCCAACCAAACAAAAAGAAACTAAAAATAAATCACTTAGAAATCCAAAGATATTAATATTTGATGACATAACTTTTTGTTTTACATACCGTTGTTTAAGATGAGGGCCTGAAGAAGGCCTATTCTCCCTAGAGAATTAAGCTGGCATTTTTCATTTTGTTTTTGTGCCTGTCTGTCTCTATTTTTTTTTTCCCCCTGAGACAGACGGTTTCTCTGTGTAGCTCTGGCTGTCCTGGAACTTGCTCTGTAGACCAGGCTGGACTCAAACTCACAGAGATCCACCTGCCTCTGCCTCTCGAGTGCTGGGATTAAAGGCATGCGCCACCACTGCCTACCTGTCTCTCTATGATAGGGTCTCACTATGTAGCCCTCGATGGTATTGAACTCATAGAGATCTGCCTGCGTCTGCCTCCAGAGTGCTGAGATTAAAAATGTGTGACATTACACTCAGCCCTAAGCTGGCACAAAAAAATTTTGTTATTAATGTGTATGAGTACTTTGCCTATGTGTATATCTGTGCTCCACATACATGCCTGGTACTCACAAGGGCCAGAAGATGATGTTGAATCCTGTGGAAATGAAGTTATAGACAGCTCTGAGCTGCCTTGTGGGTACTTCAAATCAAACTCTTCTAGAAGAGCAGCCAGTGCTCTTAACTGCTGAGCCATCTCTCAGCTAGTGCTAGAAGCTAGCATTTTAAATCAACCAGTTAAGAGTCAGAAGGAATAAGAAGACATTCATCTTTACTGCTGGTTTGTGACTATATTTAATAAAGCAAAGGTTAGCTGGCTGTGGAGGCAGAAACAGGTAGATGTCTATGAGCTAGAGGCCTGCCAGGTCTACAGTTCAAGTTCTAGGATAGCCAGGGCTACATAGAGACACTCTGTCTCAAAAAAACTAAATAAATGGCCAGGTGGTGGTGGCGCATGCCTTTAATCTCAGTACTTGGGAGGAAGAGGCAGGTAGATCTCTGTGAGTTCGAGGCCAGCCTGGTCTACTAATTGAGTTCCAGGACAGCTAGGAATGTTATACAGAGAAACTCTGTCTCAAAAAGCAAAAACAAAACAAAACAAATACATAAAGGTACGCTGATAACTGAGGCTTAGGGCACAGCCCTTCTTACCTGCCAAGTACTTCTCTAGGATTTCCTGAAGTTCCACAAGGTCCTTTAGCCGACTAAGGACTTTGCCCTTCATCTCAGGAGATGTCTGTTGGCAGAAGGCATTCACAACCTGCAAGGCACAAATTCTGTTCATTCGCGGACATCAACCTCATTTGCTTTACTTTGCTGGGGATGAAATGTTCTTTTACTACACTAAATATTTTTTTTTTAATATAAAGCATATGAGCCTGGTATGGTGGCTTATATCTACAATCCCAGTAGTTGGGACACTGAGGCAGGAGCATCACCATGAATTTGAGGCCAGTCTAGTCTACATAGAGAGATGCAGACCAGTCACTAAGACTGTCTCAATCAAAAAAACATACAAGGAAGCAGATATATCTGTGTATGAAATAGTGTATCATAAAATGTGCTAATCTGCAAGAAAATGAAAAAGTCTCACAGACCAGACTGGTTTTAAACTCAGTATGTGGCTGAGGATGACCTTCAACTCCTGATCCTCCTGCCACAACTTCCCAAGTGTGGGAGCTAGAGACAGGGATGTGTCAGCACACACGGTTATGTGGTGCTGGGGACAGAAGCTAGGGCTTCATGCATTAGTGTATAACAGACAACCCACAGCTGTCTGTATTCTAGCAGTCTCCATAAAAGAAAAGATACAGATGGATAAAACTGTAATGAGCATATGTAAATGAAACTGCAAGAAATAATAACAAAGTATGCAAGAAGTCTAAGATGTGCCTTTGTTAACAGAAAAAGGAGAGCATTTCTTCCTGAAGCACTTGTTTAGAAACTATTTAAAAGTTGATCTAAATTCAGAAAGACAAAGTTTAGGAGGAAAATCTGAATTAATAAAGAAAAAATTATTTTTAAAAAGATTTTTAAATTTTTATTTGTGTGTGTGTGTGTCTATTTTAATGTGCACATGCATATGGGCGACCTTGAAGACCAGAAGAGCCTGGAGCTGGAGCTGCCCTCAGCTGAGCCTCCCAATGCAGGCACAAGGAATCAAACTCTGGTCCTCCAGAAGAGCAGCACAGCGATCTCAGCTGCTGAGCTCTCACTCCAGTCCCACAGAATTTCAAAGGATAAAATGACAATAAAATCCTACTTTCTACAATCCCATTTGGAAATTATGACTCAGTGACGGGAAAAAAGCTAACATAGACTGTAATACAGCAGTGTTCTCCCTGGGCCAAAATGCAAGAAACCTGATTTTAACCCAACTTCTATGTACTACTGGTTATGCAATCAGGTAGACGATCAGACAGCATGCACTTCAGCAAATCAAGTCTTACTCTATCTACTTCCCATGTCCCTTGGGTGGGGTCGGTAACCTTTCTAAGCTTTTCTGCTTTGCCCATAAAGCGGGAGCTGTTGCACAGATGTGAAGTACAATATAACCAAAAGGCAGAGGCAGCAATGAAACGCCGCCATTACCAACGTCCACAAACACCCTCTGAAAAGGAAACCGAGTCCAGAGAGTGAACAGAGGCCCAGGCAATAGGAACAGGACTTCCCAGCACAGAGGCCATGCTATGGAGAAGTGGGAACGCAGGCGGCCTGGAAAGCCAGCTACACAGTGAGCGTTCTAAGTATTCTGACTGGGAACATCAGGAAGTACAGATGGTCAGCAGGGGTGGGATACGTCTGCCAGAGAAGCACAGGCAGTGGTGCTTCAGGGAGACTTTTAGGGAGTTTGTAAGAGCCAAGAAAAGAGTTTTCTTTTAAGAGGTGGTGGCGCACGCCTTTAATCCCAGCACTCGGGAGGCAGAGGCAGGCGGATCTCTGAGTTCGAGGCCAGCCTGGTCTACAGAGCGAGATCCAGGAAAAGCGCAAAGCTACACAGAGAAACTCTGTCTCGAAAAACCAAAAAAAAAAAAAAAAAAAAAAAAAAAGAGAGAGAGAGAAACTACAGATAGTAAAGTGAAACATTGCAGTAATTCTACTCACCTCTCTGAACCAGTTGAAAGTAAGGAACGTGAGTGAACACATAAGTGAACGCTCTTTAGCAGACATGGACTCCAGTTTCTCTCCAGGTTCCAGGTCGAGGAGGAACAGAGGACAATCTGAGAAAGAACAAATGCCCCACCTTCCTTTAGCTCAAAGAAGAAGAACATGGGTCCTGCCCCCACAGCTACCTGCTTGCCTCTTAAGCTCCTATTTGAGGGCCAAGCTTTGTTTTGTTTCAAAAATCCTTCCACGTTAGTGTCAAAAGAATACCTTTACCCTATGGAGGCCTGCTGGAAACAGCACTTCTGAAAGGTAAATATGTCTGGAAGGCTATGGGGTAAGGCCATTTTTGCTGGCTATAACTGCGGTCTCTAGACAACAGAGAGCATACAGCTCTTCTTAAGACTTAAGGTGTTTATGTCCGAGATGAAACAGAATTCTACTATGTGCTTATGTATACAAAGCAAAAACCAACATAGTGACTCCTGGAGATAAGCAATATAGGGAAGGGAAACTCGGGCCCATGGAAACAGTGTTATGGTTCACGGCAAATTCCTAAGCAGTCTTCCTGTAAAGGCCAATGGTCACAAACTGTGTGATGATGCTATACCCCTCTCAGATTTAAACTAATGAAAAGTGAACACATACAAGTGGGAGACCAAAAGAAAAGAGAGAAAAAAAAAAGTAAAGAAGAAAAGAATGGAGAAAAGAAAAAGTTTACCATACAGCATTCAGCAACAATTACAAAGAGAATGACTGGTTCCACGTAAGCTCTTTTGACTGAAATTCCATTATTATTGCAATTCTCATCTATGACGTTAGAAAATTCCACCTCACATATACAAGTAGGCCCTTGCCTACTTTTACCAAAAGACCACAATGAAAGGATCTGAGAACTGCACCCCATACCTAAGAGACCATCAATCTCATCCAAGTTTCCATTATGTTGTCTTGCCACACAAAGTCTCAGCAGCCGGAAATGGGAAGCCAGGCACAAAGGAGACATCGATCTAGGAAGGAAAAATCCACTCCACTTAGTACCACAGTCATATTAATCCAAATCTATAGGAGCCACTTTTATAATTAAAGATAAACAGCAAGCACTCAATGAATGCTCAGGAAACAATGGTCTAAAGTGCAAGAAGGCAAAGGGTATGAGTGGTGGGATGAGGCAGAAGTAGGAAGGAGGGAGGCAGAGGCAGCAAAGGATGTTCATGGGAAGAAAGAAAAGAGCAAGGAACAGCAAACAGCCTAGTGTAGTGTGTGCTGACTGTCAGGGGCAATACAAACCTCAATCCCAGGGACCAAGAAAAAAAGGAATCTGACTGAGTCCCTCTAATAACTCCAGATACAATCTTTCTTAGAAGAAACACTTTGATGCAAGGACTCACACATTAAAAGAACTATGAAATGGGGCTGCTGAGATGGCTCAGGGCTAAGAGTGACTACTGCTCTTGCAGAGAACCCAGGCTCAGTTCCCAAAACCTACATGGTGGCTCACAACCACCTATCACTCTACCTCTGGGGGAGCCAACATATTCTTTTAACCTCCATGGGCTCCTACATGCATGTGGTGCAGATACATGCACTTAGGCACACACACTTAAATAAATAAATTCATCCATTCATTAATATTAAGAGACTTTTTTTTAAAACAATAGGATTCCCCATGAACATTCAAAATACCAACAGAATGGAAAAGCACTAACTTTTGGCTTGATTCTTGTGAAGTCACTTGACTTCCATCTTCTGCAAATTCCCGAAGGAAGAGTGGTAGGAGGTTGATGACAATACCATCCTGAGTGCTGTATTCTTCCAGTCCATAGAGAGCTTTCACAGGAAATGGAAAGTCACTGTGAAGAGAACCCAAAATCTGATGTCCCAACTGGGAGGAGAACAAGGCTATAGGGGAAATAGCTGGAACAAACCAACTTCAAGCAAAGACAAGTATGGGAAGAAGCCATAAACAGAGAACAAGTGGGGACCTTCTCAGCAGTTCTACAGCTGGGTACAGGGTGTTAGGGCTGGGGCGGGTAAGCTATAGGGGCAGACTTGACTCGAGGGCAAAAGTAGTGTGGAGTTTGTATTAGCCACTGAACCGATACAATTTCCTCACCAGTAGAGCCAACCCAGGAGGTAAACAGCACTTACCCTTCTGGAACAGCACAGAAGTCCACCACAAAGGCATCTTGGAAATCATTAAAGATGGTCTGCCCAACCCATTCCTTCCGGGTGCAAACAAGAATGGTGCAGTGAGGGGCACATTTGCTACTATAACCCTAGATAAACTGCCACTAACCTTTCTACACCTCAGGCTCCTCGTTTCTAAAAAGGAAATTGTAACAGACCTCCAATACTGTAAAGGAGATAACGTACAAAAAGTGCTTCCCCCAGTGCCTGGCACACAAATGGTGCCAATCACCAACAACCTTCTTGTCATTTTACAGTTACATCATCATGTGGAGGAGACTCAGGAGAGCCCTGAGGTGGGTGGAGAACAGCCTCCCAGCTAGAATGCAAGAGCTCACACTGCAACAGAGAGAGAGACTTAATGTATCACAAAGAAGCTCTGATGCTTTGTTGCTTTAAGAAAAGACACTTGGGGGCTGAGCGGTTAGGAGCACTGACTGCTCTTCCAAGGACTTGGGTTCAATTCCCAGGACCCACATGGCAGTTCACAACTGTCTGTAACTCCAGTTCCAGGGGACCTGAAATCCATGGAAAAACACTAATGCATATAAAATAAAAAAGAAAAGACACTTGGATGCTCACACCAGTCATTCCAAAACTGGGGATGAAGACGTAGGACTACAGCTAGTTCAAGGGCAGCCTGGTCTTTATAAAAGTTCTAGTTAACCAGGGCTATACAGTGAAACCTTGTCTCAAGAACTAGCTCCCACTTGTCACCCCCAAAGCAAGACACTGTTCTTACCAAGGTTTTTGGAGCCAACTTTCTTTCTTGGATCAGGTTGGCAAATTCATCATAATAAAGAGAAGAGGCCCAAGGAGAATGCTCAGTGCAAGAATGAACCAGTTGTAGCAATGAAGTCACCTGCAGTCGGCGGAGAGAAGAGCTGTGACTCTTGGGCTGCCGACCCTTCCTAAATTTGTCTCTGCACTCCACAGTAAGTTCTCTCCAATCTCACGGCCAAAACTCAGCGAGGCACTCCTGAGCCTCTTGTGCAGTCTGCCTCTTTCCAAGCATACTTCATATCCAAAGCCAAAACGAGGCTGGAGTGGCAGACTCAGGTATGGACAGTAAGTATGGAAGGAGAGAGACAAGTAAGACGAAGAACACTGGATGTGTCCTAGAATGAGAAGGAGGGCATGGTATCCCATGCCTATAGTGCTGGCAGTTAGGAGGCAGAGACAGGGGGAACCCAGCAAGTTCAAGACCAGCCTAGTCTACACTGTAATTCCAGCCCTAGAGCTACATAACAAGACCTTATCTTTAAAAATAGTTACTTGAAGACATTTTTGAAAGGAAATATACAAAATACTCCAGCCACAGACGTAGCTCAGTGGTAGTGTTTGCCTAGTATACACAGGGCCCTGTAATCCATCCAGCATTGTAAGAAAAAAACAAAAAAACAAAACCCACACTACTTCTGGTAAAACCGCAGTGACAAACAGCAAGCTCTGAGAACTGGCAAACAAAAAAACTGGCAAAAAAAAAAAAATCTGACTATGTTATAGAAACTTACCTGTGTACACTCTTCACTGCTCAGGTCAGCTCTCCTCTGGGTTGAATTAGATGGCACACTTCTAGAAACAAATAATTTTAACTTCATTTTTGTAATATTTTATAATAATTGGCAGTAAGTTTAAGAGTCCTGTGTTCTTTCAGACAAGAATAGACACAAAATTTCATGAAGGCATGAAGAACTATTTATTTTCTTCATATAAAATGTAGGTTACAGTGAAATATGATCACCCCCCTTTTTTGAGACAGGGTCACACTAGGCGGCCAGGCTTATGTCAAACTCCTGTATGCAAGTGACCACTCTGCCCCAGCACCTGGAATTCTGAGGATTTTGTAAACAAGTAAGACCAACTTCTATGTATTTTTAAGGGCACACTAAATTAGTAATAAGAGAATTTTTTTTTTTTTTGAGATGGTAACCTGACCATGTTGCCCAAGCCAGCTTTGAACTCCTGGCATCAAGTGAGCCTCGTTCCATGTGCCCAGCTAAATAAAACATTTCTTCAGTATGTAGAATGCTCTGGGCATTGTCCAAACCACTGAATACTCTTGATAACTCTACAAAGTAAATACAATTAGCATTTCACAGTCATCAAACTACACAGGCAGAAGCAGAATAAGTTGCCCAAGGTCATTTAGCTAATAATGGAGCCAGGACTGGAGCCAGACAAGCAGTATGGATCAGTGAATACTGTTAACCAGCCCACAGCAGCCTCTTCAGACTGCTCTTCTTCCCTTTTTCTAGCTATTAGGCTGATTCTAAGGACATTTCCTGAGCTCTTAGGAATTCCTGACAAATCATTTCCAAAGAAGCATGAACTGAACTGTACTGTCAGTTTAAAATGACATACCATGAAGCCCCAGCTGGTACTTTTTAGATGCTATAACTGAAGCACATAAGAGCATGTAAGGAGAGAATCCACAAAGTAATTGTATTTGTACCAAACATGAAGCTCCAGACAGGATTAATACAGCAATAGAGAGCCTAGGTCAGAAGCAGATTCTAAATAATGAATTTCAGGACCAAGTTTAGCCTCTGTGGAAAGATTTCCAGCACCACACCTCTAGGCAACACGACAATTAATAACTATGATATAACTCTATAAAAACTGTACATGATATATACAGTCAAGATTAGAAGAGAATGGGCTGGGCAGTGGTGGCCCATACCTTTAACCCTAGTACTCGGGAGGCCGAGGCAGATGGATCTCTGAGTTCAAGGCCAGCCTGGCCTACAAAGCGAGTTCCAGGATAGCCAGAGCTGTTACACAGAGAAACCCTGTCTCAAAAAACAAAACAAGACGGGCAGTGGTGGCACACGCCTTTAATCCCAGCACTTGGGAGGCAGAGGTAGGCAGATCTCTGTGAGTTCGAGGCCAGCCTGGACTACCAAGTGAGTCCCAGGAAAGGCGCAAAGCTACACAGAGAAACCTTGTCTCAAAAAAACCAAAAAAAAAGCCGGGCGGTGGTGGCGCATGCCTTTAATCCCAGCACTCGGGAGGCAGAGCCAGACGGATCTCTGTGAGTTCGAGACCAGCCTGGGCTACCAAGTGAGTCCCAGGAAAGGCGCAAAGCTACACAGAGAAACCCTGTCTCGGAAAAAAAAACAAAAAACAAAAAACAAAAACCACACAAAAAGGGGGAAGAGAATGGGTTGCAGAAATGGGCCAGCAGTTAAGAATGTGTGGGTTGCTCTTGCAGAGGACCTGAGTTCAATCCCCAGCACCCCCATCAGTCAGCTACCATCTGCCTGTAACTCCAGCTCCAGGAGGATCTGACAACTTTAGTCTCCATAGGTACCTGCACTCATGTGCATATACCAGTCTACAAGAACATAATTAAAAATAACAAAAATAAATCCTAAAAAAGATTAGAAGAGAACATGGAAAAGAAGCAAGACATGTTTCTTCTTCTCACACAGAGAATGTCTCGATTAAGATAACGGCTGCTTAGATGCAAGATTGTAAAACATCTGTATCGAACTTCTGCCCTCCGGGGTTCTCCCATTGTGCTGTAAGCCTGTATTTAAGACCTCCTCCCTCCTTCAATAAACAGCATTCAGCATAAAAGAAAAAAAAAAAAAAGATAACGGCTGCATACTAAAACGTGCTTGTGGGCACCACCATGGCTAACTGATGCTGAGGCAGAGAAAGCAGACTCTGAGTACCTGTCTTCCGCCATGATGCCGGCCATGGTGACTGCACCAATGATCCCGATGAGCTTGTACTTGAACACAGTGCTAGAGAGCTGCTTTCGTATCACCAGGTGCATTTCATCCTGCAATGTGTTCAGGACAGAGAAAGAAGAGGCTGGAGTGACAGCAGGACATACCACTACTGGAGCTACATTCCATTCTCTAAGTCTCAGGTAGAAGATGGGAAATGGTTTTAAAGTTCAGAGACCAATTATACAAAGCTCCCAGAACAAGGCACACACATCCAGCAACAGCTGTTAGTCCTGCCATGGCAGCTGTTCTAGGACATGAGAATCACTGTGGTGTGGCTGCACAGCTACAGCAATGAGATACAATAACCTATTTTTAAATATGTTGATTTTGTGTGTGTGTGGGGGTGCACCTCGTGTGCAGGGTAGGGGTATGGAAGTCAGAGGACAATTTTTAGGAGTGGGTATATGATCAAACTTAGGTTGTCACACTCAGCAGCAAGTTACATTACCCACAAAGCAATCTTGGTGGACCACAATAAACCATTTAGAAATAAATTTAATCAGGGAAGCAAAATATTTACATGTTAAGATCTATAAGACACTGCTGGGCATGGGGCATAATTCTATAAACAGAACTTGAGTTTGAAGCCAGCCTTGGTTACATACAGAAAAATATTGCTGAAAGAAATGAATGGACTAAATAATGAAAAGATGTCCCATGTTCTGGATTAGAGAATTTGATATACACCATGAAAAATTGTCTCTGTCAAGGCACCCTCTGATTGGTTTAATAAAGAGCTAAACATCCAATAGCTAGGCAGGAGAGGATAGGCGGGACTTCTAGGCAGAGACAGGAACTCTGGTAAGAAGAGAGGCGGGATTTCACTAGCAAGACATGGAGGAAGTCAGACATACAGTATGGAGGAGAGGTAACAAGCAATGTGGCAGAACATAAATTAATATAAACGGGTCAATTTACGTTATAAGAGCTGGTTGGGAACAAGCCTAAGCTAAGGCCAAGCTTTCATAATTAATAAGAAATCTCTGTGTCATTATTTGGGAGCTGGCAGTCTAAAGAAAGTTCGACTATAGATGACAATGTTGTTCAGGGATTTAATGCAATCCCTATCAAAATTGTAGCAACTTTTTTTTTTCAGGAATAGGAAATGTCAGACTTTCAAAGTAAGAATGTAAAATGGTGTAGCTGCTCTAAAAATTTTTGGTGGCTCCTCAAATTGTTAAATAGAATCACCAAATAACTCAGCAATGCTATCTCTAAGTACACACTCTATAGCTGAAACTGAGGCTCAAACAAGGACCAGCACACAAATGCTCATCACAGCATTGTTCAAACAGCTGAAGGTAAAAACAACTTGTGTTCATCCTTGGATAAATAAAAGAACAAAAGTGAGATATACAGAAAATGGACTGTTCAGGTTTAATAAGAATGAAGGTCTACACATCCTGTAACACTGAGTGAAAACAGACAGACACATACTAGATGATTCTACATATGTCAGTACCTAGAAAAGGAAAAGAGACTGGAGATTACCAGCCCAGGAGAGTGGAGAAGCAAGGGATTATTGCCACATTGAGTACCTTTCTGCTCAGAATAATGAAGCAATTCTGAAAATGGACAGTGGTTATATTTGCACAATGTGAATATTCCCAATGCCACTGATATATTTAAAAATAATGAAAATGGCCAGGCAGTAGTAGGGTACACCTTTAATCCCAGCACTCAGGAGGCAAAGGCAGGTGGGTCTCTGGAGTTCGTGGCCAGCCTGGTCTACAGAGTGAGTTCCGGGACAGCCATCCAGGGCTATCCAGAGAAACCCTGTCTCAAAAAACCACAAAAAAAAAGAGAAAAGAAAAGAAAAATGGAAATGTGAAATTTTGTATATATTTTACCACAGTTCAAAAACAGAACAATGAAATGACTTTGTGTTACTGATATGAAACAGGGCACAACATCAGAAAGGAAAGCAGAATGGAGAACTCTACTGACAGCTCCTAACTACTGACTCTGGTGGCCTCAGGAGGCAGGCCAGATGCCTAGAGCAGCCAGGAGTTATTGTTCACTGCACACCTCTCTCACACTATGGATTCTGTACATGTGTGTTATCACCTAGCCAAACAAGTTTTAAACTAAAACAAGGTGCAGGTTGTCCAAGGCCACAACCCAGGATGAATTAGTGACACAAGGTAGCACTACAGCTACAAGAGGTGTGAGTTATGATCCCACCCGGTGAGTTTCGTTCCTACTTCACTCCCTTGGTTAGCTCTCTTCAGTAATCAGTGACCACAATGAAGGCAGGCCTAGGTAAAGCTTAGCCTAGACACCGTGACTCCACAGTGCTCCAAACAGAACCCGAAAGACATCTCACAACGGCTGATTACAGGCTCAGACCCAGCTCTATTCCAACAGACTAAGATTTCTTCACTGCTTTTATTTTTTACAGACTAGGCTGACTCAAACTCGTGGAAATCCTCCTGCTTCTGTCGGCCCAAGTACTGGGATTAAAGACATGAACCACCATGCCTGGCTGTTGTTTTTGTTTTGTTTTGTTTTTTATTAGGCAGGGTCTCTTTAGGAACTGACCTGGAACTAGCTAAGTAGCCAAGGCTGGCTTGGCATTAATAATACTTTTATTTCTATTTTTTAATTTTGAGACAGGGTCTATTTTGTACTGAGGCTGTCCTAGAACTCGATATGTAGAGCAGGTGCTGTTTCTACAACTCCACAGGCTGGAGTAACTTAGTATGGCAAATTCCAAATAAAAAGGTTTAAAACATTCTTTCTCAAAACATGGCCTCTTACCTGGATATGGTTGCTGGTTCCAGGCTGTTGGCTAAATGCTAGTGTGCTGAGAATACAGAAGATTTTTCGTATTTGCTGAGGGGACATATTCTCCAAATAATCTAAAATTCCCTAGGAGGGGGAAAAATGCCCAAAATGAGTTCATCAGCTAATATTCTCTCTCCTTTTTCTAAACTTTTTAAAAGTGTGTTTTGCCTGTATGTATGTAATGCACTATATGCATTGTTGGTGTCCAAGGACGTTAGAGAAGGGCATCGGATTCCCTGGAACTAGTTATGGATCGTTGTGACCCAATATGTAGGTGCTGGGAATCCAACCCAGAGCCTCTGCTTTTAACTGCTGAGCCATCTCTCCAGCCCCACTCCTCCCACCCCCACTTTAACCAGAACAATTACCCAGCTACTCCACTCCTGGTATTTTTCCAGGATTCCAAGTCAACACATGACCAAGATATCTGCACATCACATACACATAGCTATACATCATACACACATGTTTACTGCATCACATACACGATAGCTAAGTTTTAGAAACAACCTAGGTGTTTATCAACAGTGAGAAATGTGGTGCACACATAATGGATTTTTTTCAGCCATAAGGAAGAACGAAGTTCTGTTGTTTGCAGGAAAATGGATACACATGGAAGTGATCATTATATTAAATGGATTAAGTTGGTATCAGACAAATATTGCAAGTTTCTCTCAGTGGTGACCATGTGTGTACAGATGATTTGCTTGTACTTCTTACACTCTTAGCATCAAAGGCAAAGACCAACCTTCCTACCACAGCACTTAAACACGGTTTAGCACATAAGTATAGAGAAGTGTTTCTGAATAAATTAGTACACAAACATGATGCATCTTTACATCTATATGCATACATTTATAACTTACCTGTTATCCACCTTTCTATACATCCCTCCCACATTTACAGTGCTCAGTATCTAAAGCATACGAAACAAGTTTTCGATAACTAACAGGGAGCAGTAACTCTGAGATACGTGAAACAGAAAAATGATTCAGTATTTGGCAGTACAGACAATACCTTAATAAAAACAGCATTCAGCCTCATAGCAGAGGGGTTTAGTACAATCAGCTCAAGGAGGACATCCAATGCAGTATCAACTTCAGCCTCATTCCCACTGCAGATGTGGGTTACTAGGGCACCAACCACTTCCTATACAGGAGATCAACAGGACAGTGTGAAATAAAATATGTCATGGCCATTCTAAAAGGTTCATGCCTGAGGCCTTTCTTTAAAATTTTTTTTAACTATTTAATTTATTTTTATTAAGAAATTTTTTATTCATTCCACATACCAACCACAGATCTCTTCCTCATGCCTCCTCTTGCTCCCCTACAGCCTTCCCCCACAGCCCACCCCCTCTTCCCTCCCTCCGAAAAGGTAAGGCCTCCCATGGGGAGTCAGCCAAGTCCTGCACATTTAGCTGAGGAAGGTCCAAGCCCCTAACGCTGCATCAAGGCTGTGCAAGGTGTCCCACCATAGGCAATGGGCTCCAAAAAGTCAGTTCATGCACTATTTATTTTTATTTCATGTATATTGTTGTTTTACCTGCATGTATATCTGTATAAGGGTGTCAGATCCCCTAGAACTGGAGCTACAGACAGTTGTGAGCTGCAATGTGGGTGCTGGGGATTGAACCCAGGTCCTCTGGAAGAGCAGCTGATATTCTTACCCACTGAGCCATCTCTCTAGCCCCCACCTGAGGCCTTTCTGATGTCTACCTTACTATTTTTTATCTAACTGCCATGAGCATTGGCTTCAGGAGACCTATAATCACACCAGCACAACTACACTACCATCCTGGCTCCCTGGACCTTACTCCCTATTCCATGCTAGCCTCCAACTTGTAAATCTCCTGTCTCTCAAGTACTAGATCACAGGAGGAACAACCAGTCTTGACCTACTTTTGGTAACATATCAGTGGGTAACATAATACCCTGATTTTGCTCCTTGGTGTAGCTGCATGAATTTTTATCTATGAGTTAAACTGGACTAAGTATGTTCTGAAATTTCTTGAAAAGACTGTACTTAAGGAGCTGAAATTTCTTATAAATTTTATGACTAGAGTACAGGTCAGGCTGGCATAATTTCAGGAAAATACGGCCTCCTTGGGTGCAAAAACCCACACACATGCATATAATAAAAAAAAATAAAACAAAATAAAATCTAAGTCAAGTTGTTTGAGGTACTACATATGAGTGGGACCTTAATGATTTTACACCAAATTTCATCTCTCACACTTAGATCCTCCAAGCCAATCTTATCATTCAGGACAGAGACTAGAACTGCATATTTTCTTTGCTTATGAAACAAGGTTCTGCTCTATAGCCTGGTCTGTAGCCTCAAACTTTTGCTTATCCTCCTTCCTGTTTCCTGAGAACTGATTACAGGTGTGCATCACTGTGGCTGGCTTAGAACTGAGTTTTTTAAGCTGCTGGTCAAAGTTACTTCCCCCTCAATGTCATCTAATTACTCACAATATACCTCAAACCACATCCAATGTATTTGAAATTATACCTTTCCATATTCTTGCTTCTTCCTTACCCAAATAAATGTTTCAACAAACCTGCTGGCAGTAAGTATCGAAAAACTTAAAAGCATATTTGTATAGGAGACTGCCAAACAAAATTATCCTCTGGTCCTGAGAGTGAAACAAAGTCTGAGCCAGTAAAAGAATGGATGGGCAAATATCCTTAAGAACCTGGAAGAGGAAGAGAGAAAAAAGCCTAGGTTAACGGTGTCACAGAACCAAATGTGCTAACATCCACTACTGTCACCGAAGACCTTGTTTGGGCCCTCAGGTCATCTCCTGACACACAGCACTCCTGTTCTCATCCTCTGCCTTCTGTCTTTAGGCTAAGCACTGATCAATCCCAGTGCCTGGAACATGCTGGGCAACACTCTACCACTGCATTCCATCTCCAACCCCAACTCTTACTTTAGCTTAAATAACAACAAAACTTCCCTTTGGTGGGTACTGCAGATGGCCTCAATGCTGTAGTTACAAGATGGACTTGGATTCTGACCTTTCTGCTTTCCACATTCTAAACGCTAGTCTGAGTGCCCACATACAGCAACTTTAAGGAAACTTAATCTTAATTATACCCCAAATAATCCTTCATCATTCTGATTTTTCTCTCACGATCAGATTCCATAAATGGGTAACAACTGATCTTAAAATTCAAAAAAATTAAATGATAAGCTTACTATCCAGTTCTATTTGTTCAATTTAGAACTACAGACCAGACTGAAGAGATTCCAGTGTCTTCACTCACTTATATGCCTCCTGTTACCTGCTGTATTCTATGGTTTAAGCTCAGTCTGTAACATTCAATGCTACCCAAATTGAGTTCTGTAGATGTGTGTGTGCATGCTCATGTAAGTGCAGGTCCAAATGTGTGTAGGTAACCATTCATACCAGTGCGTGTGGAGGACAGAGGGCAGCCTCAGGAGTTGATTCCAGGAGCCATCAATCTTGGTTTTTGTTTTTTTTGAGACAGGGCCCCTCTCTTGGATCTGGGGCTCAACAAATACAATATTGGCTGACCAGTGAATCCCAGGGACCTGCCTATTTCCACCTCCCCAGTACTGTGATTACAAATGTGGGTGGCCACGCTCAGCTTTTTTTTTCTTTTTGTAGGTGCTGGGGATAGAATTCAGGTCTTTATGATTCTGTGGCAAACACTGCCAATTCAGTTACCTCCCAAGCTCCCAAACTAAGTTCTTTGAATAAGAAGAACTGTTATAGGAAGAAAAAAGACCAGGTCCTACCAATAATGCAATAGAGACAGATCTGAAGGGACCAAAAGTAAATAATGTTAGTATTTCCATCTTCTTTACTGATACTGCGATTTAAAAAAAAAAAAAAAAAAAAAAGTAACAAACAAAACACACAGGTGCAGAAGTGTACCATGGAGGCAGAAGCAGGTGGTTCTCTATGAGTACAGGGCCAGCCTCATCTACACATCAAGTTTCAGGCCAGCCAAGACTACATAGTGAGACACTCTCAAAAAAACAAAAAATCAAAACACTTTAAAAATTATATTGAGGCTAGACAGGTAGCTCAGCAGTTAAGAGTACTTGCTATTCTTCCAACAAGTTTGGTTTCCAGTACCCATTTCACAGTCACCTGTAATTCTAGTTCCAGAGGATCTAATGCCCTCTTCTGGCCTCCAAGAGCACCTGCACGCACATGGCATATACACACAGGGACACAAACACAGACAAAAATTAAAATAAATCGTTTTTTAAAAACCCAAAAGAATAGGGAGTTTGAGTCAGAGAAGCTCAAGAAAAACCAGCTTTGTTAACTTCTTGAAAGGGTGAAAATCAATGTTAGGTTGGCTTATTAATATCATCATCTCAATCCAACAAAGCAATTACTTCACTGCTCTGCATATGCTGAGCTCCCTATCAGAGATCAAGGTGTTACAGGATTTCTACACAGGGCAGAAAATGACAAAAACATCTCCTCTCAGCATCTCTCCACCTGCACCTTCTACCTGTTCATCTCACACTTACCAAGTGATGTGTAGAGAACGTACTGTCGAGCAGCTGTTCTTGAATGCAGCCCGACTGGATCTTGTTTCTCAACACCTTTTCAATGCCCTTCTTTGTCTGGGTGCTGGTGCTGTAGATGATGAGCAGCATCGCCACATCCAAAGCCTGTCAGGGAGCAGCAACAGGAAGAGATGCAGCCAACTGGCTTCTACCAAAACACAGTGGTGGCTCTGGCTTCCTCATTCACCACCCACGGAGCTCACACATTGTGACAAAACCCAAAAATCCTTTTCAGAGAAATAAAGTGCCACAACTATTAGCCTTTAGTATGTCACAAGAAAATATCAGAACATTAAGAGAGGTGATATTAAAATAGAACTTTGAACATCTTTACATTTGTTAAAAAAAATAGATGAAATCACTTGCCAACTAAATTATAAAGTTTCATAATTAGGAAAATTGCTTTATGAAAAGTTACAAAGACCATGTTTATCAATATAAGAAGATTAAATAAATTATGATAATTGTTTTTAAAGTGTAACAGAGCCACAAAAACCTATATAGGATAACCCATTTTTTGTTTGTTTTTCAAAACTGAGTTTCTTTGTGTCCCCCTGGCTGTCCTGGAACTCACTTTGTAGAACAGGCTGTCCTCAAACTTAAGAGACACACTTGCCTCTGTCTCTAGAGTGCTGGGATTAAAGGCTTGTGCCACCACCAACCGGCTCAGCTAACCCATTTTTTTGACAGAGGAAGTCATTTCTGATACATGGTGACACATGGTGAAGTGAAAAACAAGCAACCTGCAAAACACTAACCACAGTAGGATCCAATGTCATAAAGACAGCATATAAAAACTATATACACATGCATGCACACATATCTGTTAGTACAGGAGCATGCCTGTGCTTGTATACACATATAGCTTATACAAAAAGATAAAACATTTACAAAGGGGACAGAGAGCCAGCTCGGTGGTTAAAAGCATCTCTGCTGCTCTAGGGAACAGGGCTCAGTTCACAACCCCCATGTGGTGGCTCAGAGCCACCTGTAACTCCATCTCCAGAGACCCAATGCACTCTTCTTGCTTCCAGACACCTGGACACACGTGCGTAAGCACACACAAATAAAATTTAAAAAACATTTTTTAAAAATAAAAAATATCTGTAAGGAATGTTTTTTTTTCACATATGCAATTTTATTTGTTTTGTTTTGTTTTCTCAAGACAGGGTTTCTCTTTGTAGACCAGGCTGGTCTCGAACTCACAGAGATCCACCTGCCTCTACCTCCCGAGTGCTGAGATTAAAGGCCTGCACAACCACCCAGCCACATATGTAATTTCTATATGTTTTCCAACTTACTAGCATGTATTATCTATAAGTAAATAAACAAAGTATGCAAAATGTTTATGACAACAGGGGGAAATGTATAGAGAATCAAATCAGAATGCAAAGCTATAGCCAACCCACAGAAGACTATCAAAAGAAATGGGCAGGCATGATGGTGCACACCTTTAGTCCCAGCACTCAGGAGGCTGAGGCAGGCAGATCTCTGAGTTCAGGCCAGCCTGGTCTACAGAGTGAGTTCCTGACAGCCAGGGCTACACAGATAAACCCTGTTTCGAAAAAACAACAAAACAAAACAAGAAAGTGAAACAATTGGGTTAAAATGTGATTATTATCCAACCCCCCACAATTATTTTCAAGCTAATCATGGTAGCAAATGCTGTCATCCAAGTACTTGGGAGCAGAGGTAGGAGTTCAAGGTCAACTTCATTGAGTGTGAAAACACCTAGATGAGACCTTGTCTCAAAAAACTTGATTATTTTCATCATTTATTCTGTATCATAGAAACTTTTAAGACTGTTATCTATTAACTGGACACCCAACTAACAAAACTCCCTCAAGACAAAAGATTCCAACCCAAGCAAAACCTTCAGAAGGAACAACCAGTACACAGAAGCAGAGACATCCAGCTTCTTCACATCCAGATCTCCAGGACTAAAAGATAAGTTGGGCGTGGTGGCTTATGTTTGTGTTCCCAGTACATGGAAGCTGAGGCAGGAGAACCATCCTGAGTTTAACACAGTGAGTTCTAGGCCATCATGAACTGCAGAGTGTGACCCAGACACAGAGACACACACAGACGCAGAGACAAATACAGAGAGACAGAGACAGAGAGTCAGGGGTGGAGGTGGGGGTGATAGATACAGGACCACTGCCAGCCTTACAGTGGAAAGACTAACTATTCAGGTCAGGACTACATGGACAAAGTAAAATCAAACAGAGAATGCCCTTATCTTGACAATATGGCCTGGTGGGAGGAAAGCCAGCCATAGGCCCGGGGACCTGACTCATGACCCAGGTGTAGTACTGCTTCTTTGACTGTAACTTCATGTGGGTGGAACAACCTCCTATTCCCTGTTGAATACTGCAGGCTAAATTCATTTCCAGAATCAGTAGGTAAGAGCAGACTAGCAAGTCATCCCTCTCAGGTGTCTTCTCCACACAACCATTATCAGAGCAGCTACAGGATAACTGCAGGACAGATAGAAAGAAAGCAGGACAGCACGATGGCCAATGCAAACTACTTTAGGTTCAAAGTGCAGGCCTATTTATTACCTTATGTTCAGCCGCTGACTCAATGCGTTCAATTGCCTAGAAAAATAAGGACCACGATATTAAAACATATCAGTGGAGCATGTTATTTATGCTTCATTCCACACATCCTGTTCATCTGCTCATCATTACCATTTATACTTAATTGACAAATTTAAGACTTTCATTTCATCTCAGGTCACACATCTATCACTGATACTCATGGACCACCTTGACCCTCAAAGTTGCAAGGATCTTACTCACCTTAATCCAGGCTTCTGAAATGGTTTTTTCATATCTAATGGCTGACTTTATTACATCAAAGACGAGAATAACACAGTCTTTATCACTGTTTTCTTGATTTCCTGAAGAGCTACAAACAGCAAAGCAAGAAACATTATTTTTTCTACTTATCAGCAAAGATCTTTGAAAAAAAAATTTTATACATAATTTATTTTTATTTTGTGTTCATTAATGTTTTTCCTGTCTGTATGCCTGTGTGAAGGTGTCAGAAGCCCTGGAACTAGAGTTATAGACAGGTGTGAGCTGGCATGTAAGTGCTGGGAACTGAACCTGGGTCCTCTGGAAGAGCAGCCAGTGCTCTCAAGCAGCTATCTCTCCAGCTCCCAGAGAAGATCTTATAAATCTGAGTTTCTGATTATTAAGCATAGGTTCTGGAGGAAGCCTCAACCTCATCTATAGAATACTGAAAAACTTGTACTGTAGACTATGTGGAATTGATCTGAATGGCTAGGAAATCACACACACAAACAATTTGAAAACTGCTGTCATCCTATGATGTGAATGTAATCTTTTTTTTTTTTTTTTGGTTTTTCGAGACAGGGTTTCTCTGTGTAGCTTTGCGCCTTTCCTGGGACTCACTTGGTAGCCCAGGCTGGCCTCGAACTCACAGAGATCCGCCTGCCTCTGCCTCCCGAGTGCTGGGATTAAAGGCGTGCACCACCACCGCCCGGCGTGAATGTAATCTTAATGCCAGTATTTATTAAGATCTAATCACTATCTACCTTCAAGATAAAAGTGAGAAACCTATGATTATGCAAGAAAAAGAATGGTAATTGCAAATGACTCCGTACCTTGCTAGTCCTTTACTTTTCAACTTGCTTTGGGAAGCCTGAACCCGTGACGGCAAAATAAAATGCTGCACATTTAACTTCTCCCGAAGCTCAGAAATCACCTGTGGAAAGTCAGTGTTTAGCCATGTATCTGCTCACCCTTAGTGGACAGGCACAGTTCATTCTCTCAATGGAACCTTAACATCCCCAAATACTGAGGCAAACACTTGACCTGTAACAAAAGGCATGTCAGCAGACTGGATGAGAACAGTTCAAGCACATATAGAATGCTACACCCTAAACCCTTCATTCACTTGACGTGCTTCTTCACAGAGATATCAAATGTCATTCTGCAGCAGCTTATGCTGAGTAATCAACCAGACTGGGCTGTGTTCTCTTCCAATAGCTATCCGGAGCAATCAGTATCAATTAGTCTAGGACCAGAAAATACCAACTTGAACTACTTATTTAAATAGTTGACCCAGGTATCTTAATGTAGGCTTGATAGGAAATAGTAGCGTACCTCAAGTGAAGTAGAATCTGTTACAGAATGAAGAAGGAACTTTACGATCACAGGTAAATCCTCCAGCCGGACAGATGACAGCCTGCCCATCACCAACTGGCGGATCTAAATAAAAAAAGCACAAAGCCCTTCATCACTCTAACCCAATAAATACTTATTAGATAAAATTACAAAATTCTTTTCTCATTTGATTTTCCTACTTGTAATTTAGGAAGAAAAACATTATTTGCCCCCAAATTGCAAACTCAAAATTATAAATGTCAAAGATTTTTCTAGCCAGACAAGTGATAAAAGTCAAACATCATTAGTCTCACATTTTAGAGCCTGCGGTCACAACTGACAACAGAAGAGGAAAATTAAGTGTCCCTCTCCCCTGCCGCCCTCACCACTGACCGCGGTGAACTTACTTTGGACCGTGAATGACCACTGGGTTTATGGACCTGTTCCCAGAGGGTTTGTCTTTGGTTGTTATTCACACAGAACGATGAAAAGCTACCTCTCTTCCAGAATAAGACTATGTTATTTAGAAGGGAACTGAGGCCCAGAGAAATAACTACCAAATAAAAACCAGGTAAATTCAGGAATGCTTGTATTTTAAAAGTTACAAAAGAAGTAAAAACCTGTTGCTGCTATTTTCCTTGAGGGTTTTAGCATCCCAGGCTGGCCTTGAGCTCACTATGTAGCTTCTGATGGTCTTGAACTTCTCTTCCTCCAGTCTCTACTTCTTATTTATGTGTATGCCACAATATCAGGTGTATGTGGTGCAGGGGATCAAAGCTTTGTACATCCTAGGCAAGCACTTTACAACTAAGCTGTATTCCCAGCCATCACATGACACCCTAGTTTGACCCTCAAAACTCACATAAAAACAGCCAGGCATGGCTGTAAGTGCTTGCAATCCCAGCATTGGTGCTTTGGAGACAAGCAGATCTCAGAAGCTTGCTAGTAAGCTCCATGCAGTGAGAGACACTGTCTCAAAAAATTTTTAAGTGGATAGACTAAAGAACACCTGGGACTATCCTCTGGCTTCCACATGCATGCACATCCACATGTATGCACATCCACATGCATGCAACACACAAACACACACAAGCTTATAACTTAAGAGATGAGAGTGTGATTCACCGGTGAAATGTTTGCCTAGCATATGTGGGACACTGGGTTTGATTAATAGCACAGTAACAAAACAAAACAAAACCCAACTCAATTGCATTGCTTAAGCCAGGACTGGGGCACATATGTATTATCCCAACACTGGGGAGGCTAAGGCAGAAAGATTTTGAGTATGAGGCCATTCTGGGCTACCTGGTCAGACCATCTGAATTAAATTTTAAAAAAAAGTAAAAGTGCTGTTTTCTGGCTTAGTGTTATAGCAGACCCTGGTTTTGATACCTGTGATGTGTGATGATCCCCATTACAGGTGTGTGTGTGTGTGTGTGTGTGTGTGTGTGTGTGTGTGTGTGCACTACATAATACTTGTTTGTAAGCATAGTTTCAAAGCGCTATTTTCTTTTATTGCACATGATTTCTCCCTATTTTTGGAAAGCAGGATCTTCCCTACCTCAGACAGGAAGTTTGGATCAAGTCGGAGACTGGAAAAGACATCCAGAATTGGAACAGTCAATGAAGTATTCTTCATCAGTAGCTCTCTGTTAATAGCAAAGAAGGAAAAGCTGGGTAATAGTCTGAATGGAACTGGGCAGAAACAACCTGAGAAAGCCACTCACTAGAGTGGGGAAAGACAGGATATCCAGTTATCTCTTGGTACCTGCAGTGGATTGGTTCCTAGGTTACCCATGGCAACAAAATCTTAGGATGCTCAAGTTCCTTCTATAAAATGGTGTGGTTATTAGACCATAACCTGTCCATCTTCCTACATACTGTCAATTACTTCTAGGATACTTACAATACCTGATGCAATGTAAAAGTTATGCAAATAGTTGTCATGCTATACTGTAATATATTATAAATTATATCAGCATGTCAGTGCATGTGTAATTTTTCTTTTTTGGAAGATTTTTAATCTGTAGTTGCTTGAACTTGAGAATGGAACCTACTAATAGGAAAACCAGCTGTAGCCAGTCGGTGGTGATGCTTGCCTTTAATCCCAGCACTTGGGAGGCAGAGGCAGGTGGATCTCTGTGAGTTCAAGACTAGTCTCCTTTACAAAGTGAATTCCAAGACAGCCAGGGCTACACAGAGGGACCCTGTTTCAAAAAAACAAACAAACAAAACAAAAAAAGAAAACCAACTGTATTAGTTCTGAATAAATGACTGCATTCTGGTGCACACCTTTAAGGCCAACCCTCAGGAGGCAGAGGCAGAAGCTCCTATGTAGTAGGAACTCGGCTGGCACTGACAAGGCTGACCCATTAGAGCCAGGGGCTCTGATGAGGTCGAAGCCAAAACTCAAGGAGTCTTGGTGGTACTGGCTTTTGAATGTATTAGCTGTTTCCTGCAGTGACTTTCCTGTGTGCTATTGTAGCTTTCCCATTTGATTCTTTTCCCCAGATCTTCTAACAGTATGACTGATCACTTATTGGGCACAACTTCCCCTACACATTTCGGGTATTTGGATAACATCCCCCAGCTATATGTGAAAACAGTCCCACAGTCAAAACCTGTTTCCACAACCAGGTCTTTGTTCCTTTCTCCAATGTAATCTTAGAGGCCTGCCTTCCTGTAATTATCTTCACTGGCAGGCATTTGGTCAATGATAAATGTCCAGGAAAAAGTATCTCATTTGAGACATTCTCGGACATCCAAGGACACAGAATTACAACATGTCTGAATTTGTTGATTCACAGCCTTTAGATAGACAGGGAACAAGTGTGCCCTGGGCTCACCCCGCCTGCAGATAGGAAAATGCTGCCCCAAGCTAACCTTGCACTAACAAATTCTTAACTCCTTTTCCTGCCAACCTTGTTTTGTTAATTAGCTTATTCTCTAACCACACTTAGGAATGCAGTGTTACACACAGATTCCCCCTTTTTCCCTTCTTAGCTTTCCCTAATCGATTTAAGGTCTCTCTCCCTCTCATTTGACCTGTTCCCTTTAAGAGCTCACTGAGGCTTCTACAAGTCACCCCCTCCTTGAGTCATAGAGAAAGCCCAACAGTCACTGCCTGGTGTAAACTCTCATCCGCTTTTATGACCCTGAAAGAATTCAAGCCTTATGACCTGGCTTTGGCCAGAGAATTGCTGATTGTATGTGTCTGAAAACCGAAAACTTCAGAGACTTGAAGTAGAACATAGAGAGAACAGCAGAGAAATGTCTAAAAGAAGCTGTAGATTTAGAAGAATTAACTTAGCCGGGTGGTGGTGGCGCACGCCTTTAATCCCAGTACTTGGGAGGCAGAGGCAGGTGGACCTCTGTGAGTTCGAAGCCAGCCTGGTCTACAGGGCGAGATCCAGGACAAGCACCAAACTACACAGAGAAACCCGGTCTCAAAAAACCAAAAATAAAAAAGAAAATATAGAGCCCATAAAACTAGTGTGCACTTGCTTAGGATACATGAGGCTGTGACTTCACTTCCCAGCCCTGAGGAAAACAAGGACAGAAACTGTATCCTAGGGATATGGTTCCCCTCTTGTTAATTACTACCCTCTAATTACAGAACTATTTTTACATGAGTGGCAGCTATGGATCTCAGCAGTAGGTCCTGTGCATGGATATGCACAGTAATGGGTCATCTCGGCACCCAAACATGTAGATATTTAAGAGCTCCAAAAATGATTTTGATGTGCAGTCAAGCTTGAGAAACCCTTAGAGGAAATGCAACCAAGAGACTGTATTCAAATAAAGCCTAATCCTAAACCAGTTATTTTCCTAGCAGGTTCATCATGTGAATGAACATAGACGGGGGCCAGTGAGGTGGCTCAGCAGATGAGGGCATTGGCTGCCAAGCCTGAAGATCTGAGCTTGATTCTGGGAATGTAAAATATGGAAGGAAAGAATCAACTCCAGAAAGTTGTCCTCTGACCTCCACACACAGAGGTGCATGTGTGCACTATCCCTAGTCACGTAGCAAAATAAACAAAAAAGAAATAAAATATGTGGAAGGCGAACGTAATGGGACATACTTGTAATCCCAGATCAAGACTTGAGGATGAGAAGTTCAAGGTCATACTTAGCTACAGAGGGAACTTGAGACCAGTTTGGACTATATGAGACCCCATCTTAAAAAGGGGGTGAGGGGAGAGGAAAGTAAATGGGACCACACAAATATATGCACCAACTAGAAAACCAAGTCAAACCCCATACCCTCCCTACTCATGTAAGTTACATGTACCATACTTTGTCATTTTTACATCTTGAGGCAGGATTTTGTGTATCCTAGGCTGGCCTCAAACTCGCAAATGTAGCCAATGATGACCTTGAATCTGATCCTCCTGCCTCTGCCTTCTGCCACCACATCTAGTTTGTGTAGTGCTAGGAAATTAACACATTTTGTACATGTCAGACAAGCACTCTATCAAGTGAGTTATATACCCAACCACTTTCTGTGTGTGGTTTTAAGTCTCAAGTATCCCAGACTGGCTTTGAACTTGTTACACACTGAGGATGAACTTAAACACCTGTGTTCCAGCCTTTATGTCCCAAAAGCATGTGTATGTGTGTGCACGCACACACACCCCAATGTGTGCCACGGTGCATATATAGAAGTCAGAGAAAAGCTTGTATGAGTCCGTTCTCTTCTACTATGTGGGTTCCAGGATCAAACTTATGTCATCAAAGATGACAGGCAAGGACCCTTAGCCACCGAGTTACCTCACTAGCCTTAAACTTAGCTCTTTTCATACTGCAATTAACAAGTTACCCTGGTGGAGACTCCATGAGACAGTACCATAGTGCTTACCCACCTAAGTTCTTTCCCCACATTAGCATGCTGGGAATCCCCTAGGATCTCAGGAAGGCTAGTGATGAAGTCATGCTGTAAGTTCACTGGAGCAACACTGATCAATTGCATCATCTGGGTTGTGAGGTCCTACAGGGAGAAATGATTACATTGCAGCATATTACTCAAAATAAGCACTACTTATTCATGAAATACAGACCTGAAATCATCATGTATACAACATGGCCATGATAGACTCAAGCTCAAAATTTAAATTAAGAGGCAAATGGGAGCTGGGGAGAGAATATACTCAATAATAAAGGCCTTTTTTTTTTGTTTGTTTGTTTTTGTTTTTCGAGAAAGGGTCTGTCTGTGTAGTTTTGATGCCTGTCCTGGATCTCACTCTGTAGACCAGGCTGGCCTTGAATTCACAGATATCTGCCTCCGGAGTGCTGGGATTAAAGGCATGCGCTGCCATTTAAAAAAAAAAAAAAAAAAAAAAAAAAAACAAGAATGAGGACCTAAGTTCAATACCCAGAATCCATGTAAAAGAAGCCAGGCACAGTACATGTATTTATAATCCCAGGCAGGCAGACTCCTGGGGTGCATTGGCCAGCCAGCCTATATTAGGCTACTTGGCAAGTCTCAGGCTACTGAAGGACTGTTTCCAAAAAAAAGTAGCTGTTGCCTGAGGAATAACCTCCAGACACTCACACAAACAAACACACACTCACAACACTCACAAACACACACATGTCCCTGTCCATGATCACATATCCAATGAACACATTCAAGTTGAGTACAGACCCCAAATTCAGCCCATATGAGACTCTAAAATCCCTGTTTTTCTAAATAAAGATTTAGTTTGGAGTGTCTGTCAAAAACTAGAAGAATAATTTTAAGAACTGTTGAAAAGATGATAGGCATGGTAGTGCACATTGACAATCGGAGGACTTGAGAGGCAGAGGCAGGAGAATCAAAATTCCAGGCTAGCCTGGTCTACATGGCTAATTCCAGGCCAGCCAGTTAGTGAGATCCTGTAAAAACTATCAACAACAAAAACCCCAAATTTCCCAAACATACAAGGCATCTGGAAAGAAGTAAGACCAACTTTACTAAGGCACTTATGTAAATCACATATTTGCAAAAACTACCTAAAGTTTTCTTCGATATGTAATCAAATTAAAGCATTTGTAGTGAAATAAGATGGCTTGGGATCTCATCACTTTTCAGAAATAAAAAGTAATCTTTGAGCCAGGCAGTGGTGGCACACACCTTTAATCTCAACACTCAGGAGGCAGAGGCAGGTGGATCTCTGAGTTCAAGACCAGCCTGGTCTATAAAGTAGGTTCCAGTACAGTCAGGCTATACAGAGAAACCTTGTCTCCAAAAAATAAAAGAAAAGAAAGAAAGAAATCTTGAGATTTTTGAAACACAAATAAATACCCCCTTCCATCCTCCCATTTTTATTTTGTTTTTTTGAGCCAAGGTTTCTCTGTGTACCCCAGGTTGTCCTAGAAATCATTCTGTAGACGAGGGTGACCTCATCTACAGAACACAGAGATCGGCCTGACTCTGCCTCCCAAGTGCTGGGATGAAAAGTGTGCATGACCATGGCCAGTTCTCTTCCCAATGTTCAAAAAAATATTTTACACTTTGTGGGGTACAAACGTTTTACCTGCATGTACATATATATGTATCATGTGTGTGCTTGCTGGATCTCCTACAACTGGAGTTACAGACAGCTATGAACCACCATACAGGTGCTGGAAATTGAACCTGGGTCTTCTGCAAAAGCAACAAGTACTCTTAACCTGAGTCATCTCTCTAGTTAGTGGTTCTTTTTTTTTTTTTATAATAATTTATTTATCTGTATTTTATGTACAGTGGTGTTTTGCCTGCATGTATGTCTGTGTCAGGTTCCCTGGAACAGGAATTACAGACAGTTGTGAGCTGCCATGTGGGTGCTGGGAATTGAACCCGGGTCTTCTGGAATAGCAGCCAGTGCTCTTAACCACTGAGCCATCTCTTCAGCTCCCAGCCCAGTGGTTCTCAACCTTTTAATGCTGTGCCCCAATTCCTCATGTTGTGGTGACCCCCCAATCATAAAATTATTTTCATTTCTACTTCATAACGGTAATCTTGCTACTCTTATGAATCATAATGTATATATCTGATATTTCTGATGGTCTTAGGCAACCCTGTTAAAAGGTTGTTCGACTCCCAAAGGGGTCATGACCCACAGGTTGAAAACCACTGTTCTAGCCCCTTACCAAGTATTTAACATATAATAAACTATACTTATCTTTATAACAGAGGAAGTCTGTCTTTTAAAAATTATTTATTAATGCGTGTACGCTGGGCATATGGGGCATGTCCCTGCAGAGGAAAGCTTTGTGGAGCCAGTTCTTTGCTTAGACTTTTAAGTGGGTTCCAGGGATCAAATCAGTCTTCAGGCTCACAGATCAAGCACTCTACCCACTGATTCTCACAGTCCCTTTCTAAATCAGAAGAGGGCCTCCCTATATGGCCCCTCTCCTGTCTTCAGATTTTCTGTCTTCCTGCCTCATCCCCAAGTGCTGGGATTACAGGCCCACACCACTTCATGTAGCCTAAGCTGCTTTTGAAATAAATTCTTTTTTTTTTTTTTTAGATTTATTTATTTATTACGTATACAGAAGAGGGCGCCAGATCTCATTACAGATGATTGTCAGCCACCATGTGGGTACTGAGAATTGAACTCAGGACCTCTGGAAGAGCAGTCGGTGCTCTTAACCTTTGAGCCATCTCTCCAGCCCTGAAATAAATTCTTTAAAGAGTCAAATACTCAAGATTCTCAAATTAGGAGAGCTGAATAAAGATAATGTATTGATAAGAAAATGAAATTTTTACAAAGGACAAAAATCCTAAAAATCAAAAACATTTGGTCAATCATACAAAAACTTGTTTTACTCTTTGGGTATCACTATATAGCCCAGGCTGGCTCAAGTTCACTTCCATCTTCCTAGCTCTGTTCTCTAAATGCTCAGATTACTGGCATGTACCACCATCCCTGACTAAAATTTTTGCTTGTTGTCGAGACAGGGTCTCAATATGTAGTTCAGGCTGTCCCGGCACTCACTGTATAGACCAGGGTGGTCTAGAACTCACAGATATCAGCCTGCCTCTGCCTCCTGAGTACTGGGATTATAGGCATGCGCTACTGTGCCCAACTGTAAAAGTCTTTCAAAAATCGATAGAGCCCCAAACCTACCTTGCTATCCACAATTCTATCCAGCCATTTTAGCTGATTGATAATGAGTCGGCACATGTTGATCCCATCACTGCTCTCGCTGAAATGTCAGAAGGAAAAGGGATTTAGTTGTTTGTTTCTCCCCTCCCTCTGTCCCTCTCCCCGTGCCCATTTTTCTCCTTTGTTTGGTTCTAGGGCCTCACAAATGCTGACCAGGTACTCTCCTACTGAGAGTACAACTCCTGATGATGCAACAGAACACTGTCTTACTGTACAAAATACGCCAGCCAGTCACTGAACACCACCACACAGTTACTAGTTAAGGGGCACAGTGCTAGACACAATTGTGATTATTCAAAACAAAAGAGGGGCTAGAAAGACAGCTTGGCAGTTAAGAGCACTGGCTGCTCTTCCAAATCACCCAGGTTCAATTCCCAGCAATCCACATGGTGGCTCACAACCATCTGTAACTCCAGTCCCAGGGAATGTGGCACCCTCTTCTGGCCTCCACAGGCGCCAGGCATGCTGTGGTGCACAGACATACATGTGGGCAAAATAACCAAACACATAAAATGAGTGAATAAATAACCCAGACATGCTTCTTCTGTTTGATGGACAAATGACTAGAAGACGACACTGGTAACGGTGGCTGTGGTGGTCTGAATGACAAAGGCCCCAACGGGCTCACACACTTGAATGCTTGGTCCCCAGTTGGTGGGACAGCCTGGGAAGGATCAGGTTTGTCCTTGTTGGAGTAGCTGTCATTGAGAGTGGGCTCTGAGGTTTCAAAAGCCCATGCCATTCCCAGTTAGCTCTCCTCCGTCTCCAACCTTCAGATAAGGATGTAAGCTCTCTGCTACCGCTCCAACGCCTGGCCTGCCTACCAGCTGCCATGCTCCCCACCATGATGGTTATGAACTCATGAAACTGTAAGCCACAAATAAACTCTTCTCTAAGTTGCCTTGGTCATAGAGCTTTGTAAAAAAGTGATTAAAATAGTGGCTAAAGCTAGTGAGAAGGGATAATATTTATCTCTTAAAAATAATGTGACTTTTAGTGTGTGTGTGTGTGTGTGTGTGTGTGTGTACACATGTAAACACAAATGCGTGAACACACGTACACATGGAGGCCGGAGGTCAACACCAGGTGTCTTCTTACATCACTCCGTCATATTTTTGAGCAAGAGTCTTTCTGGGAACCTGGAGCTCACCAATTCAGCTAGACTACTCTGCCTTGCCAGTGTTGGGATTAGAGGATCACACTGTCATGTCCAGTTTCTTAACATGCATTTTAGGGGTCAAATTCAGGTCCTCAGGTTTACACAGCAAGGTTACTTACCCAGCTACACTAGTGACTTCTGTTTGTTTGAGATTAGGGTGTCATTATAGAGCCCTGGCTAACCTAGAACTTGCTGTAGACCAGGCTGGCCTTGAACTCAAGAGATCTGTCCCTCTCTCCCTCCTGAGCACTGGAATTACAGCCATATGTCATCATGCCAAATAAAAGTGACTTTTTAAAAAGATAATAAATTACCAGGCAGTGGTGGCGCATGCCCTTTAATCCAGCACTCGGGAGGCAGAGGCAGACAGATCTCTGAGTTCGAGGCCAGCCTGGTCTACAGAATGAGTTCCAGGACAGTCAGAGCTACACAGAGAAACCCTTTTTGAGGAAAAAAAAGTTAACAAATTTCTCAGACAAAATGGCAACCCCTGCCGTCTCAATACTGGGGAGACAGAAGCAGGATCCTGAGTACAAGGTCAATCTCGAACAGACAGCAGGTTGTAGGCCAGTGTGGACTACATAACAGCTGTCTCAAACAAACAAAAAAGCAAAATAAATTGAGTTTGTAAACTTTTAATAAGAAAAGAGCAGCCGGGCAGTGGGGGCACATGCTTTTAATCCCAGCACTGGGAGGCAGAGCGAGGCAGATCTCTGTGAGTTCAAGGCCAGCCTGGTCTACAGAGCAAGATCCAGGACAGGCACCAAAACTATATAGAGAAACCCTGTCTTGGAAAGAGAGAGAGAGAGAGAGAGAGAGAAAGAGAGAGAGAGAGAGAGAGAGAGAGAGAGAGAGAGAGAGAGAGAGAGAGAGAGGAAAAGAAGAGAAGAGAAAAGATGAGAAAAGAAAAGAAAAGAAAAGAAAAGAGCAGTTCTTTTGTTGTTTTTGAGACATGGATTCATTTTGTAGATTTGGCCAGCTTTGAGCACTCAGAGATCCACCTGCCTCTGCCTCCTAAGTGCTGGAGTTAAAGATTGATTGTTTTTTGTTACTGTGAGACAGGGTGTCTCAAACTTACTATGTAACAGGATGACTTTGAGTTTCTGATCCTCCTGCCTTCATTTAAGGAGTGCTGAGATTCCTATGGTCATGGGAATCAAACTCAGGTCTTCAGGCTAGGCAAGGATTCTACCAACTGAACTACACACCTAGTTACTTTTTTGTTTGTTTGAGACAGCTGTTATGTAGTCCACACTGGCCTACAACCTGCTATCTGTTCGAGATATCTCAATGCATAGGCCAGACTAGCCTGGAACTATGTATCTAAGGATGACCTTGAATCCTTCATCTTCCTGCCTCCTCTTCCTAAGTACTGGGATTTTAAGCACTGGCCACCATGTCTAGCCACCAGACATAAATCTAAGGTTTTGAGACATACAACTTACTTGCTTTTCACAATGATTGATTTATGCTCATTTACAACATATGCCAGTAACTGTTCATTATACTTAACAAAGACTCTTTGGGTGTAGGGGAAATGCACTTGATATTTTATCCTTTTATCTTTCCTTCTTTTTGGAGACAGGGTCTTATGTGTCTTGGGCTGGACTCAAACTTACTATGTAACAGGATGGCTTTGAGTTTCTGATCCTCCTGCCTTCATTTAAGGAGTGCTGAGATTCCTGTGGTCATGGGAATCAAACTCAGGTCTTCAGGCTAGGCAAGGATTCTACCAACTGAACTACACACCCAGTTTGCATGGCATTCTTTTTTAAATTGAATTAAATTTATTTATTTGTTTTTTCAAGACAGGGTTTCTCTGTGTAGCCTTGACTATTCTGGAACTTGTTCTGTAGACCATTGTGGTCTTGAAATCACAGATCCACCTGCCTCTGCTTCCCTAGTGCTGGGATTAAAGGTGGTGCAACCACACCCAGCCTCATTTTTTATTTTAAATTTTTGACTTTGCTAATGAAATTGAACATTTACATCTTTGATGTTCCTATACTTGAGATTTTATGTTTATGTCCTTTTTAATTAAGCTGGTCATTTTCCCTCCTGACACTTTTTAAAAAAAAAATATTTACTCATTATTTTGTATATATGGGTATTTTACCTGCATGGGTGTCTGAGCACCATGTGTATACAGTGCCCTCAGAGGCCAGAAGAGGGCAGCAGATCCCCTAGAGCAGGAGTCAGAAATGGTGAGCTGCCCTATATGTGCTGGAAATCCAACTCCAGTATTCTACAAGAGCAGCCAGTGCTCTTAACCACTAAGCCATCTCTCCAGCCCCACTACAGTAATTTTAAAATATAAACAGTACATACATTTTAAAAATAAAAGGCAAAGGGCTGGAGAGATGGCTCAGCAGTTAAGAGTACTGGCTGTTCTTCCAGATGTCCTGAGTTCAATTCCCAGCAACCACATGGTGGCTCACAACCATCTGTAATGAGATCTGGCACCCTCTTCTGGGCTGTGTACATAATAAATAAAATAAATCCTAAATAACTAAATGGCAAAAACTCTGTCAACTGGCCTGTGCACATAATAAATAAAAGAAATCCTAAATAAATAAATAAATAAATAAATGGCAAAAACTCTGTCAACTGGCTCCCTCCGAGGAAATGGCCACTACTACCAGATTATTATGTACCCTTCTAGGAAGAAAAATCATACATACCAGCACGTGTGATATTTATTTTAACAATAAACTTAGCATTTATGAGTAGATGAAATATTAGCACTCACTCAGGAACATGGCATGTTAAACATGACCATAGGACATTTCAGATGAAACTTTCCAGAGATTCCTAAAAACATCAGTGTGCACTTAATGTTTCAGAATAATTCCACTTACTTTTCAAAAAGAAACTGTGGCACTTTTTCAAATAACATTTTGATAATGGCAGGCTAAAAGAGAGGACACGCATAGTCAGGAGATGGTCTCAAAATATACAACAGAGCTACATTAGTTATTAGGTCAAAATGGCAAGCAGGCCTGCCGGTGCAGCTTCAGGCCAGTGGCTGGATGACTCTAAAATGCTACTACAAGCTGACGAATTCAGTAAGCTGGGTTTAACGGAGAAGATATCATACAGAGGCAATGTAAAGGAAGCCAGAGAAGGCTTCTTGAGAGGTTCCTAACAACAGCTACTTCTAATTAAGACAGCACTACCCCTAACCACGAAGCATCAGATTTTGCCTGAGAGGACTGGACAAAACACAAAGGACAAATTCTACCTTGAATCCTCTGAGAAAAAGAGCAAAGTGAGCAAAGAGGTAATCATGTAGTTGAGATCTGTGGACATACCTGTTCTCAACGCATTTTTATGGAACTAGTTAAACCCAAGAATTATTTCATCAGTAGATGGCTTACTTTATTATCTATAATAATAATCAATTGAGGGAGATATATAGTAAGTCAGAAGTCTCTGCCACCAGCACTCTTGAGGAACCATCATGACATGACTGGTACCCTCTTCTAAGAATGTTCACACAGATACTGCCTGTATTTTTAATATAAAATGCTGGAATACAAACAAAGCCATCAATAATTTGCATTCTAAAATATTAAAGAATGATTGTTAAGGAAAATTAAAATAATCAGACATTATTAAATATACTAACTGTTAGTCCATGAAATGCAGACTTGAAAAGATGTTTTCAAAGGAGGTCTTCTCTTCAAATAAAAATGGAGCTCTTTGATATGAGCTAACTAAATTATACTCAAAATTTCCAAGGAAAAATAAGAGATTAAAAAGTATATTAAGAAGAAACTAAGGAAGGGGAAAAGGGAGGACAGGTGGGAAAAGATATGTTTCATTATACAGCTTTGTTCAATTGAAACATTAAAACATGTCAAGGTAATGGCTACTCAATAAATTAAAAAGAGGAGGGGGCTGGAAAGATGGCTCAGTGGTTAAGAGCACTGACTGCTCCTAACCCAGAGGACCCAGGTTCAGTTCCCAGCACCCACATGGCAGCTCACAACTGTCTGTAACTCCAGTTCCAGAGGATCCAATACCCTTACACAGACATACATGCAGTCAAAACTCCAATGCACATAAAATAAAATAAAAAAGAGTGCTTACTGCTCTTCCAGAGGACCCAAGTTTGATTCCCAGAACCCATGTCCTGCAGTTCACAACTGCCTGTAACTTCGGTTCCAGGGGCTCCAACACCTCTGGTCTCTACAGACACCTTCACCACCTGCACTCACAAGCACATACCCCTACTCACCCCTGCCAGACATACACCAGTTTTTTAAAATGTGAAATGAAAAAGAGTAAATAAAGGGCAAAGTCGAGTTATATAAGTGATGGTGCAGATGAGAAAATACAGCAATAATCACACAATTCTCAGAGCACACAGCTCTAAGAAAAGGGAACCAGGGCTGGCAAGGTGGCTCAGCTGTTAGGAGTGTGTGCTGGCACTGGCACACTCACACACATCATTTAAAATATTATTTAAATAAACAGGAATCATATGCCGAGGAAATGAATATGGCTGCCAGATCAGCCAGCCAAGTAACAATCCATGACACAGACATGACTTACAGACAGACCAGCTGCTGCAAACACCACTAACCCTACTCTACTAGTTACCCCAATCACATCCATCCCCTTCTCAGGAAAGGTGGTGCAGTCTCACCTGTAAAATGTCAATCCCCAGAAGCAGTTTGATGAGACTCTTGGAGTAAAATGCGCCTGTGCTGTAAAATAGAGAGGTATTTGGCTCCTATTTTGTTTACTTTGTTTTAACGTTTTACCACCTTTTCTATAAAACTGGTTAAATACACAGCCCGTCAAGATCAGGCTCAAAGTCAGGCTTGAATTGAAAGCAGTGGCCTTAGGCCCTGCATTCAGAGGAGGCATCCCTCTGTAAGTTAGCCTCTGTGAGCTAGCCTGGTCTGCATAGGGAGTTCTAGTACAGACAGGGCTGCACAGTGAGACCCTGCTTCAAAATAAAGCATTCTAGTTCTTTGCCCTCTAGCCTCAAATTAAATAATCTTAAGGTTACATTTGAACTCTGAGTAAAAAAGAGTTACAAACCAAAAATAAAATTATAACACAAAGAAAATTGCATTTCCCATGCCCAGTCCAGTTACTGCCAGACTGAACTTCTGGAAGACAGCCTCTTCTCCACACCTTGCTTCCTCATCCTGCAGACGCTCACAAGACAACAGGCAGTTCCTGAGACTGTCACAGTCCTCAGTGTAGGACTCCAGGCCGTGAACAAATTCTTCCAGTACCTAAACGAGATGGGACAACTAAGACGAGAGAAGGTGAGCTCTGCGGTTGACTGTTGTCAGTCACACCACTGTGTGCCAGGCAAGTCTTTACAGCCTAACTCCACAATACTTCCGGCAAACGCAAAGTACCACAGAGAGGATACATACTTTGGGGTAAGAAGGATGTTTCCTCAAGGCCCGAAAGAGCTTCCTCTGGAAGATTATCTGATCCACACCTGGGAGGAGGGAAGGACAAGTGTTCAACATGACGTGTACCGTCTACCACAGCCTCCTTCCTTAAGGACAGCTTCACAGCTGAGGATGCACCAAGAACGCTTTCTTTTTTTACTCTTTTAAACTATTTTTATGTGAAATACTCAGAGGCTATGGCCTTGAGCTAGAGTTCCAGATACCTGATGTGGTTGCTGGGAATCTCACTCTGGTCCTCTGGAAGAACAGTGTATACTCTGAACGACTTAGCTATCTCTCCAGTTCTACAAAGAATACTTTCGGCCAAACTTGTAAATCTAGAGTAACAGACTTAACCTGGTAGGTGTTAGACAGCAAGTGTTCTACAAATAACCTGTCATACACTTAGTAGGACAGCATATCTGTGCCCTAGAAACATGTTTCCAGCCTTATGTGGCTCAACATATTTTCTTCTGACACAAATCTACTTGCTTCCTGGGTGTGTACACACACACACACACACACACAAATGTGTGTGTAGCACAAACGACTACTAGTAACATACAAATGATTTTTCTAAAAAAAAAAAAAAAAAGAGGATCAATTATCTAACAGTTATTTATCAGGCCTTAAAACATGAAGATTAAGATCATAAGCACAGAAAAAAAAAAGACTAAACATAGCTAAATGATGGTGGCACCTACCTTTAATCCCAGCATTTGGGAGACAGAGGCAGGTAAATCTCTGAGTTTGAGCCTGGGTCCCAGGATGATCAGGGCTACACAGAGGAAACCTTGTCTCAAAAAAAAAAAAAAAACCCACACCAAAAAAATCCCCCCAAAAAAACAAAAACAAACAAACAAAAAGATCATACATACATTCTCTAAAAGCAATCATCTCCTTCTTCTCTCAAGAGAGAAGACTTTCCCATCCTCCATCAGCCTCTCTATTCTGGAAATCCATGATCTAGTCCTGAGTACTTGCACTGAATTCAAAAGTCTATTTTGAATATTACCTAGTTGATTTTGATTCTCTCCAGTTTTAAGAGTGAGTCCTGATGTTTTAAGAAGCCTTACAAAGACACTGCCATTTTCTTCAGCTTCACGAGGATCATGAGATTTCTTTGTCAGTTTGGAAAAGGGTTGTTTCATGATTTCTGGGAAAACAAACATAAAACCTTCAAAAATACGACCACAAGAATAAGAAGAATGCAACGATTAAAACACAAACCGAGGACTAAACGTTCTGAGAGGAAATTCTGTTATGTTCCTGAAGAAGCACACTGATTCTACAGGAACATAAACCATCTCCGATGGTGGGCAGCAACAGTGGCTTCCCCACAAACAAAGCCACCACCAAATAAAATGACATTCATCAAATGAGTTGTCAATAAAGAAAACAAGATGTGCCACTTGTAACAAAAATAACCATGGAAACATTTTGCACCTAAAATCTAAAGTAGTGATTGCCTCTCAGGTGTCCACTGCAGTCACTGAATAGCTTTATTCTAATGCACAATCCTATAATGTAGGACTGCACTCCAGAGCTACAGCCACAATTCTGAGAATGGCCCCTGGAGTCTGACACTTTGACAAACTCTTCTGCTAACAGTCTTTATTCGTGCCAAATTTGAGCACTGATGATCTGTCCACAAAAGCAGACAGACTAGGACAGGCTCCTCTGAACCACATCTTGCAGTACACAGCTCAGGTTCGTTTCATCTCAAAGCTTTCAATACATAATAAACAATAAGACAGGGACTTGAATCCAAAAAATAAATCTACTTATGTCCCCTATGATGTGATTCTGACTCTTTCTACGTAGTGAAAACCAGAAGGAGAAACTCAGTTTGATCATTACTAACTGAGAGCACAAAACCCAAGGTCCTCTTCATCAACTTGTCTCTCCTTTTCCTAGTACCATGGACTGAACCAGATATGCCAGGCAAGCACTCTGCCAACTGAGCCCAATCTCCAGCCCCTCATCATACATCAGAAGCGGTTTCTCTTTGGAAACCGGTATTTCTATATAGTCACCCATTTTCTGGGGCTTCTGCTTTTGTTTTGAGACAAGGTTTCACTATGCAGCCCTGGCTAACCTGAAACTCACTACACAGACCAAACTGGCCTGGAACTCACAGAGATAGGCCTGCCTCTGCTTCCTGTGTGCTGGGATTAAAAGCACATGCCACCATGCCTGGCTTGTTTACCCATTTTCTAAATTACTTTTTTCTTTTTCAGTCTCAAATTTTCTACCAATTTTTCATATTCTTCAATCCCTTTACTAAGAGATTTCTAGAAACTTAGAATTTCTTTTTCTAAATCAAGCTTTTCCTACTTGGTCTCTGGTGTAGGTCTGTAATCCTAGCTACTCAGGAGGCCAAGACAAAAGGATAGAAAGTTCAAGGTATGTTTGGGCTACAAAATTGAGTTCAAGGTCAGAGTAAGAAACTTACTGGCAAAAATACAAAGCGAAAAGAAGCCTAGGATAGTAGCTCAGTGGTAAAGCACTTACCTAGCATGTTTGAGGTCCTAGGTTCAATCCCTAGTGCTGAAGAAGAAAAAGGGGTTTCGACCTTGAGTTTGAATAATTCTGAATGTTGCTTCATAGAATATTGAGTGGGAAGCTAGCAGACAGGACAGTATAGGTCAGGTGTGGTCAAGTGTAGTGGTGCATGCCTGTAATCCCAGCACTCAGGAAGTGAGTTGAAGGCCAGCATGGGCTGTAGGAGACCCTATCTGAAAAACAAAACCAACCTAGAAGGCCTCCAAACAAATGCAAGTTAGAACTATTGCATGTACATTGTGTGTGTGCGTGTGTGTGTGTGTGTGTGTGTGTGTGTGTGTGTGTGTGTGTGTCTAGACCAGAGGTCAACATCAAGTGTTCCTCAGGAGGTATCCAATTTGACTTTTTTTTTTAAGATTTATTTATTTATTATGCATACAGTATCCTGCTTGCATGTGTCCATGCAGGCCAGAAGATGGCAACAGATCTCATTATAGGTGGTTGTTAGCCACCAAGTGGGTGCTGGGAATTGAACTCAGGACCTCTGGAAGAGCAGTCAGTGCTCTTAACCTCTGAGCCATCTCTCCAGCCCTCCAATTTGACTTCTAAAAATTCGTATTCATTTAGATATATTTTTCTAAAACATGTGCAGACACTTGCTATGGCATGAGAGTGAGCTCAGAGGACAACTTTGGAGTAAGTTCTTTCCTGCCTGAACTCAGGTTGCCAGGCCTGCACAACAAGTGCCTTTACCTCACCTGGATTTCTGAATGGTCTTTCACTGGGGCTAGCTGAGTACATGAACTGGATTTCTGAATGGTCTTTCACTGGGGCTAGCTGAGTACATGAAGCTGTCCGGCCAGGAAACCATAGGAAGCCTCCTGACTCCACCACCTCAGCACTAGGATTACACATACAACCATCACACCCAGCATTTTTACAGGGATTCTGGGGATCACACCCAAGTCCTCGGGCTTGCCAAGCTCTTCACTAACCGAACCATCCCGCAGCCTCCCTTTCAGAACTCTTAGGATCTTTGTCAACTCAACTGTCACTTGGTCAAATCATGCACTGTTTCTTGGCTGGTGGCTTGCTTTGCTTTGATATGACTTTTCTTTTTTTAGTTTTTTGAGACAGGATTTCTCTGTGTAACAGTTCTGGCTGTCCTGGAACTCACTCTGTAGACCAGGCTGGCCTCAAACTTCACAGAGATCCACTGCTTGGCTATGACTTTTCTTTATTTATCACCAATAAGCACGACATTTTTAGGGGTAAAAAGAGACAAGTTTTGGAGCTCAAGATATAGACCAGGCTGGCTTCAGTCTCACAGCAATCCTCCTGCTTCTGCCTCCCAAGTGCTGGGATTAAAGGCATGTCTCACCATGCCCGGACCAGCTGCTTTTCTAAAGGGTGAAGATTTCTTATCTTTGTGTACTAGGATCTAGATAATGTTTCTGTAACAATTCTTATAAAGATTTATTTTTACTTTATGTGTATGACTGTATGTCTGCCTGAACCTAAATGTACCACATGAATGTATGGTGTCCTCTGAGGCCAGAAGAGGCCACTGAATGGTTGTGGGGTGCCATGTGGGTGCTGGGAATCAAACCTGGGTCCCCTGCAAGAGCAGCACGTGCTCTTAACCACTGAGTCACCTACCCAGCTTATATATAATTCTTTTTATGAAGGTAGAGAGTGAGGCTCAGTTATCCAAAACTTAAGTGGCAGTTGAGGTAGAAACTCAATCCTTAATCTCCTAGAATCTCTGTGTTCTCTCCACTAATCCTTGACAGACAACAGCACTCTGAAAAGTAAGAATTCTGCATCTTTTCCTGTCTCACACATCTGTGATACACATGTAACACTGAAAGATTAGATACTTACTGGGGTCATCTTCTGCCACGGTTTCTTGATCCTCAGAGTCTAACCGTCTTCTTTTGGAAACCATATTGACCAACGTCCTCTATACTTATATTACTTCCTTAAGGAAAAAAAAAAAATCCAGGGGTTGGACATTTAGCTCAGTGGTACACAGCTTACCCCAAACACCAAAGGAACTAATAACCAGAGTCTAGAAGTCATTCTAAATCTGTTCTATCCATAGCCAGAGGGTTTAAGTTTTCACATTAATGCTGTCTAAATCTAAATGCTGAGCACATTTCAACTCTACAGCTGGCTAACATCTCTTCAGGACATATTGACTGTTGTGGGATATTTGTACGCTATGTGAAGATGTATTGATGTGATTGGTGTAATAAAGAGCTGAATGGTCAATAAGTAGACAGGAGGTATAGGTGGTACTTCTGGGGCTAGAGGGAACTCTGGGAAGAAGAAAGGCAGAGATGCCAGGAGACTCAGAACAAGCAGGATGTGCAGGAGGAGAGGTAACAACCCAAAGACATGTGGCAGAATGAGAAAGACTCGTCACAATTGGCGTGGCTGCTTCTTTCACCAGGTTGCTTCTCGGCGCCTCAAGGAGAAAAGCTATAGCTCTTCAGCTGAGACTCAAGACCATGACACAGCCTCATCCACTTGCTCTCTAACTGGTTACCTCAGTACTGTGTCAGGGGTGGGACTAAGCATGGCAGTGCTTGCAAACAAGACAGACTTCATCCCTGCTCTTGGCAAGTTTACAGCATAACAAGGTCTTAATGTATTTAACTACATTTGCAATGTTACACCAACAGTATCCCTGCAAATGAGGATACTATGAGGGCTTAGGAGGCCAGTTAGTCAAGCAATAGCTGGACTGATGAAGAAAAGCAGGGATGATTTCCCTGAACACGTTTTTTTCATTTCAATGTCATAGCCTTGTGAATGCTAGGCAAGAGTTCTCCTGCCAGAGACAGTAATTTTCTTTTTTTTTTACTTTCAAAATATTTAACTTTTATGTGTATGAATATCTGACTGTGTATGTGGACCATGTGCATACATGATGCCCACACAGGCCAGAAAAAGGGCAATAGATCCCCTGGAAATGACATTACAGATAGTTGTGAGCCACTCTGTGGGTGCTAGGAAACAAACCCACGTTCTCTGCAGAGCAAGAAGTGCTCTTAATCACTGAGCTATTTCCCCAGCACCTATTTGTTTGTTTGTTTGTCTGTTTTTAGGTGTTTTGAGACAGGGTTTCTCTGTGTAACAGCCCTGGCTTTGCCGGAACTCTCTTTAAAGACCAGGCTGGCCTCGAACTCACAGAGATCCGCCTGCCTCTGCCTCCCTAGTGCTGGGATTAAAGGCGTGTGCCACCACGCCCGGCGGTATTTTCAAGACAAGGTCTTACCAAGTAAGTTGGACTGGCTGGTCTTCATAGTGACCAGTTACATTCCAGGCCAGCTACAGAGATACAGTGAGACCCTGTCTCAAAAACAAAACAAAAACCCTGTCTTAAGTGCTTTAATTATAATCCAATTATTCCTCACATGCTGACTTCAGACAGGTACCATTATTACTCTCCTAATCAGGGGTAGGGCTGGGATTCTAATTCTGGTAGTCTGGCTCCAGAATCTGCACTCCTTGTTTTATTCATTAATTTATTTTCAATTCTTAGACAGAGCCTCGTGTAACCCAGAATCTGTGCTCTTTGTTTTAATCATTTTCAATTGTTAGGGTCTTGTGTAGCCCTGTATGGTCTGGAACTCATATATAGCCAATGGCAATTACCAACTGGTCCTCCTGCCTCCAGCTCCGGAAAGCTGTGATTATAGGCATGGGCCACCACGCCCAATTAGCATTGTGCTTCTACCATCAGACCTTAATTCTTAATTATGACGATATTATGATTTAATTATGATTTCTATTAAGAGTTAACATCCCAGGGCTGGAGAGACAGCACAGGGATTAAGAGAGCTTGCTGCTCTTTCAGAGAACCCAGGTTCAGTGCCCACCCATATAAGTTGCTCATAACTGCCTCTAACTCCATTTCCAGGAGATCCTGCGCCCCCTCGGGTTCCTGTATGCATGTGGTGCACATAAATACACGAGGACAAAACATACATACACATTAAATAAATCTTACTAAAAAATGTTAACACCTAAAAGAAGTTAAAATTTCTTATTTTGTATTACCAACTACATGTAACCCCTGACAGCCATTATTCAGGTGGAAACACTAGCGCGTCAGGGCCGTCTGACTTCGAAAAGGCACCGACCAGCTTCCAGGAAAGCCTAAAAGGTCTTGAAGCTGCTCCCGCAAACACCAAGCCTTGCAAAGAATTTGGGGTAAAAGCCTTGCTCACTTGGTCACGGTACCCACGCAAGGTACCTGAGGGGCTATCCTGCATCCGAGCGGATGAAGAGGCCGAGGCTGAGCCGCGGGGCCCAAGGGTCAGGCAGCGCAAGGCCTGGACTTGCACAGTAGCCCGCAGGGGCGCGACGCCACTCACCTCCCGCCAGTAGCCTCCCTTAGCTTTCGACTTTCCCGCTTGACGGAACGCCGTCCCGACGCCATCGAAGCCGCGCCGTCGCCTGACGTCACTCTTCCGCGCCGGAAGTTGGCGGCCCAGCGGCGCAGCTGGGAACAGTCCGTCGAGAAAGCGAGCTTGTCCCAGATACCGTACCAGACAGTCTGAGGGGCGGGTGAAGGCCCCGAGCCGAAATCCGAGAGGAGCCCAACTCCAGCCAACTCTTCAGCGAAGATGGCGGGGCCCGAGCTTCTGCTCGACTCCAACATCCGCCTCTGGGTGGTCCTGCCCATCGTTATCATCACTTTCTTCGTGGGCATGATCCGCCACTACGTATCAATCCTGCTGCAGAGCGACAAGAAGCTCACCCAAGAACAAGTGTCTGACAGGTCAGTACCCTCCCCATATCCTGGCGACCTCACTCCCAGGTGACCTTGGTCAAGAAAATACAGGGATTTTATCACTTTACTGGAGTTTACCTCGCGCCCCTTACTGGTAGGCTGACCTTGGCGGTTATCTGTGTTTCGCTTGTCTGTAAAAATGGGCTAACTAATAGCAGTACCTATGTAACAGGTAGTACAGGCATGTGGATTAAATTAGATGATATCTGAAAAGCCTTTAGCACAGGGCCTGGAACGTACTAAGTGTTCAAGTAAACGTTGTTAAGAGTGCCTACCGAAAACCAGACGCATTATTACCTTTACTCCTGCTAACATCAAGTCAAGTGGATTTCCTAATCTACATTCTACCATACAACTGTAATGGTCTGCTTAGATGCTAAGAAATAAAGTGCCTTGAAAGCTGTAAGACTGCCACAGAGAGATATAAGGAGTTGTAATGATCGTTTCACCTCCTAAAGTGGAGGCGGCCTCTTTCCTCACATGCTTTCTTACAGTGTTTTTCTATGGAGACAGAACTTTGACACATAACTTCAAGCAGTACAGATACATGCCACTCTACATTAAAATAAATAACAGTTTTCAGTCACTTTTTTTCAGAGACTATCTGAAGAAAGCGTTGCTTATTTCCTTAACATGTCCAGATCACTTAGGAATCATTTACTGTAACAAAGAGTGTCAGGTTCAGGCATTTCTGCAGAGAACAGTGAAAAAAAATATATTTTATTGTACTTAAAGGTTACTTTCAGCAGTGCGGTGGTGGCGCACGCCTTTAATCCCAGCACTCAGGAGGCAGAGGCAGGCAGATCTCTGTGAGTTCGAGGCTAGCTGATTTACCTTAAATTAAAAAACACTTAAGCAGCCGGGCGGTGGTGGCGCACGCCTTTAATCCCAGCACTCGGGAGGCAGAGGCAGGCGGATCTCTGTGAGTTCGAGGCCAGCCTGGGCTACCAAGTGAGTTCCAGGAAAGGCGCAAAGCTACACAGAGAAACCCTGTCTCGAAAAACCAAAAAAAAAAAAAAAAAAAAAAAAAAAAAAAAAAAAAAAAAAAAAAAGTGAGTCCTAAACAGTTGTGGTAGTGTGAGCCTGTAACTCCAGGACTCAAAGCTGGAGCAGGAAGAGCAGAAGCTCAGGCTACCTGTGGTTAGATGGTCAGCCTGGACTACATGAGAACATTGAAACTTTAAAGAAGTTCTATAATAGAGCTATATGATGACATTCAGGACTTTAAGACAAATATCGTGGTTCCCAAGCCTAGGCTCTTTCCATTCCCCAACAGTGATTATTTTTGTGTGGCATTAGTTTCAGAGCTAACTAGAGACAGCCCTCTGAAGCTAATCTTAGGAAGTTAGCCTAGTACCAACATGAAAACTATAAAAGATGGGAAATGGAGAGAGCTCAGCCATTTAAATTTTATTTATTGTTTTAAAATATGTACTTTTTGCCAGGCATGGTGGCACATGCCTTTAATCCCAGCGTTCAGGAGGCAGAGGCAGGTAGATCTTTGGGAGTTACAGGACAGCCTGATCTACATATTGAGTTCCAGGCAACCGGAGCTACATAATAGAGAGATTCTTTCTCAAAAAAACAGAAAAAGGAAAAAAAAACTATTTTTGTTTTGTTCTGTTACTGTTTGCTTACATGTATGTATATGTGTGTTGTGCCTGTGGGAGGCCAGAAGAGGGTGATGGATCCAATGGAACTGAAGTTACACATAGTTGTGAGCTCCCATGTGGGAGCTAGGAACTGAACCAGAAACCTCTGCAAGAACAGGAAGTGAGCCGGGGCGGCGCACACCTTTAATCCCAGTATTCAGGAAGCAGAGCCAGGTGGATCTCTGTGAGTTCAAGGCCAGTCTGGTCTACAGAGCAAGATCCAGGACAGGCACCAAAACTGCACAGAGAAATCCTGTCTCAAGAAAAAAAAAAAAAAAACACGAAGTGAGGACTGGAGAGATGTGCAGGGATTAAGAGCACTGACTGCTGTTCCAGAGGACCTGGGTTCAATTCCCAGCACCCACATGGCAGCTCACAACTGTCTATAACTCCAGTTCCAGGGGATCTGACACCCTCAGACAGACACACATGCAGGCCAAACACCAATGCACGTAAAATTTAAAAATTAATTAATTAAAAAAAAGAATAGCAAATGCATTAACCACTGAGCCATCTCTCCACCTTCATTCAGCATTTTCTAATGCCTATAAATTAATTCTCGTTTTATCCTCATAATACAACATGTTATCCTAAACCTCCTTTTATAATTAAAGAAAAGGAAAACCAGAGAAATTTCACAGCATTTATTAGGGTTAGAGTATTGTATATGTACACTAATCCAGATTGATCATAATTTTATGCTGCAGTTTTCTACCCTGCTTCACCTTACGATTTTACAGCAATGGTTCTGAATGACATCAGACCCACAGCTCTTTTTCTGTTTTCCAGATAAAATTCACACTTGGTGCAATGTATATATGAGAACTTTGTTGTTGTTTTTTCTTTGAGATAGGGTTTCTCTGTGTAGCCCTGGCTGTCCTGGAACTTACTCTATAGACCAGGCTGGCCTTGAACTCACAGAAATCCGCCTGCCTCTGCCTCCCAAGTGCTGGGATTAATCAAGAACTTTTTTAAAGCAACATAATGCTCTCCTAATAATCAGTTGAAATAAAGGAAAGAATAGTAAGATGATTTGCATTTCATAAGTGCTTATTTGTGCACAACTGTCCTACCAGATGTCATATGCACATGCTTATCTAACTGTAAAATCACAACTGGGGCAGGTCAGTTGTAGGCTAAAGCAGATGTATGTCACAGAGGCAGGATTGTCTGTGAATGGTATGCTACTTAGCATAGAAGTCTACACAGAACCAAGTTTTATTTTTCCCTGTTTACTGGGTGATTGCCTGTCTATAAACTTAGTAAATAAAAAGCCTGAGTTTCTTCCACACTGGAATTGGGTTTGTGCCTTAGATAAACTAGAACAGCAGTTTGATGAGGAATCCAGAAGTAGTGTAGGACATAGGACAGTTCTCTGTTACATAACTGTCCCCAGCATTGATGATATCATAACATCTCTGAGTCAATGAGAAATGACAGTTATGTGCCATTTCTCCTCCACACTATTATTGTGACAATCAAAAAAGGTCTACATATGCCAGACAGGGAGTTTCACACCTAGAATCTTAGAGGGGGAAAGCTGAGGTAGGAGAATCACCATGTGTTTGGGGCTAGCCTGGGCTATAGAGTAAGACATTGTCTCAGATCAACCCTTTCCCTCAAAATAGCCAGGTATAGTGGTATACACCTATCATTCCAGCCCTTGAGAGGATGAGGCAAGATAATTGAAACTTTAAGGCCAGCCTAGGCTATATGAAACACTATCCAAAAAAAAAAAAAAAAAAAAGGCCAGTACTACACAGTGGTTGGTGTGTGTATGTGTGTATATTCTAAGAAAATGTCTTTTAATTTCAAATTACCAATGCTACCCAGTACAAGAATCTATTTTTAGATATTTATGGAAATGAAATGTAAAACTAGTGTTTTGAAGAATTTTTACACTATGGGGAATATAACAATGGATCTCAGCTTTAGAACTTGAGCATTGAGAATATCCAGGCTCAGTCACCCTTGCCTTGATCACCATCCTCAGCCTCAACTCTGCAGAGTCCCTCAGTAGTTTCAGTACAAGAGCTTAGCTGGGGTTCTGCCATCAGAGTGTCTGGGAAAACTCTGACTTACCATACAGTGAAGAAGCTGTTACAGGTGGACAGGGCTGTACCCCAGTCCCTGTGGAAATAAACAATGAGACAGTGTCAACCCTGCTCTCATAGAGTTTCAGTCCAAGTGTTAAAATAGACAAAGGGGGCCAGGCAGTGGTGGTGCACGCCTTTAATCCCAGCACTCAGGAGGCAGAGCCAGGCAGATCTCTGTGAGTTCGAAGCCAGCCTGGTCTACAGAGTGAGATCCAGGACAGGCACCAAAACTACACAGAGCAACTCTGTCTCAAAAAACTAAAAAAAAGTGTTACTGCTACAGTGCTCTGAGGCACTGTGAGCCATCTCTCTAGCCCCCCTCTTCTTGCTCATTTCTTCTTGTGTATGGCCTGTCCTCAGAGTCAGAGTATTGACTTGTTTGGGGGGGTTTGTTTGTTTTCGAGACAACAGGGTTTCTCTGTGAAACAGCCCTGGCTATCCTGGAACTCACTCTGTAGACCCGGCTGGTCTTGAACTCACAGAGATCCACCTGCCTCTGCCTCCCAAGTGCTGGGATTAAAGGCATGCACCACCAACGCCCACTCAGAGTATTGATTTTGTTACAGGGCTCATAACTATGACATTCCTCAGTGCTTTGGCTAGGTAATTCCCATTCATCCTTAAGATTACTACCTATGGGACTGGAAAGATGGCTCAGTGGTTAAGAGCATTTGTTATTCTTGTAGAGGACCTGGGATCAATGCCCACCACCCACATGTTGGCACAACATGTCCCACAACCGTATATACATAGAGTTGAGGGATCCAGCACCCTCTTCTGGCCTATAAGGGCACCAGGCACACAGGTGGTATACAGATATACATTTAGACAAAACAGGCATATGCATAAAATAAAACAGTAAAAGATTCCTCCCTAGTCCTACATCCTCAGCGGAGTTTCCTCTTGCACTGCTCTCTCTGTCATACACTCCCATGATGCCACCAATCTCCTTAGGATGTGACAGACAGTTCAGTTTCACATTTGCTCCTGTACTTAGTGTTTTCCTTCACACTGTGTTTATTTGTTGAATTTCTTGCTTCCCCAGTAGACTTTAAACATCAAGGGAAGTTTACATTTTCATCATTGTTTATGGCACTAACATGGTATCTGGCACTTACAAGTTTAAGAAATGTGTGTGCAGTAAAAGTCTAAATCTGTGCTTGTATAAAATGTAAGTGGCAGTTTAAAAAATTGACATGACTTGCCCAAGATCACAGTTTATAAGTCACAGAAGGCCAGGAGTGGTGGCGCACACCTTTACTCCCAGTATTTGGGAGGCAGAGCAGGCAAATCTCTGTGAGTTTGAGGCCGGCCAGGTGGCGCACTTACTTTTAAGTCTTACTATTAAGACTGTATAAAAATTAGAGTCAGGGCCGGTGGTGGTGGTGGTGGTGGTGGCGCACACCTTTAATCCCAGCATTCAGGAGGCAGAGCCAGGTGAATCTCTGTGAGTTCAAGGCCAGCCTGGTCTACAGAGTGAGATCCAGGACAGGCTCCAAAACTACACAGAGAAACCCTGTCTCAGGAAAAAAAGAAAAAAAAGAGTCAGGGTCTGAATTAGGACAAGAGATTATAAAAGTCTCCAAATTCTTTTTTTTTTTTTTTACATTTTTATGATTAGTTTATGTGTATAGATGTTTTGCCTACATGTGCGTCTGTGTACCCTGTGCATGCACTGTCCAAGGAGTCCATAAAAGAGCATTGGATTCTGTGGAACTGTAGTTAGAGATAGTTGTGAGCTGCCCTGTCAGTTTGAGGACTTCAGCTCAGGCCCTCCAGAAGACCAGCCAGAGTTCTTAACCAGCCCCAAGTCTCAATTCTTACTCTCTGACTGAACTTAGCTTTGCACAGAATAGCATTAGCACATAGTCGATACTTGGAGCATCTGTAGCCAGCTCCAAGAGGACAGAACAGTTCACACATGTCTTCTGTAGGCCTGAGTGTAAGACAGACAAGTGTGGACTATCTATCATAAGGTCAAGAGGAGGGAAGGCAGGTGGAGTTCTACCAGGTGCCACTTTGGGAAGGGTTTTGTGGAAGATGAGCTCAAGGAAGGAGCTGAGGCATGATACAGCAGAACTGGCAGATGAAGCTGGCAGCAGAGCATTCCCAGCACACGGAGCAGCTGGGCATGTGGAAGGTGGCAAGCCGACCCTGCTGGCTCTGACTGCTTGAAGCATGTGGCTTGTGCTGAGCAGGAACCAGAAAGCTGAGCGTGGTTTTCTTGTATGCATTTCTGCCTACACTTTTAGTTTTCTCAATTTTCAAGAATTTCCATTGACTTAAGCCCCCTGCCCCAACCAACTTTTGAAAATTTAGGGGAAAAGGTGGTATTTTTACTTCTGTCGAATATTATTTGCTCTAAAAATCACCAATAATGTATTCAGTAACTGTTGAAGAGTTTGAAGGAAGTTGTTCTGAGTCCTCGGTGGAATTTCAGGTAACAGCCTTCTTGAGCCAAGGCCTGTCCTCATTTCTCCGGGTGAATAAAGTTCCTTTGCCCTCACCTTTCTCCCACCTCCTGCCTCCAAATCCATCTATTCTTTTCTTGCAAGGAAAGTTCCTTTGTGGCTCTTGTTGAATCCAGAAAGGCCAAGTGCAACGCCCCAGATTGCCTTCCTCAGAAACCTTCATTTGTTCAGAGCACAGTCACTCTGGAAGACTCCCTTTGTGAAAAGCTGAGTGGCAAGTTGAATATGTTACATTGATTTTTAGGAGTTTTGGAAAGTTTCCACACCCAGCTCTTGCCAAACAGGTCCTCTCTTATGTTTCAGTGGGTCTTCTACTTTACTCTCTCATTCTCTTCTAGCGTTTCACATTTTAACATCCCTTTGTCTTGTGTTTTTCAGCCAAGTCCTAATTCGAAGCAGAGTCCTCAGGGAAAATGGAAAATACATTCCCAAGCAGGTACTTGCTTATCTTTTATTAAAAAGCTCCACCATTCACCTCTGAGGGCAGTAGAAACCTAAATGTTTCCCAAGAAGACTCTGGAGAAAACTGGAGGTGACGACCCAATTATTAAGCTGCAGCCTGGTGGTGTTTGCTGTCTGTCACTGTGCCCTCACCCTTCTTAGGAAATTGTTTTTAAATGTGACGCAGCCAAACTATCAGATTGGCTGCCAAGGAGGCTGCCAGCTCAGAGTGTAGCAGTCAGTGTATTCCAAGGGTCTTCAGTCAGTCCCCTCGGGGACAAGTTGACAATTAACTGTGTCACGATTCTCGTTTAAAAAGATTTTCTTTTTTCTACTAGTCTTTCCTGACACGAAAATATTACTTCAACAACCCAGAGGATGGATTTTTCAAAAAAACTAAAAGAAAGGTTGTGCCACCTTCTCCTATGACAGGTATGTTTTAGGTGGTTTTATTTAAACATTAAGTCACAGGGGATACTGATGGAAAGGACTTCAGAACCATCTAGTTATCCATGGGGTATGGGAGAGTGTTGCTCTTTTGAGGTTCTCGCAGTGTCTAGGATGGAAGCCAAGGCTTCTTACATGCTAGGTGAGTACTCTCCCACTGAGCTGCATCCCCAGCCCCTAATATATGGGTCTTTGAAAGTGGAGCCCTCTTTTTCCCAATATATCCATGAATCCTAGTATGGAGGTAGATTTTAGAAAGGTCTCAGCCGATGTTGGGAGAGGTCAGGGCCGTTGTTTCTGGTCTCTGTTAGGTGCTTCCTCGGGACCAGTTCCTACCAGCATCTAGATCTGTTGCTGACAGATGGTACCCTACATCTTCTGCCTGAATGATGAACTCCTTCCTTCCCAAGGGCAGTTGTTTTGATCGCCCATACCAACTTACAGTTCCTGACCTGACTTCTGACTCCTACCATCCCTATTTTGTGATAACTACAACATGTAAAGTGAACCAAAGCAGTTTGCTGTTCCGTGTTGACATTCCCCTCTTTTTAGTCTCATTCTAGGTGAGATAACCAGTTCTTTTGACCCATACAGAAGATAGTAGTGTTAACACTTAAGAGCATTAGATGGCCAGCATACATATGAAAAGATAATAACCTAGCAAGATATCTTTTTAGTTTGTTAAACTGACAAAAATAAGAGTGTCCAAAGCCATGATTGTCAATGTCATAACAAGCTAGGTCCTGTTCCATTGATAAGAATACCCAATGATGGGGTCTTGTTGATGGACAGTCTCACACACCCCTTTCTCCCCACCACCACCATCCGCAGTCTGCCCCATCTCTGGATATGGAGCCCAGGGCCTTGGGCATGCTACACTACCATCCCAGCACTAAACTACACCCCAGCCCTAATACCTCAATTTGAAATGTATAAACCATTTTACCCAAGAATTACTACTACTCAGAAACACATAAATAAGCAGATTGGTCTATTACCTATTATAAGGTAGCAGCAGCATTTCCTGACAGAAAAGGTTGATATTGGAGAGATGGGGCTGGAGAGATGACTCAGCACTTAAGAGCACTGACTGCTCTTGCAGAGGACCCAGGTTCAGTTCCCAGCTCCCACATGGCAGCTCACACCTGTCTGGAGCTCCAGTTCCAAGGAATCTGATGCCTTCTTCTGGCCTCTTTGAGGGGCCATGGATGCACAGATATTTATGCAGGAAAAGCACCCACACATTCATACATATTGAGATGCTGGTACCGTGACAATGTAGAAATTTCATCAAAAGAAAAAGTTTTTTTATGTTGAAGACTGCTCCACATCCTCCAGCATGGTGGACAGTGCTCTGCCCCTGAGCCACATCTTTGGCCTTTCTTCATAAAAGTATTAAATTTTGGAAGGCAGACTGAAAGGTAGCAGAGTATGCAGCAGAAAGCTCTAAGGATCTAGAGAGAGTGGGTGGAGAACAGCTGTCTACATCTATGTTCTTAGATCATTTGAACTCCTACAGTAAACCTGGTGGCTGTCGCAGTATGGCGGCACGTGCCTTTCATCCCAGCACTCAGAAAGCAGAGATAGTCAGACCTCTGAGAGTTCAAGGCCGGGCTGGTCTATGTAATGAGACCCTATTTAAAACAACAACAACCACAAACCTGTCTGGCTTAAATTTGGGAAGTCTCTACCAGCAAAAGGATCTGGTGTTCTCTTGTGCCTCTGTCTCAGACCCCACCATGCTCACGGACATGATGAAAGGGAATGTGACAAACGTCCTCCCCATGATTCTTATCGGCGGATGGATCAACATGACGTTTTCAGGCTTTGTCACAAGTAAGTTTCAGGTCTAGGAGACCTCCTGCTTCCTCCATATGTGTCCCTTCCCCAGCGCCACTGAGAACCTAATGTCACAGCATGAGCAGTGCGTTTTCTTGTGAAAACAACATTCTTTGAACAAAATCTTTAGTCCAAGCTAATCCAAAGTTCCCAGTGTGGATACTGTGTAACTAAAAGAGACTGGCTTTAGTTGTGTATGTTTTTCACCCGGGCTTCAGTGCACACTTGTCCCAAATGTTGGGTCATGGTTCATCCTGAGCACCTGCTTCCCACACAGTCTAGAAACTGGAATCCCTCAGGAGAATGAGAGCAGAGTGACATTTTGGCTGTTCTGCCTCAGAGGCTGCCACCTGTTTCCTTCTTCCAGAAGCTGAATGGCACAGAGTTCCCACCTCCTCAGGGAAAGAATGTGTGTGTTCACACTTTGGCTGGCTTGGGTGCCTAGGAACTTTCTTGAAGCAAAAATGTGGTATTTTTCTTTTTGCCTGCAGCTAAGGTCCCGTTTCCATTGACTCTTCGCTTCAAGCCTATGCTCCAGCAAGGAATAGAGCTGCTCACCCTGGATGCATCCTGGTAAGCCTGCTGGTAGTAGACCACAGCCAAGACCCCACAGAGTCCCAGTTGTCCTTTCACTAAAATGAGGTTGCTTCAGTGTGAGAGGTTTTGCTTTCTCTTTCTATTTTTTATTATTGTTATTATTATTTTTTTTTAATGAAAGCTCTATTTAAAAATGCCAATGCATGGGGTTGGGGATTTAGATCAGTGGTTGAGTGCTTGCCTAGTAAGTGCAAGGCCCTGCGTTCAGTCCTCAGCTCAGGGGGAAAAAAAAGACAAAATAACAAAAATGCCAATGCAGGACTAAAACAGTTTTGCAGGCATCTTGCCAAAAGAGACTGTTTGTCAGCCTTTCTTCTTAGATCTTAGGAACCCAGGAGTGAAGGTATTGACTCCCTCCCCCCCCCAAAAAAAATGGAAAGGTAGTCCGGCCAAGCAAAGCTTTTTAGCAGTGCCCTGAGGTTTATATTCCTTTCTGTTACCGTAACAAATACTGAGAGGTCCAGCTTGTGCAGAGGAGAGGCGTGTTTTGGCTCACTGTTTTGGAGGCTTGTTCATGCCCCTCTAGCCTCATTACTTTGGATCAGTGGTAGGCTAGAGATGGCTGTGGCATGTAGTGAAGCTTAAGCGCTCACTTCGTGACGAGAACACAGAAGAGGAGATGAGTCCAGACCCCGCAGTCTCCTCCCAAGAACAAGCCCCCAGTGACCTAAAATTGCCTACTAGGTCTCCATCTCCTAAAGGCTCTCCTCCTTCCATTAGTACCACAGACTGGAGCCCAAACCTTTAATCCACGAGCTTGTTTATGTGTGTGCTTGTTTTGCTTTGTGAGACAGGGTCTCTCTACATAGTCCTGGCTGTCTTGGAACTCACTATGTGGACCAGGCTACTCAAACTCAGCAAGCCGACTGCCTCTGCTATGACTTCCTAGTGCTGGGATTAAAGGCATGTACCACCATATCCAGCTAACACATGGGCTTTTTAAAAGAACATTCCAGATCCAAATTATAGAAATGTTTGTGTATCATTTTCCTTAGTTCCAGTCACCATGCTAGGTGTTTTCCATATGTTACATTATCCTCACAGCAACCCTGTGAGGTCTGTGAAAAATGACTGTAGGACCACACACACCCTCTCCATAACCAGTACTCAGCACCTGTGTCCACTCCATAGATTTATAGCAGAACTAGTAGCCAGAATCTAAACCCTTTTGGGAACACGGGTCTAGTACTTGCAGTACAGTAATACAGACTCGTGTGGTCCTTCCAGACTGTTCTGTCTGTGACTTCTCAAGGACTGGCCTGAAACAAACACAGTCAAGAAAAGGTGGAGGGTCTGCTAGCAATTTTGACTTCTCTGGTTTGAGCAGATGGAGGAGCCTTGGCCTTGCCCTGCTTTGTGGGAGAAGAAATCCGCACTTGAGCTGTGTGACTCCATTAAACTTTTCCCTGCCAGGCTCATTAGGCTAAGCAGAAATGTCATGGATGGAGAAAAGCTTAGCTATCTTTTCTCAGTGTTGGGACAGGCATGCATTCCACATACTTGGATGAACAGAAGGGAGCGAGGCAACATGTACAGTGGAGCTGACAGATTATCTGCATTGCGGGGCAGATCGTGTACTTACCTACGGTCTACTGCAGTAGCCAGAACATATTTAATGACGTGTCCGTCTCCCCGTGTGGATAGCATTTTGTATTCACCCTTTGGTTTCTGTTATATGCAAGCATATTTATGGGTCCCAGGTTGGGTGAGAAACCTGAGATAAGAGCTAAATGATTAAGTTCCAGACTTGGACTGATTCCCCAGTAGCCAACACCCTCAGCATTGCAAATGCTTTCCCAAAGTCACCCCTGGTCCTCTCTGCTAAATGGGGAACACACAAACACATCATTGTTTGCCTTCCTTAGAGGATGTGGTTCAGGTGGGTGGCCTCAGTGTCACCTGCTGTGCTGTGCCAGAAGACAGCCTTACCTGTTACTGTGTCGTTTCTTTAGGATGAGCAGCTATGGGTGCTGCAGGTATGAGCTCTGTTCATCTCCCTAGTAACTGTCCCACTCTCCTCCTTGCTTTGCTAGGGTGAGTTCTGCATCCTGGTACTTCCTCAACGTGTTTGGGCTCCGGAGCATTTACTCTCTAATCCTGGGCCAGGATAATGGTAAGAGGCAGAGTGGGTTAGTGAGCAGCTGCTTCCTGTCACGGCGCAGCGGTCACATGGTTCTCGCTCTTCTTGGTTAGCATTGCCCCACACAGTGCTTCCTTCCGTGAGTTTCTGAGCAGTCTTACTAGTTCCAAAGCTCATGAACGTGGGCATTTCTCCCAGCAATTACCAAGCAGTACTTGGTTGCTCAGAGTCTGACACCTTGTGTGTAGGGACCCAGCGCTCCGTTAAGCCTGTGAACCTGAAGTCTAAGGAAAGGCCTGGCTGGATCAGTTCACTTATTGAGCAGATTCCTCTCCAGTGCTAAATGTGGCTCTTGGTCAGTGGTGAGGACTCAGATATTCTAACCGGTGTCTGCTTTTCTATAAAGTATAGTCTTAATAGTTGCCCTGTGGGGTTAAGAGCAGACAAAGGATAAAGCAGTGAAGTACCTGGACATATAGCATTGCTCAGTAATTGGTGTCTGTTGTCATGTTGACATTTAAAATAAAGTTTAGAGCACCTTTTAGTTTGTCTCAGTTCTAGCTACAACCACCTCCATTTTCCTGGACTTTCCCAGAGTCCCATACCAGGTGTGACGGGCAGTCAGCTGTCCGGTTTTCAAACCCACCACCAAGCAGCTACGAGCTTTGGCATACTCATTCTTACTCAAGGGTGCTGGGTGGTGGGGAGCCTTGGGACTCACTGGGCTTGTCTGTGCTGCAGCTGCTGACCAGTCACGAATGATGCAGGAGCAGATGACAGGAGCAGCCATGGCCATGCCTGCAGATACCAACAAAGCTTTCAAGGTATGCGCCACTCACTTCAGAACTGCAGGGATATCACCAATCTGCCCTTAGCCACAGTTGCACATTCTCTGGTTTGTTGCCCACATTCAAGTGCAGTCCAAAATGAGCAGTGTGATGAAATGTGTTGTCCTGCCCCATCCTATGCAGGACGTAAATCACTTTGTCCAGTGTATCCACACCGTATATGTTATCCACCTCGTGACAGTTGAGAAGAAGAGAAACCATCTTCACATTATTTTTATTACTGTATACTCTTGTTCTAGTTTTGAAATTTTATTTTATGTGCATGTTTGTGTGCCTGAATTGGTGTATGTCTGTGCACCACATGCATGCAGGAGCCTATAGAGGTCAAAAGAAGCATTGCATACCCTAGCACATACTTGCATTATAGGCAGTTGTGAGCCGCCATGTGGGTTCAGGGAACTGAACCCGGGTCCTCTGCAAGAGCAGTCAGTGCTCTTAACCACAGAGCTGTTCCTCCTGCCCCTCTGTATGATTTTTATACAGCAAAATCCTACTTGATTTTTTTTTTCTTGACAAAAAGTAAAAATAAGCCTGGTGTGGTGGCATACACCTTTAATCTCAACAGAGGCAAGCCGATCTCTGAGTTCGAGACCAGCCTGGTCTACAGAGTGAGTTCCAGGACAGCCAGGGCTACAAAGTAAAATAAGGGGGGCTTCTTCATTCTAGTTCAAAGGGTATAGAAAGAACTCTTAGAACTCGGCCAGGCCTGGCAGCCCACACCTTCAGTCCCAGCACTTGGGCAGGAGGCAGAAGCATGCAGATCTCTGTCACTTAAGACCAGCCTGGTGTACAAACAGGTTCCAGACCAGCCAGAGCTACATAGTGAGACCCTGTTTCAAAGAAATAAATATTTGAAATGAAAATGGATGGGCCAAGTGTGGTGGTGCATGCCCTTAAGAGGCTGAGGCTTGAGAACTGAGTTTAAAGCCAGCCTGTACTACATGAGACCTTACCTCAAAGAACAGAACAAAACAAGATCCTAAACATAAGACATGGATGTAAAAAAAAATTAAAACATAGGGCATATATCTTTGTAACCTTGGATCAGGCAGTGTCTTGTTTTAGTTTGGATTTTTTTTAATTTTATGTATATGGGTATTTCGTGTATGTCTTTATGTATGTCTTAACTGATGAGTCTTCTCCCCATGGTTTTTGGCTTTTTGAGACAGTCTCCTGCCTCTGCTTCCCAAGTGTTAGGATTGCAGGCATGTTCCACCAAGCGTGGCCTCATCGAGCTTTTAAAGATTGCTTTATGAATCAAGGCAGTGATGACACACGTATTTAATCCTGGCACTCAGGAGGCAGAGGCAGGAGGATCTGTGAGTGTGAGGCCAGCCTGGTCTACAGAGTGAGTTCCAGGACAGCCAGGACTACACAGAGAAACCCTGTCTAAAAAGAAAAAAATTGCTTCATGGAAGTTCATGCAGCTGGGAGGCACCTGGGTTCCTGCCTCACAGGATCCAGTGAGCTTATGCACAGAGCTGGCCTTGCGCAGCTGTGGTAAGAGCGGTGTTGTCCCCAGCTGTCAGCTCAGTGGCAAGCTCCCCTCCCAGCCCTGTCTTCTCTTCCTGTGCAGACAGAGTGGGAAGCTTTGGAACTGACAGATCACCAGTGGGCACTCGAGGACGTGGAAGAAGAACTCATGGCCAGAGACCTCCACTTTGAAGGCATGTTCAAGAAGGAACTGCAGACGTCCATCTTCTAACCACGAGCAGGGGCCGCTGTGTCAAGGACCTGCAGTAGCGCTTAACCTTGTAACTTCTGTGGAGCTGGAGCCTCTGAGAATAAAAAGGAGGGTGCAGGGGCTGGCGGGTGCATAGCGAGGCTCGTTCTTGTCTGAGCTGGGTTCCCCTTTATGTTGGAAACTAGAGGAATAGGAGTTCCGGATGACTGCTGTCTTCAAAGTTTGTAAGCGTTCTTCAGGTGACTCTAGTAAGGATGTCAGAGAAAGGGGAATATCTCAAACTACTGAGAATATCTCAAAACTTAGTAAAAACTCCATGTTTGTAAGGAGAATTGTCAGTTATAATAGCCAGTAACTATGTTCAGTCAGCCTGACTTCAGCCACAGTAAACTCCTGTTTTCTTAGGATCCAAACACCCTGCATTTTACCTTTAATTTCTTGTTCGTATTTTTTAACTTTCTTTACACAAGTAATTTACATTTTTTCTCTACCAAAACTTAGAGGCTATGGCTGAGCGGCATAGAGCTCCCTGCACTGTTCCCGTGAGCCTACAGAATGACGCAGAGAGCTGGGTGTCCCAACCTTACTGAAATAAACTCTTTCCAGAGGGGGTTCGCGGGGCCGACTCAGCAACCTCTCCATGTCTCTCCATCTTTAGTCCAGTGAAAACAGGTGACCCTGAGGCACAGCCAGACTCTCAAGTGCCTTTGGGCTCATCAGAGACGGGTTACATAATGCAAGTTCTTGAGTGGAACTTGAGACAATACCAACTCCATTGGCCGGTCAATGGTGCTGCACTGTAAGTGGTTACTCAGTTGAACGAGTGACCTCATTTCCCAGTTCCTCTGGGCAGGAGAGAACTTACCACTGTCAGGGCAAGAGGGCAGCTTCTGGTGGATAGGTAGATGAAGGTGCCCAGGAGTCCTCTGTCCAGAGAAGTGACAGGGTGCCGTTTCTGTACCAAGAGGTGGATGTGATTGCATGTTAAGCACTGTAGCCAAGAACAAGTGACTCTTGACGAATTAAACAGCCCTGTTTTCTCTTTGCCTGTGGAAGTGTTGCTCTGTGGGTCCTAGGAGCTTCCTGCCAGCGGAAGTGCCTGTCTTAGAACAGGGCTGGAGGGCTCAAGGTGAAAGAGATGTGAGCTTTGCCCTCAAAGAACTCAGAAAGAAGGTCTACAGTTGTAGTTCAGTGGTAGTATGTCACTTAGTGTACATTATCCCCAACACACACACACACACACACACAAAGACCTCATGTGAAAGAAACCTGCTTATTTTCTTTTATCTCTATGAGTGTTTGGCCTGTATCTAGATGTGTGTACCACATGTGTGCAGTACCACATGTGTGCAGTGCCTGCGGAAGCCAGAAGAGGGAGATAGATCCCCTGGAACTGGAGTTGTATCCAGTTGTGAGCCCCCATGTGGGTGTTGGGGATCAAACCCAGGTCCTCCACAAGAACAGCCAGTGACCTTAACCACTGAGCCATCTTGCAGCCCCAAGAAAGATTCTGAGGTCATAGAACCTCTGTGAATCTGAGGGACAAAAGGGGGTTTTTGTGAGCCATCTCAGAAGCAAACTTGATCCTGACGGTGGTGGCAAGGGATTGACAGACAGGAGCTGCTGCTGGGGCGGGAGTGAGGTGAGAAACTGCTGTGGTGAATGCTGGGTGAGTGTGGAAAGAGTAGCGTGGAGTTGATGTTCATAGTCGGTTCCTGTACCCTCGTGCCTGCCTCTGCAGAAGACACTTCCTCTTCCTGGGCTTCTGTCTCCTTTAGCCAAAGAGGATGAGCTAGTGCAGCCATGCAGAAAGTCTGCAGTCCTCTAACGGCTAAACGCTTTTGCAGAAAGGCAGACAGGTGACTGCATGTCCGTAGAGAGTTAGGAAAGGCAAATGACGTGTCTGCAGACTTATACATGGTTACAGCAGCAGCAGTTAGTCACAATGTGGGCGGTCACACAGCTGTCTGTCAACTGAATAAAGTATGGCTGTTCATAGAATAGAATACTTCACACAGCTGTCTATCAACTGAATAAAGTATGGTCTCTTCATAGAATACTAAGCAATAAAAGGAACAAAATACTGTCACTCCAGCACAGCTGATCTCTGAAACATAGAGAATCTGGTCTCAGTCAATGCCCTCTCCCTTTTTGTGTGTGCTGAGGATAGAACCCAGGACCACATGTACACTAATCAAGTGCTCCACCACTGAGCTGTGTGCCTGGCCCTGCCAATTTTTTTTTCTTTTTTTGGTTTTGGTCTTGGTTTTTTGTTTGTCTTGTTTGGGGGCCTTATTGTGTAGCCTTGGTGGGCTTGGGATTCACTGTGTAATATACCTGGCCTTGAATTCAGAGATCCACCTGCCTCTGCCTCCTGAGTGCTAAGATTAAAGATGTGTGCCACCACACTCAACTCCCAGCCCTTCCCATATTTTAGTGCAACCTCCAGAATTAGCCAGCCCATATAGATAAAGGTGGGGTGCTGGTTGTCAGGGATGGGGAAAGGAGGATGGGAAATAACACAGTGTAATGTGTTAGATGATAAAATGCCTCAGGAAATCAACTTAAACGAGAAAAGGTTTATTTTTCAGAGGTTTCACTCTGGTTGGTTGTCTCTGGCTTCTGGACCCGTGGGGAGGGAGGAAGGGATGAGGAAGAGCTGCTCAGAACAGCTGCCAGGAAGCACAGAGTGCAGGGTGGGGGTCTTGACGTTTTGAAGGGCATGCCCCGCTAACCTAGCTTTCTCCCATGAAGTCCTTCATCTTAAAAGTTACATCACCTCACAGTAGTGGCACAAACTGGGGACCAACCATGGACCTTTGGAAAAACTCCAAATCCAAACTACAGAGTGATTAAGTATTCTAAAGCTGGATGTGACAGGAGCTACAGGTACACCCTGAGGACTTATCTAGAATGCATGTGGCTTTATCCCATTCAAGAAGAACAATGGCTCTGTGCAGCAGGGACAGTCCCGAAAACAGGTTACAGCACATGGGGTTGACAATGACACACTTGGGTAATTTAGGGCTACAGATGTAGCTTGGTTTGTAAAGTGCTTGTCTAATACAGGAGGGCCCTGGGTTCAATCCTAGGACCACCTAAATCAGGCATGATGGTGCACCCCTGTAATCTTAGCATTCAAGGAGGAAGGATGATCAGAAGTTCAAGGCCATCCTTAGCTACATACTGTGTTCAAAGCCAGCCTGGGCTTCATGAGGCACTGTCTTAAGTAAATTGAGTAGATGATTTGTGTGGATTAGATCTCAACCCTGGTGTGCTGGCTAGTTTTATGTAAACTTGACACAAGCTATAATCCTCTGAGAGGAGGGAACCTCATTGAGAAAATGCCTCCATAAGATTAGGCTGTAGGCAGCGGGCAGTGGTGGCGCACGCCTTTAATCCCAGCACTTGGGAGGCAGAGGCAGGTGGATTACTGTGAGTTCAAGGCCAGCCTGGTCTACAGAGCGAGTTCCAGGACAGGCTCCAAAGCTACACAGAGAAACCCTGTCTTGAAAAACAAAAACAAAAACCCAAGCAGTTGGGTACATCTGTAAGAGATTTTTTTTTTCCTCATTAAATAATTTCAGGCTGGGCGACAGTGGCACACGCCTTTAATCCCAGCAGGCTGATCTCTGTGAATTCAAGGACAGGCAGGTCTATAAGCGAGTTTTCTCTGTTACACAGAGAAATCCTGTCTCGAAAAGAAAAAAAAAAAATCATTTCAATTGGGAAGACCCACTTCTAATCTGGATCTGGATCTTTGAAGTGAGAAGACACACCTTCAATCCAGATCTTTTGAGGAAGGAAGATCCACCTTTAATCTTGGGTCACACCTTCTGGTGGCAGCCTATATAAAGACATGCTCACACTGGCTGGCAAGTCCCTTTCTTCACTGGCATTAGAGCCCACTTCATGAGGATTCTGGCATATACTGAAGACCAGCTGAAACATCCAGCCTCCTGGACTGAACAACTACTGGACTTTTGGACTTTCTGTTGTATATAGCATAATGTATGTTATATGTATATGTTTTACATATATAACACAGCACTTATGTATGTGTTATATAAATGTTCATTCTATACATAAAATGAATGTTCCTCAAGAGAGCCCTGGCTAATACAAAGAAGGAAGGGATTATGGGGTTTACAGGGTACATCATAGGGGAAAGCTAAGGCAGGAACTGAAGCAGAGACCGTGGAGAAATGCTGCTTACTAGCTTGCTCCCCGTGTCTTGCTTTCTTATACAACCCAGGCCCACCCGCCCAGGGACAGCACTACCCACGGTGGGCTGGGCCCTCGCACACCAATTATCAATTGGGAAATCCCACAGGCCAGCATGATGGAGGCAGTTTCTCAACGGACATGTCCTCTTTCCAGTTACGTCTAGGTTTGTGTCAAATTGACAAAAACTATGAGTTATCCTTAATAAAGTGTTTCAGGGTTTCATGCCATGCACGTGTGTGTGTCCACCTTTGTACACACATGCATGCTGTGAACTGAACCTAAGACCTCACACATACTACACATGCTCGGTCACCCCCACCACATCCCCAGCCAATCATTTCATGTCTTCAACCTGCTCAAGCCAAATGATGGCTGAACCAGCCATGCCTACCCTGTCCCGCCCCCCCCCCCTTTTTCTCCTGCTTCTTTTAAATCCTTTTCATCTTTAATGTAATCTGAACCACACATGAGCAGAAGGACTAATGAATTTCCATATATCTATTGTGTTTTGTTAATTATCAATATTTTGCCAACCTCATGTGTATCTCTCAAGCCTTTTTTTTTTTTTTTTTTTTTTTTTTTTTTTTTTTTTTTTTAGGGAGTCAGGGCTAGATTGTTTTAAAAGTAAATCCCATCAGAAGGGCAGGTAAGGTAGGATTGCAAGTTCAAAAGCCAGCCGGGGCAATTTAGTGAGACATTGTCTCAAAAGTAAGTAAAGATACAAAAAGGACGGGGCCAGCTGGCTGGGGCGGGGGGGAGAGACCAGCACTTGTAACCCAATATTTGGGAAGCAGAAGCAGGAGGGCTGGAAGTTCAAAGCCAGACTCTGCCATGTCGTAAGGTTGAAGCCAGCCAAAGCTCCATGAAACCCTATCTTTAAATGGGGGGAGGGGTGTTACTGAAGATATGATAGTTTAGCTGTGGAGCATTTACCTAGCATGTGCAGGGCTCGAGATTCACTCTCTAGTACCACAGTAATTAGATCCTGAGTAGATCATTTCACACACATTCTTGTAAGCATCTCTAACAGGTAAAGAATATGTCTTTGTTTTCGAGTCAGGTTTATATAGCCAAGGCTTTCCTGAAACTTTTGATATTTCTTCCTCTATTTCCAAGTAGTGGGATTACAGTGGAGTGTCACCACACCTGGCCCAGCATGCTTATTCATAAATATGTTCAGATGCTCCTTCATCATCTTTATTTTAAGATTTTTTTTTTAATTTCACGTGTATGTTTGCCTGAACATATCTATGCGTCCCACGTGTATCTGGTGCCTGCAGAGGCCAGAACAGAGCATTGGATCCCCTTTTATAACAGCTTACTCCCCTCCCCTGCACCCTCAAGGTTGTTTCAAGTCAGTCACTTCGTAAATAAACCATGTTATTTGTACTCTGTAAAACGTGACTCTTTCAAAACTACTCCCCCACCTCTTCTTCTTCTTTTTAGATTTTGGGGTAGTGTTTTGTTTTGGGGGGATAAAAGTCTCGCTCTGTAGCCCAGGTTGGCCCTCACAATAATCCTGCCTCAGATTCCTGAGTGATGGGGTTATAGATGTGAGCCACTGAGCCCAGTGGGAAATAAATCTCGAGACTGCTTTTTACCGGAATGAATTGATGAGAGATGCACAGATGACTAAGGAAAGGGAACAGCACCAAGTCATGCCTCCCCAGGAAAACCAAGTGTCCAGGAGAGAGACTAATCGCCAGCCACTTCTGGTTTTTTGTTTGTTTGTTTTTTGTTTTGTTTTTCGAGACAGGGTTTCTCTGTGTAGCTTTGGTGCCTGTCCTGGATTTTGCTCTGTAGACCAGGCTGGCCTCAAACTCACAGAGATCCACCTGGCTTTGCCTCCTGAGTGCTGGGATTAAAAGCGTGTGCCACTACTGTCCAGCTCACTAGCCACTTCTGAATCAGTTTGGAGACCTGTCACCACCACAAAATCAGGACAGGAAAAGGTGGCCATGAATAGAAAAAAGCTAAATGTTACGTGGTCTCCAACACACTCCATGGGTAATATCTAGCAAATGTCTGTAATTCGAGCACTCAGGTGGAGGCAGGAGGATGAGGAGCTCAGGGCCAGCCTCTGCTACAAGGCAAGTTTCAGGACAGCCTATGCTGTATGAGACCCTGCCTCAAAAAATAATATAAATATATAAAGAATGAATAATAGCCAAGCATAGTGAGCCATACCTATAATCACAGCACTTGGGAAGTAGAGGTAGGTAGAGAAGGTCAAAACCAGCCTGGGCTACGTAAGAGACCCTTTCTCAACAAAAGAAGAATAAATCAAAGTTTAAAAGTGAGCAATAGTGGGCTGGAGAGATGGCTCAGTGGTTAAGAGCATTGGCTGCTCTTCCAGAGATCCTGAGTTCAATTCCCAGCACCCACATGGTGGCTCACAACCATCTGTAATGAGATCTGGTGCCCTCTTCTGGCCTGCAGGCATATATGCAGGCAGAACACTGTATACATAATAAATAAATAAATCTTTAAAAAAAAAAAAGTGAGCAATAGTGCCCAGTAATCCTTGTGCTTCCTCTTCCTGTGAGCAGCCTGTGAGCAGCCTGTGTTGTGCCTGTGTCATAAGCCCCCCAGAGACCATGAGGAGTCTGAGTTTGTATGCAAAAGCAAAGAGCCTTTATTGCAAGCTTGAGCTTGGGCTTCCCGTTTGTTCCGACATAGTGGTTTGATCAGAGAGAGCATCAAGTTCAGTTGAGGCAGGGTTTTTATTTTATTTTATTTTATTTTTAAAAAGATTTATTTATGGGCTGGAGAGATGGCTCAGAGGTTAAGAGTACCAACTGCTCTTCCAGAGGTCCTGAGTTCAATTCCCAGCAACCACATGGTGGCTCACAACCATCTGTAATGAGAGCTGGTGCCCTCTTCTGTATACATAATAAATAAATAAATCTTTTTAAAAAAAGATTTATTTATTATGTATATAGTGTTTTGTCTGTATGTATGCCTGCACACCAGAAGAGGGTGCCAGATCTCATTATAGATGATTGTGAGCCACCATGTGATTGCTGGGAATTGAACTCAGAACCTCTAAAGGAGCAACCAGTGCTCTTAACCTCTGAGCTATCTCTCCAGCCCCAGGAAGGGTTTTTAAGGAGTAAAGGATGGGGGGCGGGGGGTAAGAGGGATTCCAGATTCAGATGGGGGTTGAACTCCTAATTGGGCAGGAGTAAAGTAACAGAAGTCTTGTCAAACAGGGCTTGGTACTGGGTGTTGCTGCAAGGAAATTGGCAACCTGTATACAAGTGATGTAAACTATCCTTAATGTTCTGGAGAATCTAGTACCTGTTTGTCTCCATTCTGATTGGTCTCCCGCAAGATACAGTTTATGGCATTTCCTGGTTATTGTAATGGTGAGGCCTAGTCCCAGCATTGTTAGTCTGCAGCCTGTCGTGGCTGCACTGATGTTAAGTTAGGCCTCTTCACCTGAGGTGACCTGTGAAGATGGTTCCCTACTCTCTTGACCCAGAAAATCCTAAAAAAAAATCATGCAAATCAAGTCTTAAGGTTCACTGAAACTGCCCAGGCCATCAAGAGTATGCAAATCTGAAAAGCCACCAAGTATCTGAAAGATGTCACTTTAAAGAAGCAATGTGTGCCGTTCCGGCGGTATGATGGTGGAGTCGGTAGGTGCATCCAGGCCAAAAGTGGGGCTGGACACAGGGTCGGAAGCCAAAAAATAGTGCTGAATTTTTGCTGCACCTGTTTAAAAAGGCAGCGAGTGATGCTGAACTGGAGGGTTAGATGTAGCTTCTCTAGTCATTGAGTACATCCTGTGAACACAGCACCTGAGACGCATCGATTAACCCATCCATGCGCTCCCCCACCTCGTGGAGATGATCCTCACTGAAAGGGAATAAATTGTTCCAAAGCTGGAAGAGGAGGGTGCACAGAAGAAAAAGATATCCCAGAAGAAACTGAAGAAACGAAAACATATGACATGGGAATAAATTCAGCATAAAATAAATGCAGATAAAAGTAAAAAAAAGCCGGGCGGTGGTGGCGCACGCCTTTAATCCCAGCACTCGGGAGGCAGAGCCAGGCGGATCTCTGTGAGTTCGAGGCCAGCCTGGGCTACCAAGTGAGTTCCAGGAAAAGGCACAAAGCTACACAGAGAAACCCTGTCTCCAAAAACCAAAAAAAAAAAAAAGAAAAGACTATATCTAAAACTAAACAACTTCCACAAGCAGCCAAAGTCTAATACTTATGAAATAGCTACAGATGCTGGAAGGAAAAGACAGAACCAGCAGACAGCTGAAAACAGTTGGGTCTAGGGAACGGGAATCGGGGGGTGAGAAGGGACGGGGCTGGGAAACTTTGTTTTTTGTTTTTTGTTTGTTTGTTTGTTTGTTTTTTCCCCCGAGACAGGGTTTCTCTGTGTAGCTTTGGTGCCTGTCCTGGATCTCGCTGTGTAGACCAGGCTGGCCTCGAACTCACAGAGATCCGCCTGGCTCTGCCTCCTGAGAGCTGGGATTAAAGGCGTGCGCCACCACCGCCCAGCTGAAACTTTGGTTTTTTAAAATGCTGGACTCAACAACAACTGACTTTGTTAAAGGATCAGAGTTGTTGAGTTGGTACTGCAGGGGAAGCTGAAATCTGAGAATGAGCTCAGGCTGCAGCCGGGTTAGTGGATGAGCAGCATGCCCTCGGAGCTGAGGACAGCTGGCAGGGCACCGAACAGGCTCCCCAGCCTGCCCCAGCTCCCACCTGTTCCGCCCTTTGTGCTGCTCTGCCAGAGCAGCCAGCCAGAGTGAAGATGTCAGCCCATGGTTCCCTGCATTGTGCACTCTGGTGCCACATCCCTGCCAGCCACACCTCCTCGGCCTTCTCCTGCCCTCTTTGAAAGCTTCCAGAGCACCGCTCCCCAAAAGCTCCCGTAGGTGATGGTCTGCAGCCTTTTCAACAGATACCCCAGTTGAAGGGACCAGGGGTCACATGGAAGGCCCTGCTGTGTTCCTTTCTCCTCCGGAGGACAGGATATTATCAGAGCCTGGCTCTGAAGGCAGTCTTGTGACTTGGTAGTTGCTGTGTGACCTTTAACAAGTTCCTTTACCTCTCTGAGCATCTGCTTACCAGCTTCCAAATGAGGAGCATAGAGATACAAAGAGTTGTTGTGAGACTGAAAAAATGGTGCAGCTAGGTTGTGTGGCACATTTGTCACATGGCATCAGCAGTGTCCCCCACCCCCAAGATCTCCAGGATGATGAGGACAGTATCTAGACTGAGACCATCCCAGTGTGCACCTGGCAGCCAGTGTTCCCCACTGACACCTGCCTCTGGGCCTCAGGTCTCCTCTTTCTCTCCAGTGGTCAGCTTTCATCTTGGCCTCAGGCCAAAGGGATCAGAACGTCCTGTCTTTGTCTGGAGTCTCAAGCTTAGAAACCTCATGGGATCAAGCTCCCCACTCACTCCAAAGAGGGCAGCCAGTGGACAGTGCTGTAGAGGGGGCAGGGCAAACCACAGCCTGAGGAGGGGAGCCAGGCCAGCACCGAGTGCTGTGTCTACTCAAGGGGTGGTAACATTTCAAAAGGCCCACCGGCGTTGGGGAGATAGTTCAGTCGGTAAAGTGCATCCCACATAAACACTCGGATCTGAGTCTGAGTTGTAGAAGCCATGTAAAAATGCAGGCATGGTAGCAGTTTGCTTATAATGCCCACCCTGGGGAGGCAGAGATAGGTGGATCTCCCGGGTTCACTGCTCACCCAGTCTTGTTTCATTAGCAGGTCTCAGACCACTGAGAAACTCTGTCTCAAATAAGGGTGGCATTGGGCCTAGAGAGATGGCTCAGCAGTTAAAGCATTGGCTGCCCCTGCAAGAGGACCCGGGTTCAATTCCCAGCACCAACGTGGCAGGTCCTAATCAGCTATAATTCCAGATCCAGGGTAACTGCTGCCCTCTTCTGGCCTCAGAGCGCACTAGGCATGCATATACTGTACAGGCAAAACACTCATAATAAATAAAATCAAGTTGGACAGTGGTGGCACATGCCTTTAATCCCAGCTCTTGGGAGGCAGAGGCGGGCAGATCTGTGAGGCCAGCCTGGTCTACACAGCAAGTTCCAGGACAGGCTCCAAAGCTACAAGGAGGAACCCTGTCTTGAAAAACACTCACATCCACACAACACTACCCAGCAGAGATTCACTGAGCAGTGGAGGAAGAACCAGGAGTCCTCAGCTACCCTAACACCCACATAGACTGCCCACAGGATTGCCACAAAGGAAACTTGGGGGAGGAGGTAAGGAAAGAGAGTAGATCTAGATGGCCCCCAAAATGCCAATTAACTGTGATATAGAGAACCAAGATCTAGATAACTAGATCCAGATATCTAGATAACTAGATCCAGATAACTAGATCTAGATAACATCCAGCAAGACTAGAACAGCTGTCTCCATCTGACAGCAAACAGGCTGGGTGCTACATGGTGTGTGTGTGTGTGTGTGTGTGTGTGTGTGTGTGTGTGTGTGTACATACACCAGCCCTGTGGAAAACCCAGGAGATCCACACCGAATGACAGGAAGATGTGGCAGCCAGGCTCTTCAGCTGGAAGCCAGGGGTGACTCAGCTTTTAGTGGAAACCAAGCACCCTAAGACTGAAACCGCACTGTCGGGGCTGGGGGGCGGCTTTCACTGGGCTTGTGTCTCAGAGTTTCACTCCACCAGCACTTGATCACCGAGCCTGTTGCTTTGGGCCTGTGGTGGTGCAGTCTGTCACGGCAGGAGCACATGGCAGAGGAGGCCTGTTCACCTCAGAGTGGCCAGGAAGCAAAGAGAAAGAGAAGCAACAGCTGGGGCCCTAATAGCCCCTTCAAGGGCACCACCCAGTGACTCACCTGCCTTCCACTGGGGCCCACTTCTAAAAGGCTTGACTGTCTCCCCAAAGTTCTCCAGGCTGCTGAACAAGCCTTTAGCACAGGCCTTTAGGAACACTTCAGTTCTAACTCATTTTTATTATTTATCTACTTATTTTTGGTTTTACAAGACAGGGTTTCTCTGTGTAGCCCTGGCTGTCCTGGAACTCGCTCTGTAGACCAGGCTGGCCTCAGACTCGGAGATCTGCCTGTCTCTACCTCCCAAGAGCTGGGATTAAAGACCTGTGCCACCACCACCTGGTGACCTGAATGTTTTAAAAGCTACATGTCAGGTACAAGCGAGGGCTGAACTTTATTGTGATGGATGGATGGATGGATGGATGGATGGATGGATGGATGGATGGATGGGAGGGTGGGTAGATGGGTGGATGGGTGGGTAGATGGGTGGATGATGGATGGATGGATGGATGGGTGGATGGATGGATGGGTGGGTGGGAGGGTGGATGGATGGATGGATAGATGGGTCGATGGGTGGGTAGATGGGTGCATGGGTGGGTAGATGGGTGGATGATGGATGGATGGATGGGTGGGTGGGTAGGAGGGTGGATGGATGGATGGATGGATGGATGGATAGATGGATGGATGGATGGGTGGACCCAAATCAGATCATCCAGGATCTATCGTCAACAACTCAGAGCCTCCATGAATTGGAATGTTCATTGTAGTACTGTGCCCAGAAGGGAAAATGGCTGTTAAGCCACCTGGTTGATTACTTATCAGTCAGCAGGAATATGGAGAATGACTAAATAAATATCAGTGTGCCCAGCCAGGTAGTGGGGGCACATGCCTTTAATTCTAGCACTCTTTTTTTTTTTAGATTTATTTTTTTATTATGTATACAGAAGAGGGTTCCAGATCTCATTACAGATGGTTGTGAGCCACCATGTGGGTGCTGGGAATTGAACTCAGGACCTCTGGGAGAGCAGTCGGTGCTCTTAACCTCTGAGCCATCTCTCCAGCCCCAATTCTAGCACTCTTAATTCTCAGAAAAGTTTTCCTAACTAGAACAGTAGTTCTAATTTGTGGAAAAAATTCTTTTGCAATATAAAATATTTAAATAGTAATATAAGGGACACAGAGGCAGATGGATCTCTGTGAGTTCAAGGACAGCCTGATCTACAGAGTTCCAGGACAGCCAGGGCAACAAAGAAAACTCCTGTCTCAAAAAACAATCAGTCCATACTGTTTTTACAGTTTACATGGCCAACATTTTAGTGAATAACAATCCACAGGAAATGTCTCCTCACCATTTCTGATGACCACAGGCATTCTTTGTACGGCTTTCCCTGAGTGAATTCAGTGTGGCCATTTGAAGGGCTGGAATAGAGGTCGACGGTACAGTGCTTGACTAGCATTCATGAGGCCTTGAGTTCAATTCCCAACATTGACGAAGGAAAAAGAGAAAATAGTCATTGTAATGATAGGCATGCGGAGTGGCGGGGGGCGGGGGGGGCGGGGGGGGGGGGTTGGAGCCAACGTGCCCCACGGAGAGTGAGAGGCAGAGGCGTCATGCAGGCAGTGCTCAGTGAATAGTTTCATTTGGTGTGGGGAAGAGAGAGGGAAGGGGGAAAGAGAGAGAGAAAGTGAGTGAGGGGGTGAGGGTGCACACCTCGTGGGAATGGAAAGAGAGAAGGGGAGGGGGAGTTATCTTTTTTAAAGGGGACTTCAGGATGCAGGGCAGGTCCCCAAGGGACGGGCCAGAATGCCAACAGTCATGAGTAATTAAGGAATTACCCACAGAAGGGCCTGGAGCACTTGGTAGTGTCTCTGAGACCTGAAAATGTGCAGAACTCCGGCTCTAACCGTGTCTCTGCTAGATTCCCGCATATATTCCATGTGGGATGCAAGTGTTGGGTCTTCTCCATTTCTCCTGCTAGTGACAGAGGCTGAAGATAAACAAGATATCTGTGATAGTTTGAATAAGAAGGGTTCCTAGGGCTGGAGAGATGGCTCAGAGGTTAAGAGCACTGACTGCTCTTCCAAAGGTCCTGAGTTCAATTCCCAGCAACCACATGGCGGCTCACAACCATCTGTAATGAGATCTGGTGCCCTCTTCTGCTGGACAGGGACACGTGCAGACAGAACACTGTATACATAATAAATAAATAAATCTTAAAAAAAAAAAAAAGAAAGAAAGAATAGGGTGTGACTCTCTTTGAAAGGGTTAGGAAGTGTGGCCTTGTTGGAGGAAGTGTGTCATTGGAGGTGCGCTTTGAGGTTTCAAAAGCCTATGCCAAGCCTAGAGTCTCTCTCTTTGCCTTCGGATCTGCCTGCACGCTGCCATGCTCCCTGCCACGAAGAACAGACTAAATCTTTGAAACTGTAAGCAAGCACCCAATGAAGTGCTTTCTCTTATAAGAGTTGCCCCCGTCGTGGTATCTCTTTACAGTGATGAAGACAGTGTAGTATCCAACCACAAAGGCCAGAAGAAATTTACATGCTGTACATCACCACAGCAAAGACAAGAATGAAGGAGATCTAGGGCAGGCAAGCTGGCTCAGGAAGTATAGAAGCTTGCCCCCAATCCTGAAGACCTGAGTTCCATCCCCAGGACCCATATGGCTGAAGGAGAAAACTGACTCCACAGATGTGATATGGTATGCAGGAACCCTGCACACACACACACACACACACACACACACACACACACACACACACACACAAATTAAAGGAAGGAAGGAAGGAAGGAAGGAAGGAAGGAAGGAAGGAAGGAAGGATTGGATCCAGGGACAATTACTTGGAAAATGTGCCAGAATATACTGTGAAATTATAGGGGGAAAGGCAAGTTATAAGAGCAATTAGTAAAGTGTAGACTCGTTTTTATTTAATATGCCCTGGGAAAGGCCTGGAAGATACGCCAGGCTGCAGGCAGGATCTAACTATGCCTGTAGGAATCCAGAGGAAATGAGTTCCTTGTCCAGGAGGTTATGCAAATGAAGCCGGCTTTAGCAGGGAGGGACGCTGCAGGGTTTCCCACGGGGTTCTGACACGGGCTGCGCAGTGTGTGAGAGAGGGGCGGTGAGGAACAGTGGGCAGAGTCCATCCCCAAAGGAAAGGGTTAACTATCCCGCGCTCCTGTGGGCGGGCTCGGCGACGAGATCGGCAGCGCTGGGCTCTGCTGGCCGAGCCTGAGCATCTCCGAGGATGCGGCGGCGGGAGAGGCTGCAGGGACGCGCGCAAGGTGAACGCGGGGCTGCGGGTGCAGCGCGCAGGTGAGGAGCTGGCCGAGGGAGGGGGCGATGGCGGGACCCAAGAAGGCAAGGAGCAAGGCCTACAGCCCCCTTCGCGGGCATGGTTGGCCAGGCCTGCACGGTACCTACCCCGACCCCGGACACGGCGGGAAGGCGTGGAGCCAGGGGGAATGGAGCTGGAGGAGGAGGAAGAGAGGTAACCCGAGATGGACCAGCTCCTGCAGACTGTCCTGCGGAGGCCCTCACCCTGCCTCCCCTCCCCCTCCTTTTTCACCTACTCTCTGCCGCTGATTGATTTCACCTCCCTTCAGACCTGTCCAGCCATGGGACCCTAACGCTGGGCGAGCTCCTGCCTGGACTGCAGGTGCCCACATCTCTTGCATCGGGGGTGGTAGGCAGATGGCATGTTATTCACTGAAGGCCCAGCAGCTCAGCCATCTCCTCCTCTGCAAAGCTTACAGAGCTCCTGTGCAAGATGAGCCCTCTGTGTTTCAGTATCTCTAGTACATGTACTCGTCCGGCTGTGCAACCTTGGGCAAGTTGCTCAACCTCTCTGACTCTTGGTTGCCCTCTTTCCTTTCCTGTCTAATGGGTACTTGCACCTTGTATGGGAAGTATTGTATGGGTACTTAGGTTTAGAACAGGAGCCTAAATGAGCAAACAGTTCGACACAGAGCATTATTATCCACCTACGCCCACCGCAGGGGCCCCAAGGCCTTCCTTAGCACACCTCAGTCCCAGCCTCAGAACTGAGTGAGGACTTTATGAGTCCCCAGCCCCTCGTCTGGGCCATGAGCAGAACCTGAGCTTAGTCGATGTTTGAGAGAGACCTTACCAAGGCTTAAAGGCAGTCTGAATCAAAGCTGGAGCTGGACCCAAGAGGTCCGTTGAATCCCCTGGAACTGCCCATGACCTCCGATGAGCCTGGGGTGTTGGTAGGAAGGGTATCTGGAGTTACCAACTGGCTTCTCCAAGTGTATGAGCCACCAAAGGTGGCTGTATCCAGGAGGAAAAGAACACACACTTGTCCTAACACAGCTGGCCCTCAGCTGGCTGGCCACTGCCGGCCCCTCCTACCTCCCTGGCCTACTTAAGGATGGACTCAGGAACGGGGACCAGAACTGTACAGGGGCTGGAGGTGTGAAGTGAAAGAGACAGGAGCCCCAGGCTGGTGGCAAACAGGAGCTGGTATAGAGGGGGTGTTGCCCTTGGAGTAGGGAGAGCCAGGAACAGAAGGCTTCCCTAGTGAGCAGTGTCTATGCTGATGCAAGCTAGCTTCCTGTCTTCCCTGGGCATGAGTGCGGACCTCTTTCTCTTTAAAAACACTTCTACTTAGACCTCGTTACCTCCAAGCTCCCCAGTCCTTGTGATGATCTACAAAGGCCCAGGCAGTCCAGCCCCCGCCTGCTGACCACCAACCGCCCAGTAGGATAATGTGTCTTGAGCTCACGAAGCTCATTCCTGCCCTACGGCATTTGCATAGGCTGTTCCCTCTGCCAAATGCTTTTCCTTCAGATCTTCAGATGCTTGGCTCTATCATCTCACCATTCGGCGTTTAGTTTGCTGCTTCAGAGGGGCTCTGCTGGCACCCGCTGTGGTGACTCTCATCCTTCTTATTTTTATCAAACTATTTTCTTCAAAGCTGAACTTCATTTATTTTAGAGTCTCACTATGTAGCAGGCCTGCAACTTGCTATGAAGACCAGGCTGACTTTGAACTCACAGAGATCCTCCTGTCTCTGCCTCAAGAGCTGAACTTTAACATTTTAATATATGTATATTGTGTGTGTGCACACGCGTGTGTGCGTGCGTGCGTGCGTGCGTGCGTGTGTGTGTGTGTGTGTGTGCATATGTGGAGGTCAGAAAACCACCCAAGGGAATCGTTTTTCTCTTTCTGCCATGTGGGTCCTGATCAAGGATTGAACTCAGATCATCAGGCTTGGCAGCAAGCACCCTTATCCATTGAGCCGTCTCACTGGCCCCTAACTTTAAACTCATTTCTTGTTATCTTATCTAGAATGGTCTCTCCACATTGGGGAGAAGGCCGTCTTTTCAGTCTTGTTCACTGTTTTATCCCCAGGGTCTGTTCAGTTTATTTGGTGAACTAGTGAAGGGAGTATGGAGGAGGAGGCTTTCTAGACGAAGGTGAAGGAGATAGGGCCCTACTATGGAGCTCCTACTGTGGGTCCGACCCTCGTGTGTCTCATTTTTTATGCTTCCTATGAATTCATTGAGGCAGACACTCTTGTTAGCTTCATTTACAGAGAAGAGAGCCACAATGCCAGAGAAACAAAGTAACTCACCCAGGAGACACGATGCTAGGATTCCAACTCAGGTCCCTCCTCAAAGGCAGGGGCACATTCCTCTTTTTGGTTTTTGGTTTTTGGTTTTGGTTTGGTTTTGGTTTTTGGTTTTTCCAAGAATGAGTTTCTTTGCACAATAGTGCTGCTGACCTGGAACTCGCTCTGCAGCCCAGGCTGGCCTCGAACTCACAGAGATCCGCCTGCCTCTGCCTTCCGAATGCTGGGGTTAAAGGTGTGCGTCACCACCGCCCGGCTTCCTCTTTCTCTTTTATCAGAGGTGGGCCGTGACAAATCTAATATCAGGGAAGGCAAGAAGGCTCAGCAGGTAAAGAGGCTTGCTGCCAAGCCACCTGAGTTGGATCCCTGGGACCTATATGGAAGGGGAGAACTGACTCCCACAAGTCCTGCTCTCCACACACTGGCTGTGGCAGGTATCCCCCTTAATTAAACGCATAAATGGAAAAAAATAAAACCTGATTTCAGGGACTGGAGAGATGGCTTAGCCGGTCAGAGCAAGTAGTACTGGTCTTGTAGAGTACCCAGCACTGAGGTGGTGCTCACAGATGTGTCTAACTCAGCTCCAGGCAATCCGCCAGTCTTCTCTGGCTTTCACAGACACTGCACTTAATATCTTCAACCATCCCTATCAAATTATATATGTAATTATTATATATTATATATAGTATTATATATGTAATTATTATTTATAGTTATATATGTAATTATAATTTAAGAAATATTCAGAAGGCTGGGCCTGGTGGCGCACACCTTTAATCCCAGCACTCCGAAGGCAGAGGCAAGCAGAGCTCTGTGAGTTTAAGGCCAGCCTGGTCTACAGAGTGAGTTCCAGGTCAGCCAGGGCTATGTAGGCCCTGTCTAAAAAAATGAAATCTTAAAGAAAAACTTCAATTTCATCTCATGAAGGAGAAGGCATTCCATGCTGAGGGAGCAGAACCAGGGACCTGAGTGTCAGGGTGGCCCACTGAGTGCTGGACAGTGCCTGAGCCACTTGACATGGTCACAGCCTTGGAAGGCCAGGAATAGAACTTGTCTTCCCTTCCAAGAGCAATGGGGAGTCAGAAAGTTTTGAAAGCAAAACAAATGATGTGAGCAGAGACCCAGTTTTTAAAAACTTTGAAAGCAGGGGTGACGCTGTTGCCAATGCTTCTCTTATTTCCCATCAGCCCCTTGAAGAATTAATTCGAGGGACCCCCTCAACCCTCACACTCCATCTCTCTTTGATTTATCTTTTCTCTCCCCTTTTGTAGGCTTATCCGGTGAGGTCTAGACGTCAAGGGCTCTACACTCAGGCACCGAATTAAACCATGGCCCCTAGCTCCCGAGGCTCCGTATGCCCTCTCTTTCTGCTGTTGCCCTGCCTGGGGGCTGGCCCTGCCTTGGGCAGAGGCCTTCCCAGACCACTTGAGGACTCAGAACCCCACTTGATCCCCTCAGAGCCGCAGACCTTTGACCTCTTCTGGGAGAAGCTGAGAAATGAGAGTTCCTGGCACAGTGGCATCCCCCAGGCCCCTGCTGATGGCCCCAAGAGGCCTGCAGACTCTCCCCCAGGACCAGCCCTGCGTGGACCCAAAGCAGTGCCCGGGGTCCAGGGTGAAAGACTCCTAGTAACTGATGACCTCCAGCTGGCCCGAGGGCTTACCTCCCAAGGCTGGACAGGACCTCATGACTCACAGGAGCTTCCAGAGCCAGAAGCCCCAGCCCCCCACCCAGTGGGGACACCCCATCTCACTTTCATCGCTACAACTCCCAGCCCTCAACTCAAGATAACCACACTTGCCACTGCCCCACAGAAGCCTGGAGGCCCAGCAGGACAACAGCCAGCTAGGAATGAGGGTCTCGTGGCCAAAGCCAAGACTCCCATCACACAGGCTTCCCCCTGGGACTACCAGGGCTCTCCCCCCACGCTGGTACCTGAAACAGGTGCTGTGGGGAGACTTGTGCTGGGAAAGCAGAGTGGGCAGGAAGAGGGCTTCCAGGAGGCTGTCCAGGGCCCCCTACTCACCCAGCAGGATCCAGGAGCCCCTGAGGTTGGCTCAGCATCCCCAGCTGAGGTGGCATCCACTCAGGAGCCTGGAGCCCAGCTAGACCTGGCATTGGCCAGAAGTCTTCCTCTTCCTGAGGGCCTGCCAGCTGAGCCCCCCAAAAAGGCTGGAGCTGGAGATACCTGGGAAGTCAGCTCTTTGGGACCCCAACCTGAGCAGACTGACCTTGGAGGACAAGACTCCCCAGCACCCCATCCCGTACCACCTTCAGCCTCAGACACTTCTGATGGGCAGCTAAGACCAGGTAGGTACCACCATGAGGGGGCTGAGTGGGGTTGTGAGGATGAGTGGTCCAAGGCAGCTAGGTATAACTCTGAGTGTCGTTTCCCTCCTTCTGACCAATAAGGGTGATGGTGCCTTCCTCCTGAGGGACTGGGTTTGGGGGAACACTGGAGAGTCAGAGAGGTGGTGACTATTCTTGCCATTTCAGCAATAGCCTCGATGAATGGAGCAGACCCCATCTCCCCACAGCGCGTGCGAGGAGCAATGGGGGCTCCGGGAACCCCCAAGTCCTTCATCCCTGATCTCCCAAACTCTGCTCCAGCTGCAAATGGAACAGAAAGCCCTGTGAGGGCCCTGCAGCCAGGTGAGGCCATGGCCAGGGGTGAGGGAGGGCAACCTAGAACCTGTGCTTAGTGATGGGGCAGAGGGCCTAAGTGGAGAAAAGCATTTACCTGCCTAAAGGAATCAGCTAGGACCTCCTCTGAGTGGCTGAGGAAAATAAACCAGTGCTCACTGGGGACTCCAGGAGAAGACACTGGCTCTTCTGAGCTAGGATGCTCTTCTGTGCAACACAGACGTATCGTGTGCGGCCATTCTCCAGGCCACCTGGAACCCCAGCACTCTGGATGCTGAGACAAGAGGATCTCAAGTTTGAGACCTGCCTGAACTACATATTGAGTTCAAGGCTCAGTGAGACTGTTTGAAAATCAAAAAATGCAAAGGGCTTGGAGATGCAGCTTAGTGGTAGACTTATTGCCTGGCATATGAAGGTCTTGGGTTCAATTCCCAGCACCACTAGAAAAAAGAAAAAAAAAAAAGGAAGGAAGTTTACATCTGTCTTGTCTTTGCCAGCCGGTGGGAACCAAACTAGACGTTGTGCCCTGGTCATGACTGTGGCAGGTGCTGTTGTCTTCATCTGACAGATGTCCTTGGATAATTAATTTACTAACTACAGTTTCGAATATGGAAAAATCAAAAGCACTTTGTGTCTGTTTGGGGTCCTTTTGTTGTTGTTTGTTTGTTTGTTTGCTTGCTTGCTTGCTTGAGATGGGGGTCTCAAGTAGCCTAGACTGTCCTTGAACTCACTATGTAGCTGAAGATGGCTCTAGAGTCTTGATCCTCCCGCCCCTGCCTCCACACCCCGCTCTCAACAGCACTTCCCAAGGAACCCTTTTAATATTGTTATTATTGCAGATGAAGCCGAGGAATGGCCGGGTCGCCCACAAAGCCACCCTCCAGCACCCCCCGTCCAGGCCCCCTCGACGTCTCGGCGTGGCCTTATTAGAGTCACCACACAGAGAGCCCTGGGCCAGCCACTCGCTCCGGAGCCCTCAGCCAGCTCCATGGCTCCAGACCCAGCTTCTAGCCCCCCAGCCAATGCCACCGCACCTCCCCTGCGTTGGGGACCCCTGCGGCGGGTGCTGAGTTTTTCCTGGGAGCTTCATGTCTATGGGGTGGGGGTGCTTTTCCTGCTTCCAGCATTATTGGCACTGGTCACACTGGCAGCTGCCCTGGCGGGACCCCGATTGGCGCTAGTGGCAGCCGTGCTGGTGTTGGTAGCTTCAGGGCTGCGATCTGCCTACATGCTCACCGATCCTTATGGCTCTCAGGCACGGCTGGGAGTACGTGCCGGCCTGGTGCTATACAACCTGCCCTTTCCCTTGCTGCTCACTGCACTGGCAGCGCTCACCCTTCTAGGCCTGGGTGCTGGGCTGCCACAGCCTCTGCAGAAGCCACTCCTGCTGGGTGCTGTGGCACCAGTGCATGCCGCGGGTTTGCTGGCCACAGACCTGTTCTCCACCAGGCCTGTGCTCAACCTCCTGACACAAGGCTTGTCTTGCGCCTGGGGCGCATCGGTGGCTCTGGGCACACTCTGCCTCTGCCGTCGCCGCCTGCTGGAAGGTCCTCGGGGCTGGGATGCCAGTCCAGGCCCACGGCTGCTGGCTGTGGCGGGCTCGCTGGGGCTGCTGGCCAGTGGTCTGCAGTTGGCAGCCTCACTCTGGCTGTACCCAGGACCCGGCCGGGAGGGTCGCTTTTCCTGGGCCTGGTGGGGTGTGCACTTCTGGTTGCGCCTGCTGGAGCTGACCTGGGCACTGGCTCTGGCGCTGGCCGCCCTGGCTGCCACCCGTCCCAGGCCGCCCACAGAGCATGCTTGCTGGGCTAAGCTGCTACGCCTGGCGTGTCCCGCGCCCACCGGCAAAAGCGAGGTGCCCGAGAGACCAAATAACTGCTATGCGGGGCCCAGTGGCCTGGCCACAGGCGGCCTGGACATCAGCAAAAGCCTCATTCGCAACGCTGCGGAAGGTGGGCTTCCTGCCACGCCTGGTTCCGGACCCTGGGGTTCGGCTGCATCGTTGGGTCGCGGTCGCCCAGGTGGCCCGGGGATGTCCCGCTGCAGTGTGGGGCCTGCGCCGTCGCTGAGCGAGTTGGATCTGCGGCCACCCTCGCCCATCAATTTGAGCCGCAGCATCGACGCCGCCCTCTTCCGGGAGCATCTGGTTAGAGACAGTGTGTTCCACCGCTGTGGCCTCCGTGGCCTGGCCTCGTCGCCGCCAGGGGGCGCCTTGCGGCCTCGCCGCGGCAGCCAGCCGGACGCTGAGCTCGACGGCGCGGGCGCCTCGCTGCTCCGAGGCCGCTGCCGCTCGCTCAGTGAGGTGTGCTTGCGCACGCCGCTCCCGCAGCACGTGGTGGACCTGCCGGTGAGCGCGGCGGCCGCGGGGACTTCGGGCAGCTCCCTGGACAGCTTCTCCAAGGGCTCGCTGAAGATCAGCTGGAACCCATGGCGTCATGGGGTGTCGTCCGTGGACAGCCTGCCCCTAGATGAGCTGCCCAGCACGGTGCAGCTGCTGCCAGCGCCTACTCCAGCCCCTGCGCCTGCCCGGGCCGGGGAGCCTCAGAGCGAGAGCCAGCAGCGCAGCAAGCCCTGCGAATCTCGCAGTGCATCCAGTGACACTATAGAGCTCTGAGCGGCTGCCAGGGAGGACCTGGACGCTCCCCTCAATGTCCACATGAAGTTGCCGAGCCAAAACAGTTGAGCATTTGAAAAATTGGCCTTCTGGGGCCTGCACTTGACTGCAGCTCCCGGGGACAGACAGGCTTGAATTCACCAGACTCGTTTTTTTTTTTTGTTTTGTTTTGTTTTGTTTTGAATATTTCTATCCTTTTTTCAGCAGATATTTTGCACAGAGGCTGTGAGTTACACGGAATACAGGGTGGACGTGCATGGTTTGATCATGGGGAGTAGGGACCAGGTACTCCTGATTCCCCAAAATGGAGCGATGCACCTCACTTGTCCAGACTGACTGTCCTCTTTGTGCCAAAGAAATAAACCCTTCCGATTAGGCTCATGCCTCTCCCGATGGTCAGGCCAGGATCCTACACCCTTACAGGAGAGACAGGAAGCCCTTCCCCACAGGAACCAAGAGCCTTTCTGAGGAAGGCTGCCTCTGGCTTTGGTAGGAACAGCACCACTATCTCACTAAAAACCTGTCTGCTGTGGTGGAGTCCCACCTCCTGTAATGCCCACATTAGGCCTAACCGGAAAGCATTCTGCCCACTTCAGAAATGAGAAAGTGAAGTTTGGAGGTGTCCTGCATTATTTGGGTCCTGTAATGACAGCTGGTATTCACCCAGAAAGATCAATTCCTAAGCTGGTTCCTCTGTAATTTTCTTCTTCTCTCTACTTCTGTTTTTTAATTTTAAAAAAGTCTGTAGATTTATTTTATGTGTATGAATGTTTTGCCTGCATATATATGTATACCACGTGTGTGCCTGGTACCCAAGGAGGTCAGAAGAATGAGTGAGTCCGATCCCTTGGAACTGCAGGATGGATGGTTGTGAGCCACCATATGGGTGCTGGGAATTGAACCTGGATCCTCCGCAAGGGCAACATGTGCTCTTAACAAGTGACCCAGCTCTCCAGCCCCTTCCCACCACTTCTCTATCATGGCAGCCCTTAAATTCTCAGGGGTGTGGAAAACTTCACTGAGGTGGTAGTGATGAGTAGTTAGGACTGAAGCTTTTCCAGTTTTCAAGACCTTCCTTTATTTCCTGAGATGAATAAATAAGTCAGTGGCTGGGGTGTGGGAGGTGAATACACACAGGAGCTGTCAGCATGCACCTGGCAGAGGCTACAGTGGCCCCACCCCTGAGGGGACACCTCTTGTCCTGGGTGGGGGCCGAAGCCCCGCAACCTCCCTATGGAGAAACTGTCTTTTGAACGTCACGCACTGTAATGCCTGCCGGGCCGCTAGGCAAGGTTCTTGTGGCATCAGCTTCAGGGCTTCCTTTTAACCCCCGGGACTAATGGGGTCCTTGGCTGCTCAGTAAGGCAGGTAAAAGGGTGTTTACCCCATTCTCAGAGAGGAACCCCACTGCTCCAGGTGTCCTCTGGGGGCATCCTGGGTGGGAGGAAATCCCACAAGTGGTGGCAGGGATTATCTACCCTTGATGAAACCCTCCAGCACACGGTCACTTCGCTCTGACAACCAGTACCCGGTCATGGCTGCCACGGCACCAATGAAGATGGCAGTGAACACCAAGTCCCCCTTAGCAGCCAGTGTGGCCAGGGCGCAGATGATGACACCAAAGAACATCTGCTGCAGGACCACCATCTCATCCTCCGTCATCTCCGCGAAGAAGCCTGCTGGCTCTGCAGAGGAGGTGTGACATGTCAGTGCCTTATTCCTGGCAGTTCCAGGAGCTGCCCACAACCCCCACACACCCATCACTGCTGCCGAGCCCACCCCGGTCACCAAGCACACAGCATCATTCTCTACTCAGAAACCCTCTGCAGGGGAGGCTGAGACCCCGCCACCCTAAGCTTGAAGGAAGCTGAGGAGTGGAGGGGCTGCCCAAGGCTTTGCAGAGGGCTGGTCCCACTGGACAGGAGAAAACATGCTCAGGGAGGCGGAGTGGTTTGGTGACAAATCTGGTTCTCTTTCTACCTGGGATTTGAGGAAATGCAGTCTCAAAAGCCAACCTTGAGAACAGACACAGGGACCAGGGCTCAGTGAAGCCTCTTTGGGCGGTCTCTTTGGGAGGCAGTGAAGTGGAGCCTGGAGGAGGTGCTTGTCTGCTCTCCCTACGGACCGGACCAGCCCAGCCCAGCCTCCCACCCTCCCTGCTTACCTGGGATCTGTTCCTTCATGCAGACACCCTCCTCCTTTCTGTAGCCCTCAGCACAGACACAGCGGTAGCTACCCTCCGTGTTCTCACATTGCTCATTCTCTCCCGGACACACCACTGTCTCACACTCATCCACATCTGCGTCGGGGAAGGGGACAGAAGAGAGGAAGGAGTCAGTGTTGACTGCCATGACTCCCCACTCGGCACCCCAGATTGCATTTCACTCCCACCCGGACTCATGTGGCACCCCTCCTTCCCTTGCTTCTCCCACACTCCAGCCCCCACTGGCACGAGACTCACCTAGGCACTTGGAGCCCACCTGCTGGTAGCCACGGCTGCATTTTTTGCAGCGGCCTGGCCCTGCTCCCATGCAGCCCAGGCAGGCTTTTGCACAATCTGAAGAGGAAAGGGGGGAGGGGAGGGAAGGGGAGGCAAAGGTGACCTCAGGGAGCTGTGGGCTCTGGAGCCAGAGATGGCAGCAGTTTGGAGGAAGCGACATCTCCTGTCCCTCTCCTCCATCCCAGCCTCTCCCTTCAGCAGCAGACACTGACCTCGGCACTCATAGGAGCCTTCGGTGTTCACACAGAACTGGTCGGCTCCACAGGTGGCTTGCTCTGTACCACACTCATCGATGTCTGTGGACAGGGCAAAGGTTGGGAGTGTCACTTTGCAGGACCAGCAGAGAACTAGGTCAGGACTGTCAGGAGTGGACTTGCCTCTGCTCCCGCGCGTGGTAGCAGCTGCAAGCTGACAACCAGTTCTGAAGTAATCATGCAGCCGGACGAGCAACGCCCAGCCAGAGACTCAAGTCTGTCTGCCCTGCAGCTAAGCACTGCCCTCGGATGGGGATGGAGATGGGAGTGACATACTCCCTTCTACCTTAGCCTTAAAACAATTGGCCCCTTCTCACTTCCTGAGTGCTGAGATGGGAAGCAGGAGGAGGCCATGACTCAGCATCATCCATGCAGTTTATATCCAAGGGGATGACCACAGATAGAGGGGACCTGGGCCCCTGAGCGACGGACAAGACAGAGCTTCACTGCTAACCTGAACCACTCACGTCAGGACTGTTATACGAGGAAAAAAAAAAAAAAAACTTTAAATTTATGAGACAGGGTCTCCTGTAGCCCAAGCTGGCCTGAAACTACTATACCTCCAAGGATGATTTTTAACTCCTAATCCTCCTGCCTCTACCACACCAGTGCTAAATCCAAGACATGCATTACCATAGCTGGCTTTAAATTCTCATCATTCTTTAAGAAAAAAACAGTTATTTCTCATTTTCCTGCATATACGCGTATGTGTATGTGTGTGGGTGCATTCCCGCCACAGCACACATGTGGAAGTCGGAAGACATCTTGCTGTAGTTGGCTTTCTCCTTTCACCAAGTGTGTTCCAGGGATTGAACTCTGGTCTTCAGTTTGGCAACAAGCACCTTTAACTGCTGAGTCATCTCACTGCTGAGCCCACTCTAGATTTTTGTTGTTGTTATTGGTGTGTTTTTCTAAGATTTGGTGAGCTAGGCAGGGTGGTGCACGCCTTCAATCCCAGCACTCAGGAGGCAGAGGCAGGTGGTTCTCAGAGTTTGAGGCCAGCCTGGTCTACAAAGCAAGTTCCAGGACAGCCAAGGCTGCACATAGAAACCTTGTATCAAGAAACCGGAGGGAAAAAAAAAAGACTTGGCCAAAGTAGCACCTCTTCCAAGAAGGCCTTCCTGATCTGTCACTGGCCTGCGCTAAGCTGGGTCTGGACATGCATCTTCCACGGCACGCAGGTCATTCTGTACTGTAAAGCCCTGGCTTGCTACCCTTCCAGCCAGGCTGAGGGTTCCATGTGAACGGGATGGTACCGGTGTGGGCCAGGGAGTAAAGTCCAGGCCCCGCCGGCGTTCCCCACTTACCTACACACTTGAGATGATGCAGGGAGTAAAGTCCAGGCCCCGCCGGCGTTCCCCACTTACCTACACACTTGAGATGATGCAGGGCCCAGCCTTTCTTGCACTGCAGACAGTGGGATTCCTCAGGTCCCGTGCAGCGGGCACAGGGACCAAAACACGCTGGGTAAAAAGCAGACAGTATGAGGATGGGCAGACAGGTATCCTGGCTATCCCTGCCCCACACCACACCTTTTGGCTACCTACCCGAACATACCAGATGGCTGCTGTTGCGCTCCGCCTCAAAGTAGCCAAGGCCACACTGGCCACAGGCCTCGCCCCCATAGCCGACTTGGCAGTCACAGTGCCCGCTGCCCCCTCGAGTCCCTTCCCCTTCACACTGCCCGTAGCCACCGCAGGGCCTCTCTGTGCCCCCAGGACATGCTGTGGGCAGACATCAATTGGGTGAGCTCTTAGATACAACACTGTCATCCAAAAGAACATAATTTTCTACATGGTCCTAAATCCTTGGAAAGGAAAATTAATTTTAATATTCACATATTCTGTCATAAGCTATATAAAATAGCCTATTGCAAAACAACTTGGTAAACTTTTCATTTACTTTTATTTTTATTTACCTATTCTTTTTTTTTTTTTTTTTTTTTTTTTTGAGAGAAGTTCTCACACCTGTAGCCCTAGCTGATCTAGAACTCACTATGTAGACCAGGGTGGCCTCAAACTCAAATATTCTTCATACACACACACACACACACACACACACACACACACACACACAGTGTTTATGTTTGTATTGGAGATGGACTCCTCAGGAAGTCCAGATAATTTATTTGAATAGATTTTGAACATCCTCTTAAATACCAGCATTCCAGGCATGCACCACCACATCTGATAAATCTTTCCTAATGGCTGAATTGGTCATTCCAGCACCTAGGTTTACCTATTTACAGGAGAAGTAGTTCTAAAGAGGGCTAGGAGCCTGGCATGGTGGCGTGTGCCTGCAATTCTAGCACCTAGAAGGTTCAGTCAGGATTATTACAAGTTCAAAGCCTGGGCACGCAGATAAAACCCTGTCACCTCAAACAAAAACAAAACCAGTAATAAATAAGACAGGACTATACTAAGTTCACCTCTTGCCTTGGGTCTGTAGAGGAACAGGCAGCAATAATGGGGGCTTCAGGGCAGGTGCCTGCCTCTCCCCAGGTACAGTCTGACCAGACATGAGAAGGAAGGAGGCAGGGTGGGGTAACATTTATTTAATGCCTGATACCAGCCACATTGCACCAGGCTAGCCCTGTGCTTCACTTCCCAGCCTGACCCAATTTGTTCATTTCAGGCCTGAGAGACAGGCCAGAGCACAGGACTGGAGATGTTACCTGAGTAACCCTGTTCTCACCCAGCCTGGCCTGGCTCCCTGGCCTCAGCAGTCTCCCCCCAACCCCCAAAGAGGACCACGAAAGACTCACGCAAGCAGGAGGGCCCAAAGGTGCCCGAGGGGCAGCAGAGCTTCAGGGAGTCGGAACAGAGCCACTGGAAGAGGTCTGGAGCTTCTTGCTGCCTAAAGCAGGGGCAGATGAGGTGAAGGGGAGAGAGGGAGCTGAGACAGTGTCAGAGCGGCCGCCTACTCCTACCTTTTACTGAATCTGTAATTCAGCCCAACGTGGGCATGTGTCCCAGACACCACATGACCAAGGCCCCTTTCCCACTTGGCAGAGGGGTAAATAGGCCCAGAATGGGGGCCTGGTACCCACACCAAGTCCTTAGATCTAGGTTTGGAAGGCTCCAAACTAGGCTGGCATGCAACTATTTCTTGGCAGTAAAAAACGTATCACCAGGGCCTGTCTGTAACCCACCCACAGGGAAGCCCCCTAGGCCTCTCACTTGTGAAACCACCAGGCTTCCACCAGCTCCTCACTCAGCTCCAGCAGACGATGGCACTCAAAGTCTGACTTGCTGCACACGCCCTCCAGGACCTCCACCAGGCGGGTTTCACTGACCAGACAGGACCGGGGTGTTAGGAACACACTCCACTCCACCCACCTGCCCCTCAGCTCCCTCCACTTTCCCTCACACTGTGACAATATCAAGGAAGAGGCCATGGGGCATTACTAACAGAAGGGCTACTGGCTCTGGGAATCAGACAGACCCAGGTCAGAAGCTAGATGTGAGATGTTTGTTTTCGTTTCTCACCTCTGGCCCCCACAGCTTTAATCAGGCTGTCATTATGTCACCCAGGATGGCCTAGAACTCTCCTGCCTCTACATCCCACCATCATGTTGGGCACACTCCTTTTTGTTTTCGTCTGTCAAACAGAAACAATAACACCTCTGCTGGTAAATCCCGAGTCCCCCCTTCCCGAATCTGACCTGGGACAGCCATGCTGGGGAGACAGGACTAAAATCACATTATGGTATTTTTAAAGGAGACTTTGCGGGACTCCAAGGGGCGGGTTTCCAGGGGTCGGGTTAGAATTCTAACAAGGGGGAGACCCCCACCCCTCCTGCAAATATCCGATCTACCAAGCACTGGCAAGGGTGTAGAGAAACCAGAAGCCCTTCTGCGCTGTAAGTGGGGACGCAAGATGGTGCAATCAGTTAAGTGGAGCCACCGTGACTCAGCAGTCCTCTCCTGGGCACACACCCAGAAGAATGGAGAACAGCTGTTCACACACACACTTGTGCACACACACTTGTGCACATATGCTCACAGCCACAATGTTCACAGCGGGCAAAAGGTAGACAACAACCCAACTGCCCATCAACCAATGAAAGAAAATGCAGAGTGTCCACTCAATGGGATATGATCAGCCCTAAAAGGAATGAAGTAATGTGCTGCCCATATCGTACAATAAGGACAAGCTACGGAAACATTGCGCTAAGTGGAAGGAGCCTGACACCAAAGGCCACATGATGTAAGACTTCAAAGGAATCAGAAAATCCACACGGGCTTCTGCATGATGGGAGCATATTAGCAGCTCCCAGGAGCGTGTGGGAAGGAGCGATGAGGAAGAGATACTTAATGGGTACAAGATTTCTTTTTGGGTGACGAATATGTTTTAAAGCCAAAAGTGGTGGCATACACCAGCACTCTGGAGGCTAAGGCAGGAGTCACTGAGTTAGAGGCCAGCCTGAACTATATAGGGGAACTGTGCCACAACAAAAAAAATTAAAAGGGGGAAAGTTCTGGAAGTAGACAGTGGTAGTTATTTAGCAGTGAGAATGTACTAAGTGTCCCTATTGGTGTTTTTTTGTTTGTTTGTTTGTTTGTTTGGTTGGTTGGTTGGTTGGTTTGCCATGTAGCCTAGACCAGCCCTGAACTTGCTATGTAGCTAGGTCCAAACTTAACCTTCTGCTTCCATCTCCCCACCGCTAGAATTACAGGCATGCACCACCACGCCTGGTTCTATGAGGTGCTAGGAAAGGAACCCAGGGTACTGTGCATGGGAGACAAGCACTCTGACAGCTTGGCTACATTCCCAGACTGGTAAGTTCTTTTATGTGTATTTTACAATTTAAAAAATGAATATGCAAACCAGGTGTGGTGGCTCACCCCTGTAATCCCACCACTTGGGAGGAAGAGGCAGGAAGATCAGGAGTTCAAGGTCATCCTCAACTATACAGTAAGCTGGAGGGCTGCCTGGTCTACATGAGCCCATATTACAAAAACAGAATTTTTATTATGTAAAATATGACGTGGGGCCTGGGAAGATGACTCACTTGGTAAAGTGTCTCCCACCAAGCGTGAGAACCTGAGTTTAGACTCCCAGCACCCAGGTAAAAGCCAAGCGTAGCATGGTGTCTGTAGACTCAGCACTGGGTAGAGAGGGGCCAGAGACAGGCAGATCCCTGTCTTCAATACAGCAGAATAATCAAGTTAGTGAGCTCTAGGTTCAGTGAGAGAACCTGTTTCAAAAAATAATGTGGGACAACCAGACATGGTGGCGCATGCCTTTAGTCCCAGCACTCAGGCAGAGGGATTTCTGGATCTCTGAGTTCGAGACCAGCCTGGTCTATAGATCAAGTTCCAGGACAGTCATGGCTACAGAGAGAAAACTGTCTTGAAAAATAATAATGATTAATAATAATAATAATAATAATAATATGGGATGATGGAGAGAGTTCAGCAGTTAAGGGTACTGGATGCTCTTCCAAAGGACCCAGGTTCAATTCCCAGCACCCACATGGTGTCTCACAACTACCTGTAACTCCAGTTCCAGGAGATCTGACACCTTCTGGCTTCCACAGGCACTGTATGCATGTGGTCTACAGACACGCAGGTAAAACATTCATATACGTAAAATAAAATAATTAAAATAAATAAAATGAACACTTGGAGTCAACATACTGTGCACATATACATGTGAACACACACAACCATGTATACGCACAAATACACAACATAAAAATTAATTATACTACCTTCTCAAAAAAAAGGAATTAAAAATAAACAAACATGATGTATTACGTCATGTATTGAAAGGGTCTGACACACGGCATGCTAGAGAGGGTAATTTAGTAAGACAGGAGGAGGAAAGAAAGAAGAAATTGGGAGCTGCTAAGACGGCTCGAGAGGTAATGGTACCTGCTATCAACTGCTACCAAGACAGAGGACCTGAGTCTAATCCCTAGGAGCCAAGTGGTGGAAGGAAAGAACTGACTCCTGAAGCTATGCACATGTACACTCACAGACACACACACACACTAAATAAATAATAAATAAATAAATAAATAGATGATAACAATTTAAAAAGAACCCAGGTGTGGCGGCACACACCTTTAATCCCAGCCCTGCTGGGTAGAGGAAGACAGATCTCTGTGAATTCAAGGCCAGCCATGACTACATCGTGAGATCTTGTATCAAAACTGGAAAAAAAGAAAGAAAAAGAAAATAGGGCTGGAGGGATGGCTCAGTGGTTAAGAGCAATGGCTTCTTTTCCAGAGGATCCAGGTTCAATTCCCAGCAACCACATGGTGGCTCACAACTGTCTGCAACTCCAGTTCCAGGAAATCCAACACTTCACACAGATATACATGCAGGCAAAACACCAGTGCACATAAAATAAAAATAAATTATTTAAAACATGAAAAAAAATATATAATAGAATAAAACAAAACCATTTAAAGAAAAAGAACCCAGAGCCATTATAAAGCCAGAAGTGCCCTTGGTATCATCGCCTTCCTAAATGAGGAAATGGTCAGAGTTACAGAAAAACAAACCCTTTCCTTCCTAGTGGGAACCATGGTTTAACCCTTTACCACAGAACCAAGAACAGGCAGGGAGACTCTTGAGAAGAGTAGAAACAGTAAGATCCAACAAGCAGGCCGAACTCCGACACTTTGCCGGCCCCTCCTTTCAATGATACTTTGAAAAGCTGGAGGGCCTCTCAAATTCCTGCTTCTAGTCTTACCTCTCTCCTGAACTCTGGGATGTGATGGAAGCTTCCTGGGTGTTCAGAGGCCATCTCACCACATGTTCTGACCCCACCCCTGCCCATACCCTCTCTGCAGTCTTACTTCCTCAGAAAATACCTGCACGTTGCCAGATGTCTATATTTTTTTTCTCTTGTGCCCCATAAGGAATCCATCATGTCAACTGATGATCTCCAAAATATGCTCAGATTTCAACTAGTGAGCACTAGTTCTCGCTGTATCCACCACTGGATGTCTTGCTAGCTCATGCTGCCTTTATATGTAGACTGCAGAAGTTAACCCACCAGCCAGCTCCAGCTGCTCTCCCCACTCCCTCCATGCTGACCTGGCTTCCTGTACTTTGTTTAAGTGTGAGTGACCTCTTCATTTAAGACCAGAGGCTGGAAAGATGGCTCAGCAGTTAGGAACATCGGCTGCTCTTGCAGAGGACGTGGGTTCAATTACCAGCATCAACATGATGGCTCAGAACTGCCTGTAACCCCAGCTTCAGGAAATCCAATGCCCTCTTCTGGCCTCACATTCAGGACAAAATCTAAACTCCTTTCTGTATGTCGTCTTTTGCTTACTCTACTCCAGCCACTTTTGAGAGAAACTAAGGTCGGCCCTGCTACTTCAGTGAGGTGTCTGTTCAAATGGACCATCATCCTGAACACCTCCCACCCACCCTCCAACCCGAATTTCTGTTCTTCCCCTGACAGGTAATATGTACTGCTTGTCTGCTCTGCTAAAATGCAAGTTTCACAAAGATGGGGCTTGGTTTCCTTGTTTACTGCGGTTCTGCTAATGTCCAGGATCTGTAGAATGAATGCTTCCCAAGAGAATCTATTCCAGCCAATCAGCAGAGACCGAGAGTTGGGGCGTACACCTCCCCGCCACCTTCTTACCTGTCTTTGTATTTGGACAACTTCTCTTCCTCCCAGGCAGTGTTTCCACCACCAAAGTTGTCCCGGATGGTTCTCTCCAGACCCTGGATAGGGAAGAAATTAGGAATGCTTAAGTACAGCGCCTGACACACATTCTTTTTGTTTTTGGAGACAGGGTTTCTCTGTGTAGCCCTGGCTGTCCTGGCACTTACTCTGTAGACCAGGCTGGCCTTGAACTCAGAGATCCACCTGCCTCTGCCTCCCGAGTGCTGGGACTAAAAGCATGTGCCACCACACCCGGGCTAACATTCTAACATTCCACTACTTTATGTTATTGATCAGGAAACTGAGGCACTGTGAAGCACCTTTCCCAAAGGCCATACAGTTAAAGCAAGCAACCCATATTGGGACTAGAGTCCATGCAGATTTGCATTGAGAGCTCCCTGCTCTCTGCTTAATGGGCCCATCCCTCGAGGCACCCACCTTGTTGAAGCTGTCCACCAGTGCTCGGCAGGTATGACATGGATGGGGCTCAGCTCGGGGAGAAGAAAGGGGAGGAGGAGAGGGCTGGAGCCAGACAGGTCCCGGGAGACTCAGAAACAGGCTCAGGCCACAGAGCAGAGATGGGACCAGGCCCCTTAGGGGCTGTGGGGCCATCTTTTCCCAGGCTGGGAACGTGCAGATACACGTCAAGGGGAGGGTTCACTGGAGAAGCCAGGCTGTAAGGAGGAAAGAGAGGGAGGGTTTGGTTCTGAGGTGCCTTGGGGCTGAAAGCCCCAGACAGACCTACGTAATTACAAACGAGAACGAATTGGGGTACTGGAGGCTGAGGCGCTGGGAGGGGAATGGAGCCTAATCTACAATTCCCGAAGAGAAATTATGTCTCCGTTACCGTAGGGGCAGGTGGCCGGGATCGTTGGCAAAAGGCTAGGCGTCAGCCCATGGTTTTAGGGTCTCAGTGAGTTATTAGGGGCCAGAATTAGAAAGGGTCAGATCCCAAATATTTCGAGAGAAAGCCGGATGGGCGGTCCTGGGGGAGGAGCCCGGATCCGGATATGAAGAGAAGGGGTCAAATTCAGAGCCTCTTTGGAAGACGGAGACACGGCCTGCAACAGGCCGGGAAGGATCCAGACCCGGCTAGACTACAAGGAGAAAAAAGAAGTCCCCGCCCCCGCCCCGGGAGTTGTGGGCCGAGTCTGCTAAACGCCACTGCCTCGGTAAAGTACCACCTTCTCCAACGCCGCAGTCAGAAGGGCGGGGCCTTCTCACAGCCAATGAGGGACGGCCATGTGCCATTGCGTCACCCCCATGCCAACCAACCAGAAGCGGCGCCGGGCTGCACCTGTCCCGGCTTTAAAGGGCCGCGGGGTTAAAGGCTCTGCTAGCTGATAAGTACGACATACACGCGAGGGCTACTCGGTTAGGCTAACTGCGTCGGTCTTTATTCGAGTGCAGGGTAGGGTCCCGGGTCCCATGCTTCGCCGCAGCCCGGGGCTCCCGAATGCGAGGTGCAGCTGTCCAGGGCGGCCCGCAGGGCCTGGGCCACTTGCTCCGCCCTGTCCGCGAGCCGCCCAGGGCGCGGGGCGCAGCCTCCCTGCAGGACATCCAGGAAGCCAGGCAGCTGCGAGGGCAGGGAGAAGAGCGGCGCAGCGCGGAACGGGGCGGGCACGGCGTCGGGGTGCAGCAGCCCGTCGAAGTAGACCCCGACGTAGCGGCCGGCCACCCGGCCTTGCAAGAAATCGGGCAGCACGCAGCTGAGCCAGGAGGCGAGGGCGTCGTGCGGCCCTGGCTCCACCGTCTGATGTTGGAGCCACTGCTGGCACTGCGCCGCCGCCGCGGGCGAGAAGAGCAGGACCACTACGCCGTCCTCCTGCAAGGTCCGGTGCCGCTGCCCGTGGAACCAGGCCAGGGCCCCGTGCGCGCTCAGCTCGCGGCGGCTCCACAGGTCCACGGCCACGCGCAGCGGCAGCTTGCTCAACGCTGACGCCAGCGCGCCCACCAGACGCTCGTAGCCCGCTCCGTCGGCGGAGTGAAGGAGCAAGGCTGTGCGCGCCCTGGGGGCCGCTGTTGGGAAAGCAGAACCGGTGAGGGTGAGCCTGGACCTGCCTCCCCTCCACCCGCTCGAGCCCAGCGTCACCCTTTGAGGCTGTCCCTGGGAAACCGGGACAGGGAAGTGCTCACCTTTCACGCGGTCCTTTTTTAGAAGGAGAAGGAAGAAAAGCGCAGCGACCAAGAGTAGGCAGACCAGCCACACCAGGACCCAGCGCTTATGGATGTCTGGGATAGATGGGAAAGAACGGGCTAGTTAGAAACCTTACAACTCTCACTCCGCTTCACGGAGGAGGGAAACTGAGGCCTATAGACTTGAAGTGAATTGCCCCAAAGTCACAGTGTCAGAGCCTATGCACTGAAAGAGCTCCATCTATCTGGGTGACCTACCTCAATTCTCGTGCCTGTAAATTTGGGATAATGGTATCAAGTGCATAGGGTTGCACGTAAAATACATAACGGTGCCAGGCCTTGTAAGTGTTTAAATGCCAGCTGATATCCCGTAAGCAGGTGGCAGGCCCTTAACCTTGCTGTCTTGCATGACTGCAAGAGCCTCCTGACGAGGCCCCCACCTTTCTGTATCCAAGATCTGGTTAAAACAGCTTTATTCTAACCCTTGAGGAAGCTGCTGTTGCTGGGAACATAAAATCCCACATCCCTCCTGGGCCTCCCATCTTCTTCCCAAGACCCTCTAACCACACTGACTGCCTTGGAAACTCTCAGAAATGTACTCCACAGTCTTAAAATAATGCAGCTTGCCTCCCTTTACCTAGGTCAGACTGCACAGTGAGGCTGGGACCTTTCCTCCCGAACCCTTCATCCCACCTAGACCAGGTCCCCACTGTGCTCAGTCACTGCACTGAACCCTTTACACTGCTTAGTGCTTCGATACCTCGCACGATTGTAAGATCACACTTGCAAACATTCAACAGCTCAGACTTACTGGGTGTTCTCGGCTATGTCCTTTTAGACTTGTGCTGGTGAGGGCTGGGATCCCTGAAAGTGTGTTCCCGGTCTCTATGTGTCTCTCTGTCCCTCCACGTGCCATAACGCATGTGTGGAGGTCAGAGGACAACTCAAGGCAGTTAGTTCATATGGGTCCCAGGGAACTCAGGTTGTCAGGTTTGGTGGCAAGTGCCTTTACCAGCTGAACCACCTTTCTGCCTCTTTGTGGTTTCTGAGTGAATACAGGAATGCTGCTGTGATCTATTTGAGCCAGGCAAAGCCTCACGTATGTGATGTGTAGTCCCTGTCAGCCGAGTCAGCTCCCGGGACACGGAAAGAGTTCCTGTCATACTCACACTTGTCCATGGGGCAGGCCCATAGCGCTCCCAGGTCATCATCATTCCACAGCTGTAAGACACAACCACAGTCCCCTGCTTGGTGTTCAACACCTCATAACGTCTGCTCGGCGGCGGCTTCCAATTCCCAGCCCCAGCCATGCATACTGCCCTGCCCAGCGCAGGCTCCTACAAGCACTCTGCTTTTGCTCCAGCTGTGCCTACACTGAGCTCTGTGCCAAGTGGGACCTTGGAAGACAGTCTTCCTGAGAACCTAACACTTCCTGGGGGTGTGTATCGCTTTGCTGATCTCTAGCCAGAAGTGAGCTCCCGAGGGACAGGAACTATATGCTCCTACCCTTTACCTACCCTGGGCTAGACGCAAAGCAGGCAGAACAGGTAGGCCCATGCCAGGTGGAAGGACCTTGCCTGTAGACACAAGCTCTGTCACCAGCTCACCTGCACACACTGCTGTGTCCGGAAGTCATGCAGCAACTGCTCTCCCAGGTGAGCGGCTCTCTGCCAAGTCAAGGGAAGGGGGATTGTCACCTGGGGCAGCGTGCGAGGTGTTGCAGTGGAGCAGGAGTGTTTGTCAAGAGGAGCCGGGAGGCTTGAGAAACCACAGAGAAGGGACGGATGGACGGACGGACGGACGGACGGACAGACAGACAGACACACACACACAATTCCCAGAGAGAGTACTGGGCCTGGCAGAGCAATGGCAGAGTAGAGGAAGTGGGATGGAATGAGAACATGAGGCCACGGTTGAGACGGAGCTGGAAAGGTCTGGAGGAAGGTTCCCTGGTCCTCACCGTGGAGGCATTGCTGGGCAGTGCTGTACAGCCACTGGGTTCCAAGGCACAGACTGATGTGTTGTTTGGGCCAGTTCTCATCTCCACTAACAGCATATCATCCTTGAAGGGCCCTAAGGAGTCTGGGAGGAGTGAGAGGCCCTTCTAGTAAGACCCACCTGCCTTCCTCCCACCCCCGACCTTCAGCCCCGGGAGCAGCTCCTGCATGGTTCACCCCATTGCAAGGGGCCCTGTCCCAGCCACCCTCGAGCCCCACTCACCAGCCCACAAGCACTCTTGGAGCTGGACCTTCTCCCAGCTGCTCACCTGCTTAGAAGGAGCCAGAGTTAGGAGCACTAGCCAAAGCCAGAGCCAGGGCCGGGAAGTCCACAGGGAAGGGAACAGGCAAGAGGAAGCCCATCAGGCCGGCTCTGCACTCTGGACCTGAGGTTAGGCACATCTGGGTTCAGGCGGCAGGATTAGGAGTCACTCATCTTTCTCATGCAGGCCTTGTGAGAACACCTGTGCTAACGGAGCTCACAACCTTACAGCTCTTTCTGTCTTGAGTTAGCACTTAAAACACCCATTCCCCCTCATCTGACACCTCAGAGGAGATTCATCCAGCCTCACCCAGTCACCCACTGGAGATCACAACCTCTGCCCTTCCCCATTCCTTCGCCTTTCGCCACAGCACGGATGTCACTTGAACACGTTCAGTTACACATATTCTTCACCTGCCTTCATTAGAAATAGGTTCTGGGATGATAGCGACAGTTGACAGTTTGTTCACGGACAAGTCTGTCTCAAGAGGGGCTGGCACATACAGATAGTCAATAAATCTGTTTTGTTTTGAAGCATTCTCAGCCTTTAGCCGAGGCTGGCCTGGTATTCACTACACAGCTCAGGCCAGGGTGGCCTCAAACTCCGGGCAGCACATCCTCCTGCCTCAGCCTCCCAAGTGCTAAGAATATAGGCATGAGCCACCATGCCCAGCTAAATCTTGAATGAGTGCTTTTATTTTTTAATTTAAAACTTACTTTATTTTTTTATTATTATTAATGTGTCTCTGTATGATGTGTGTGCTTGGGGGCATGAGTTCCCAGTAGTGCATGTGGAGGTTGTAGCTTGGGAGGAGAATTGGGTGCAGGGTCCCACCCTCAGCCCAGTGCTTTTGATCACCATTCTGACCTGGACACAGAGGTTGGGGTGGCTTCTCAGCAACGGGAATTCATGAGGCTTCTGTGGAAGGCAGGGAAGGAGTGAGGTCACGAAGGGAGACCCTGGGGTCCCCTTTCTCTTTCCACCCTGGGTCTGCCTTTGACCTCACATTCACAGTGACATTCTCCTGGAGCATCGGTGGCACAAGTGGCTGGCAGGGACCCTGGTCTGGTGCCTGCCAGCACAGTGCCATCTTGGCCCGCAGAGAGCATGGTGCATCTAGCTGCCATCTCCCTGAGGACAGCAGCCGCAGCCTGGCTATGTGCCAAAGGTTCCGGTGTGCTCGGGGATCTAAAGCAGAGGGCCAGGGTTACTAAACACAAATCAGCCTTCCACACAGCCCCCTGCCATAGGGGATTCACTCACCTTCCCGGAAGGGGCAGAAGCTGGTCCTAACAGAATCTGGCTCCAGGGGCCACACCTGGGAAGAAAATGGGGGCTCTACTAAGTCAATTCAGCCCAGCCAACCATCCATGATCACGTGTCAGACCCTGCTGGGTACTAGGACACATTCACTGAGGCAGGTTTCACAAGCACTCACCAGGTTTCTCACCCCTTACAGAGCTCTAGAGATGGGAATGTGGATTCTCTGAGTAAACACTGCCATGTGCACTTAGAACATCTTCTCTCAACTTTTGGAGGGGGTTGTTTTTGTTTTTCTATTTTGAGATAGGGTCTCACTACATATCCCTGTCTGGCCTGGAGCTCACAGAGATCCACCTGCCTTTGCCTCCTGAGGGCTGGGATTAAGAGCAGGCACCATCATCCCTGGCTTTTCACTCAACTTTCACTGAGTGCCTACTATGTATCTTAGCAGTATGGTATACACAGAGCCTTAGATTATTAACCTTGATTCACTTCACAACCATGTGTGAATACCTACTATCAAAATACTGTGCTAGGTTTTTAAGAGTACCTACTATGTGTTTAACACTATGCTGTGAGAAAATACATTAATTTATTCATCAAATGTTTAATTGGGAATACCTACTGAGTGATGGGCATTGGACATGGCAAAGCAGACAGTTAAATCACAGCAAACATTTCCTGAACACCTGCCATGTATCTTACCATTGTGTTTGGCAGTGGGGATTTATTTATTCATCTATACCATCAATAATTAGCACCCACTGTATGCCAGGCCCTGTCCAAAGTTACTCTGGCAAAGTTACTGTATTTGAATAAGATATGCTTTGCTTGCCTTCAAGGAAGTCACACACTCATAGTTATAGTAAGGATAAAATATGGAAATATTAGTCACTCACCCACTTCCAAATATTCACTGAGCATTTTATATATACAAAAAGAAGTTAGACAGAAGCCCAAATGTTAGAGGAAGTGACACATGGAGACGAGAAGCCAGAAGGACAAGGGGGATTGGGAACTAGGAAAGGCCAGAATACTGGAGAAGCTTTGGGAAAGAGATGATGTGAGCTGGGAAGATTCGGTTACGTGGAAGCAGCAGTGGGAACTGCCTGAGCAAAGGCAGGGTGGGTGAGTCTTGGTCAGCAGCTCTGCTGGATATAACAAACTTCTCATAAAGGAGAACTTGGAAGAAAGTCTGCTGGGAAAGGTTCAGTTGAGGGAAAACTAGGGAGCCCAGAATGCCAAAGAGGCACTGGAAAGGGGGGTGGGGGTAGAGGCTATTGACAGACTGCAGGAGAGATTATAGAGGCCCCAGATGAGCTGAGGATGAAGAGGAAGGAGGAAGAACGAGCAAGAGGTCAAGTGAATGAATGGGACTTGATGAATAATTCAACGTGCAGTCAGAGGGAGTGGCTGCAGTCAACGTATTTAAACCTAGATGTGGCACCCTTCTTTACAACAGCCCTATAATGGTGTAGTTTATCCAGATTGCAGATAGGAAGCAGACTCAGAGAGGCAGTGGCTTGTCCAAGGTCATACAGCCAGTAAATGGCAAGAAGGATTCAAGTTCTTTAAGTACATAGCATATGTCTTGCCCTTCATAGGAACACCAAGAGGAACAGTCCTGTGGATAAAGGACCCCAGGAGCATTCTGGACACATAACAAGCAGAAGGCACAGGACAGCAAGAGTAAAGGGACAGCCAGCCACCCAAAGGGGCCATGGTCTCTACCTCAGAGTAGGGAGAACAGTGACCCTAGAAGATTTGAGGCCATCCGTCTGAATCTCCCTATCCCCATGTGCAGGTGGATTCTGCTCCTACCTGAATGCAGAGGCAGGGAACCAAGTCTGTGTGGTTTAAAGGAATAGTCTGTGGTCCAGTCTGTGGTATGAGCAGACAGAAGTGAGTTAAGAGAAGATAAGGAAGAGATATCAGGGAAGCCCAAAGCTGAGGGAACCAGGCAAATAAACCCCCTCCCTGCACCCCACCAAGGCCCTCTGCTTTGGGTGTGTCCCCTTTAACAGTTTGCAGGCATCCTTAACACAGGCATAAACACAGGGTGAACATGGACCTGGAGGAGAAGCCTCACCAGGTTTTTTTGCTTCCAGGATTTGAGAGGACCCTGAACCTGATCCCAGTACAGTAAGAAGCCAAAGTCCTGCTCCTCAGAGACGTCCAGTACCAAGCGAACATTGTCACCATCTGCAGACACATTGAGCCAGGGCAGGGCTAGCGGGAGCAGAGAGGAGAGAAGTTCAGACTCCCTTTACCCCTTCTACAGAGCCAAGCCTGGGCCATACTCACCAACTGTCCCATTGGAAATTCCATCAAACCCTCAGACTAGGAGGCCCTTGGAGGACAGACTGTATCCCCATCTCATACCAGGCTTTGTCCCCAGCCACAAGCCCAAAGCCAAACCCACAGAGACTCCAACTTGGACAACTCTTCTTCCTCTGCAGCCGGAAGAATTCTGCTACCTCCTTAATGCCAATACTTTCCCTAGACTCCACTTATGTTCCACGTAGTAATGCCAGTGAAAGTCCTTGCAACAAGATTGTAAAACATCGGTAGCGAACTTCTGCCCTCCGGGGTTCTCCCATTGTGCTGTAAGCCTGTATTTAAGACCTCCTCCCTCCTTCAATAAACGGCATTCGGCATTAAAAAAAAAAAAAAAAGTCCTTGCAACAGCTTGCAAGACCTTAACCCGCCTAGTTTCTGACCTCTCTAACCTCATCTGTTAGTACTTGTGTCTTGAACACCTGGCTGCAAACACATGCGGCTCCTTCATACTCCTTAAGCACACTGGACGTTGCTCTTGCTCCAGGGCCTTTGCACAGGCTGTGCTCTCCCTACGGATCTCTCTTGTCTCTCAAATACAGGGCTCCTCCTTCACATCCTCACTACCGTGAGGCTCTCACTGCTGCAACTCTCAACCTTCCCATCCCTCTCCCTTGAATTTTCTCTGTAACTCTAGTCTCCATCGACCTTACAGTACACTTTACATCTACACAGATTTATTGGATCTTCCCTCCACCCTCCTCAAACCCTAATTCCCAGCTCCATAAGGATGGAGGTTTTTATCAAGTTTGCTTATTAATTTACTCTATAACTATGTCTTGTACAGAGTAATTATCCAGACAATAGTTGTTGAATAAGGAAAGCAATCACCACTGAGTGACAAGATGAGATGCCTGAGGTGTTCTGTTTTCAAAACTCTGGTGCCTGCAGATCTTCATGGAGTGCCAAAGAGAAAGGCCAAAAAGAAAACGGAGTTGAAAAGAAGAAAGAGGAGGAGAAGATTTCATAGTTTAAACACTGCCACAGAATTTACGCCTTCATCTTGTCTTGTGCTAGTTGTAGAAGTCTATACACATGTAAACACTAACACACCGGGCCAGATGTGATGATGCACACCTGCAACCTCCACTAATTGGAAAGCTAAGGCAGAAGGATTGCAAGTTCAAGCCTCGTGTAGACAACCTACAAGATCCTGTCAAAACCAAAACAACCTAACTACACAGCCATTTCCCTGAAATAGACATTAAAACCAGCGCACTTGGCTGGACACAATGGCCACATTCAATCCTAGCACTTGGAAGGCAGAGGCAGGTAGATCTGTGGGAACATGAGACCTGCCTGGTCTTTAGAGTGAGTTCCAGGCTACCAAGAGCTACACAGTGAGACCTTGTCTCAAAAAGAAAACAAAAAATCATTGCACATAAAACTTTTTTTGTATATGCTATATATGCATGATAAATTTTCTTTAAAAGAAAATGTAAAACTAAAGTAACATTAAGCTGGGTGGTGGTGGCGGCGCACGACTTTAGTCCCAGCACTCAGAAGACAGAGGCAGGAAGATCTCTGTGAGTTCAAGGCCAGCCTGGTCTAGTCTACAGAGGACAGCCAGGAGAAACCCTGTCTTGAAAAGCAAAAAAAAAAAAAAAAAAAAAAAAGTAACATCAAAATCTTGACTTTCTGGGTTCCTATTTCAGGTTTAATATGGTTTCCATTTTGATCCATAAAGAAGGCACCATAATCTTGACAGTGCTTTGGCCCACTATATGTTCCCAGTGAACATTTTTACAAGAAAAAGATTCATTTTTGTATTTCCAATGTCTGGCACAGATGAAGTAACTACTACAGTGGAATGAATGAATGAATGATGGAACATGTCCCGTGCCTCTGGAATCTGGCATCCCAGAGCTGAAGTCAACCCCAAGTACGCATCGTGTGAACTCCAGACCCTTCTCCTCCCTCCACCCAGCCCGCTGTCCCTAGCCCCTACCCCAGCAGCTCTGGATGCTGTCCCGGACTTCAAGACCCCTGCAGTCTGGGGAGAGATCACAGAAAAACCTCCAGTGGGGCTGAGGACCAGGGAAAGAAGGGAAGCAACCCAAGTACCAAGGCCACCACCACCCAGCTACTTGGGGAGCTACTGAGAGGGGCTGCCTGTGCCCTGAAGACCACCCACATTTACACGGTAAGAGCACCCATCCCAGAAGCACACGGAACTGACTAAGGAGGGTACCAGATCAGATCCCTGCCTGAAAGTGATGGGACTAGGAAGAGGGGGAGTGACCAGAAGGTCCACAGACTAGGGGACCAGGGCTTCGGGTCACTTACCAGGCAGCTGCTGTGTGACGTTGAGTTCTTTCTGGTACCTGGGCTGTGTGTAGGACCAGATTCGCACCTCAGCCCCAAGACCAGCCTCGAAACAGTCAAACACTGCAGAGCCCTATGAGGAGAAGACGGTAGAGGGCTGGAGATGGAGGGTTCAGAACCCAGGCCAAGATCTTGGGCTCATGTGGGTGGACCACTCTGCTCACTCATTGGCTCTCCCCTCCCCCAGGACAGAGTTTCTCTGTGTAGCCCTAACCGTCCAGGGAACTTGCTCTGTAGACCAGGCTGGCCTTGAACTCACAAAGCTCCACCTCCCTCTGCCTCCCAAGTGCTGGGATTAAAGGCATGTGCCACCACCACCCAGCTAAGTTTCCTTTTTTGAACAGGTCCCCCGTTCTACAGCAGGTATCTTCTGTAGCTGTATTGGCAGGTTTGGGATTAGCCAGGCTGTCTGAGTTGCTGCCCTACACCTGCTGTCGTGGGCCACTTGGCTAGAGGGAGACTTAATAGACACACTAGTGCAAACCCCTCAGTGATGCCCGTGGCTGCACTGTGAAGTACACCGAGCTGATTAAAAAAAAACAAGTGTGTGTGTGTGTGTGTGTGTGTATGTGTGTGTGTGTGTGTATGTGTGTGTGTGTGTGTATGTGTGTGTGTGTGTGTGTGTGTGTGTGTGTGTGTGTGCCACGGCACACATATGGAGTCAGAGGACAACTTGGAGTCGGTTCTCTCCTTCCACCATGTGGGTCCCAGGAACTGAACTCAGGTTGTCAGGCTTGGTGGCAAGTGCTTTTTTATGCACTAAGCCATCTTGCTGGTCCCCCAAGCAGTTTTCCCAGTCCATGGTTTCCAAGCTGGGGACCAGAAGCGGGAGTAGTGTGAGTGGTTCTGTCCCAGGAGAGTTAGACTTTCAGCCAGGTGGGCCCTGGGAGGAGTCCCAACACCTGTCCCAGTGCACACACCATGGTCTAGCATGATTCTTTTCTTAGTCCGAGAGTCCAGTGAAGGCAGCCCACCAACCACACCTCTCTGGGCCTCAGTTTCTCCAGCTAGAAATGCATAGCTTATGGGAGATTTCAAAACGACAAAAGAAAAGGAAATTAATTTACTAATACTCTTCATTGCTGGGCATTACCTGAAGTGTTTTACAGGCACCAACTTATTTAATTTGCTCAACAGTCAAAGGAGCTATGACTTGTTTTTTACTCTCATGTGTGTGGGTTTGTTTTGCTAGGAATCAAACCCAGGACCTTGAGCATGTTAGGCAAGAGTTCTACCACTGAGCCACATTCCCATAAAATAAAATAAATTTTATTCTTATTTTAGAAAATCACCAAGAGCATGAAAGGACATTTCATGGAGGAAGTTATAAACAGCCAATAAACTTGTAAACAGTGTTTAACTTTCTCAGTCATCGGGGTGTACAAATTAAAGCTGTAATGAATACCAAACTCAGTGGCATGTTCCTGTAGTCCTAGCACACTTAGAAGAGTGAGGCAGGAGGATTTCAGTCTAGCCTACACAGCAAGATTCTGTCTAATAAAAACAAGGGCTGAGGGTGTAGCTCAGCAATAGACTGTTGCTTAGCATATACAAAGCCTTTGATTCATCCTCAGCATGCCCCTCCCCCACATTCATACACAGAAATCAACAACAAAAACACCAGCCCTGGACTGTCTAGATGCTACCAAGCTTGGCAACCTGAGTCCAATCCCCAGGACCCTTATGGTAAAAAGAAGAAAACAGAGTCTAAGTTGTCCTCTGCCCTCCTTATGAAGCCCCCAGGATACATACATACATACACAACAAATAAACAAATACAATTCAGAAATATAAACACTACCACCACACATGTACACACAAATCCCCAGTTATAAACCACGACACACATAGCAGAATGGCTAACATTGAAATTTTAAGATGCTAGGTTGGGGATTTAGCTCAGTGGTAGAGCGCTTGCCTAGCAAGCGCAAGGCCCTGGGTTCGGTCCTCAGCTCCAGAAAAAAAAAAAAAAAAGAAAGAAAGAAATTTTAAGATGCCAAGTGCTGGCGAAGATGGAAGCAATTGGAAACCCTATTTGCTGTTGGTGAGCTTATGAAATAAAATTATCCCAGATAACTGCTTAGTGACTTCTCACCAAGTAAAACACGTGGGGCAGGAGTGTCCTCACCCTCATTTTATAGACAGAAAGACCACCACTAGAGGCTGAGAGGGTTCACTGCTCAGCTCAGATCCCAGATCTAAAGAAACACTGCGGGAGAGGGTGGCGGGAGTGTCGGATTCAGAAGGTGTCTCAGCAGGAGAAGCATGTTACATACCACAGACTGGCCAGGCAGCACCAGGGCGGCAGGCACCTGTACCTCCAGCAGCGCACAGCGGGTATATGTGGGGTAGGCCTGGAAGGAGAGCACCACCTGGGCCAGGAGAGACGCTGTGGGCGACACACAGGTCAGCCAGGCCATGGGCCATGGGCAAGACCCTGACGGGAAGCAGCGGTTCAGCCAACTGGCTCCTCACCGTTTCTAGGCTCCTGGAGTTCCCAGTCAGACTTTTCTTCAGGCTCTTCCCAGTCCCCTGAAAGGAAGAGAAGAGAGTAAAGCCCAAGTCAGACAACTGCCCTGGGCTGGTTCAGGCTTCGATTCCCTTCCAGGAATGCCACGGCTGGTAAGCAGAGGCCTGGGAGAGCAGGCTGGCCTAGGGGTGCCTGGGCAGTGTCTTAAACATTGCAGATGCTCACGAGTCTGCAACCCTCATGCCCTCCCCAGGCACTCAAATATGCACACACAGTCTCGGGATTCCTCATTCACATGTGTGCACACACAGTCTCGGGATTCCCACTCACCATGGACAGCCAAGTGCACAACCACGCGGACGCAGAGGGCGCAGTCGGTCTCCTGTGGACACCTCAGCACCAGCTCCGTCTGCAGGCGGGTGGGCACCAGCACAGGACCTGAGGCAGGCTCGATGCTTCCAGGCAGGCAGAGCACGTCACCATCTGGGTGTGAAGGGTGGAGGGGAGCCAAAGCTGCTCAGAGCCCGGTTTGGCTTCTGATAGCTCCCGAGGGCAGGGGAGCTAGCTCAGCCTCTCGGGGCTGAGGGCGAACAGTCGCCTTCTCTTCAGCTAGCCTCGAAGTTCTCTCTGTCAAAGTAGCGATACTTACCCCAGAGGTGGCAGGAAAGACCCTGGGAAGGAGGGAAAAGTCAGTGACATCTCCGAATCTCAGCACCTTCCCTTGCTTGACAACTCCTACCGCTGCCTACCTCCTTCTGGGGCTCCCCATCCTAAGCCCTCCCCTGAAGACAAGACTAATTCTTGTCCCCTGTCCCTCTGCTCTCTCCCATCAGCACCAGACAGACCAGACAGGGCGGTTCTGACAGAGGCAGTGACGGGAGTCAGATTAGGGCTTTGAAGAGGCACGGACTGAACTCTCAGCCTTCCCCAACTTCCCAGGGCCCCAGACTCACTAGAGAGCAGCGTGCAGTGTCGTGAGGATCCACGAGCCTCTCCAGAGAAACCACCGCAGGGCTCCGGCCCAGTGCCAAGGACAGCAGGAACCAGGACATAGGCATCTTCCAGGTGCTAGACAGCACCCAGGCCTGAGGCCCTGTCCTGCCCCCCCGAGGGGGGGCAGACACCCCACCCCTGCTGCCAATCAGCCCTGTGTCCCCGGGAGAGAACAAGGGCTAGAATTCCTCTCCAGCCATGCTTTCCCACTCGGAGCCCCGACTCCGGGCCCAGTTTCAGCTGGAATGCTTTCGTTTTGACTCCCAGCAGGCAGTCGATGTTCCCGCCCCACCCTGTCCCGTCCCTCCTACCAACTCCAGGCTTAGGAGCCTGCAGCTTTGGACTGGGGTGGTGGCCTCTCCGCCTCCTCCTTGGCTGTCACCTGGCTGGGAGGAGCCCTGGGCGGGCGGCACAGCTGGAATCTTGCTGAGTAAGGTAACTCTTACCCCAGATCTCACCCAAAACAGAGAGGACGATTGAGAAGACCCCCCCCCCCCCCGGCTTGTAGCATCTTGGGCGTTTCCACTTCCTGTATGACCCAAGGATCCACTGGCCCACTGGGTCCCTTTACCAGATACCTAGGATCTTCATACACTTCCCTGGACCTCAGTGACACAGCAGCTCTGAAGTGGGCTCCTGCCCACTGCCTGGCCTGGGTTCAAGGGGATGGAGGGGCAGGCAGGGCCTGGGAGACCCAGAACTCAGCAGTGGGTCTGCCGTGCTGTGGTTGGGAGTGGGGAGACACACGGTGCCTAGCTGAGCTTTGGGTTTTCCTTTGCTCTCAGAAGAATCACATCGAGGAAAGGATCCAGGAGGTACTGGGCCCTCCTTGCCCTCCACAGGCACGGCTTGTGGTAATGAGGCCACGGGTGACATTCTGAGTGAGAGGACTTGAGCTGATGAGCTGTCCTAGAACAAGCCTAGGGCAGGCCCAGGCACACAAGAGCAGCACACGGTGTTCCTTAATTTATCTGCTAGGTTCGCTTTTATTCACCTTTCTGGATGAGTGCAAACCCTCTCTCACCAATTGTGGTGGCTCAGGCCTTTAATCCCAGCACTCAGGAGGCAGAGACAGGGAGCTCTCTCTTTGTCCCAGGCTATCCAGGGCTACACAGTGTCTATCTCAAACAAACAAACACAAAATCAAACAAAAAAAAAAAAATCAAACTACCTCTGGAGAGGGCCTCCCTCTGGGAAAGGGTGACCGACCCCTTGCTTACAAGGGGTTTCTCTCAACTCCGCTGAGCAGAACCACCTTCAAGACCTTGACAGACAAAGCCTGTTTCCCAACCCTGGCCCAGCTCTCCAGCCTGGGCTAGAATGTATGGTGCAGGTGGCTGTCTTTGCAGTTTCCAAAAAGAAATGGAAAAGCGGCCCCTCCTCCTCGGGAAGGGCTGAGGAGCTATCAAGAAAGCCCAATTTTCTCCCAGGGACTCTGAGAGGAAGCATGTGTGAGAGGAAAGCTGGGCCAAGTTTGGGGCCTAGGGTGAGTCTTACAGTTTGGTGGGGGCAAGAAGCACCCCAAGAGTACAAGCCTGAGGCCCCATTCTGGAGTTCCAGCTGTTGCTCCATAGGCTGAGGCTACAGACAACTGGAACGGCAGGGATGATCGGCTGAGTCTTGGTGGTCAACTTTGGCGGCGAGTTCCAGCCGGTGACACAGCTCCAGGCGGTTTTTCAAGCACCGCTTAGCCCCAAGGTGACTCCAGCTGGTGGCTAGGGTGGCAGGCCGAGCATCCAGAGCCCTCAGCAGGCGCGGCAGGTCACGAAGCAGGCGGTAGCGTGGCAGAGTGCGCAGAGGCCGGGGGATGTCGCCTTTGGCGCAGAGGCGACTGAAGTAGGCAAGCAGCAGCCGGCTTGGGGCAGCGCAGAGCAGGGTGCGAAGGGACGCGGTGTGTGGGTCGCCGCTGCTGCCGGCCGGGCTGGGGCCTGCACAGTTCCACAGCAGCAGCACCGTGCCTTGCTCCCGCGCCACGCGCTCCCGCGCCGCCCAGAGCCACGGCAGTGGTCCAATGCGTGCCACATGCGTCCCCTCCCAGAGATCCACGATGACGTCGCGCCCGCCGCCCAGCGCGGTCCGCAGCAGTTCGGCCAACGCTCCCACCAGACGCCGCTGTGCCTCTGAGTCGGCTGCATGCAGTAGTAAAATTGGCCGCGCTTGGCCTGGGCCTGGGGACCCGAGCAACAGCTGAGTCAGGGTGAGCAGCTGCGGGAAAGACAGCCCAGCCCTCTCCTTGAGGCCTCTGGCCTACACTCTAGGGCGCCCTGCGTCCTTGATCCGTTCTGGGAGTCAGTACCCCCATACTGCTGAGCCTCTCTGGTGCTTATAGGCTACTGAGGAAAACGTGCGGCTTCTGGTGCACAGCAGACTGGATTGTAAACACCCTCCTACCCCGACCCCTAGCCTCGTCTCTTGCCAGCTTGGTGGTACAGATACAATCTGCACCCACGAGCCGCTTGCCCTGCCTTAACCATTCCTGCCCACTAGGGGGCCTAAGGCTAGCGGTCTGTGCTTTGTCCCCAGCTCGGTCAAAAGGTGCTAGGAAAGTCTGAATCTCTGGCTACCCGCGGTGAGCTTACCAGGCAGCATGCGCCGACAGAGGAGGCTCAGAACTATGCCCAGGAGAGTGGCGAGGCCCAGCAGTGCCAGGATCAAGAGCCCCAGGTGCCTATGGGAGACTGAATCAAGCAGGGTGAAGCCAAGCCATCTCTTCAGCGCCCAAGCTCCCTCTCCCCTCATCCAAGAACTCACCATCAGGACACAAAAGGTGCTTCCAGGCAAACTGGACATCTGACCTCCACACCTGAGGACACAGGGCCCCACTCATGTGAGCCAGAGCACCCTCTTCCTCCCAGGGAAGGAGTCCCCACTGGCCTCCAGTTTTGTGTCCGGTACAATCTCCTGGACAGACACAGACCAGGTCAAGGTGGCAAACGCCAGTGAGACCACAGCGGCTCCCACAGTTGGCCTGGGCTGACGAGCACAGACCAGCTGAATTAGTCAGCCACCACTGAGTGCTAGGCCTTGTCACCACGCCTTGTAGACACACAGCACTGGGTTTTCTCATTTTTTGTGGGAAGGCAAAAATATCAGTGTTTTGTTTGTTTTGTTTTGAAGATAACATGTAACGAGCAACCACTAATTCCAATTTAAAACACTTGGCCAAACCAAATACATTTATGGGCTCTGTGCCAGGGGCTCTGTGAGGAGTGAGGGCAGGATTTCTTACCAGGATGCAACTCCCCGGCCTCAAGAAGGGAATGATGAGATCTAAAGTCGCTGGGACTGAGCCCTGGGTCTGTAGGGACAAAGGATAGAATGGTTGTCCCCATATAGGCAAATCTGATAGTCTCACCCACCCCATCCTACCTAGGTAAAGGGCCCAGTGCCACCTCCAGAAGACTTCCCCAAATATTAACTGCTGCAGCTGAACTAACATCACACACACACACACACACACACACACACACACACACACACACGAGTGCCGCCATGAGGAAGAAGGTGAGCACAGACATTGTCTTTGTCCTGCACATGTGTGTGTCTCTTCACTTCCCTGCACAACTGAGGAGGCATCTTGTCCACTGGGAAGAATGAGCTGTAAATGCTTCACTATGGTCTTTCTAGTTCCTGGGTTTGTGACCTTTCCGTGGGTTTGAGTGATATCTCCTCCCTCCCCAGTCTCAGATTCTTTACTGGCATATGAGGGCCAATAATCTTCAGTGGGTTACTGGAAGCATTAAATGGAAATATGCATATGGATGATTTTAATAAACTGATGTTAGAAGCAGCTGTTATTAGGCTAAGGAACGGGGGACGAAGCCTGTATTCCGTGCTCTTCTTACGCCTCCCTGGTGCGTAGCACAGGGTGGGCCCAGAGCAGCACTTGAGGAGAACTGTCTACAGATGAGACTGTTAGTTACGGGTTGGCCAGTCATCTCTGCCCTGTCTTAGCACCGCCCACCTTCTCCTCTGTACCCCTCGCCTGCCTGGCTCCACTCTCGAGGCCACTGTCAAGCACTAGATACTCTCAGGTCTCAAACATTTGCTACCCCTGTGTGGGAGCCCAGAGAACTCCAGCTGCAAGGGAGCCTTTGAGGGAGGACTGTAGAGAGCACAGGATGCTGGCTCAGCTTAGTGCTGTGGTTTTGCAACTGTGGTTTTTAAATCAGAAACACAGAACAAAGTCAGCTAGTCATCCTGCTCTTAGTCTGCATGACAGAGTTACACCAGAGGAGTACTGTACAGTGAGCCCTTCGGCTTCTAGGGGTCTCTTGAGAGTTGGTGAATGTGATTTTTTTTTTTTAAATAAAAAACGGCCCCCATAGGCCCGTAGGGAGCAGCACTTTTAGGAGGTGTGGCCTTGTTGGAGGAGGTGTCACTAGGGCTAGCCTTTGAGGTCTCAGATGCTCAAGCCAGGTCTTGTGTGTGACACTTTTTCACCTCTGCTGCCTCTGGATCACAGTGTAGAACTCCCAGCTCCCTCTCCAGCACCACGTCTGCCTGCATGCCGCCATGCTTCCCACCATGACAATAATGGAATAAACCTCTGAACTGTAAGCCAGCCCCAATTAGAAGTTTTCCTACTGGGTGGTGGTGGCGCACACCTTTAATCCCAGCACTCAGGAGAACAGAGGCAGGAGGATCTCTGTGAACTTGAGGCCAGCCTGGTCTACATAGAGAGTTCCAGGACAGCCAGGGATACACAGAGAGACCCTGTCTCAAAACACCACCTGCCCCCCCTGAGAAAAGTTTTCCTTTACAAGCATTGCTGTGGTCATGGTGTCTATTCACAGCAATAGAAACCCTAAGACAATGAACCTTCATACTAGTGCCTCGTGGAAGCATGAGAGCTGGGAGAGGACAGCTGGGGTGAGGGTAGCACCACTATACAATGCAGGGCTGAGGAAATGACTCAGTACCTGTACTGTCTGTGCAAGCAGAAGCATCTGAGTTCAAATCCCAACCATCCAGATTTAAGAGAGAGAGAGAGAGAGAGAGAGAGAGAGAGAGAGAGAGAGAGAGCCTGCCTGGTGGTGGTGACACATGCCTTTAACCCCAGCACTCGGAAAGCAGAGGCAGGTGGATCTCTCATTTTGAGAGCAGCCTGTCTACAGTGTGAGTTCCAGGACAGCCAGGGCTACACAGAGAAACCCTGTCTGGGGGAGGCAAAAAAAAGCCAGGTGTGGCTGTATATTCATGCAACCCTAGCACTGGGGATCAGAGACAGGTGAATCCCAATATCTCACTGGGCTTCCACCATAGCTAAAGTCAGCTCCAGGTTCAGTGAGAGACCTTGTCTCAAAGGAGTAAGGTGGAAATGAATAGAGGACCTCTGGACTCTTCATTCACGCCTACAGGCATGCATATCTACACACATAGGCTACACCACACATACAATGTGGCAGCAGCTTCGGTGGGCTAGAGGGTGGCTGACGGTGGCAATGTCAGCGCCTGGGCTCTATTCTCTTTGTAACTGAGGAACTGAAAGCTCAGGAACTCCCTCATGAAGGACCCCACGGATTGACGGAGGACCAGCGGTCCAAGACTGATCGAGTAAATAATCCAGGGCGCGTGATAGGATGCAGGGGGTCCGCCTCACTGAAGCAACAGGGAGGTTAGGGATGTGCATTGGCCAACCTGGTGGGAAGCAAACCCCAGCTAGGCCGTACCTGGCTGACGCTATACACAGTAGGCATCAGGGTATCCAGCTCCAAGCCTGGGGTACTCCAGGCAGCGCTGAAGGTAGCATACGTCCCCGAGGAAAAGTGCAGGGTCAGTTGCTGGCCCTGGGTAGTCATGCTCACAGTCCAGGACGGGAGAGACCCTGTTTGTGGAAGGTGATCAGGGCTGGGTTGTGCTGGGCCTGGAGGTCACAGGCAAGTGAGGGTGAGATGTGAAAGAGGGATTCCTTATTGACTCACCGCTCTGGTGGGGACATTCAATATGGCTGCTGTTTTCAAAAGAAAACTGAGAAACACAAGAGTGTCCAGTCAGCGAGATTCAGTCCCTTCCTCCCTCCTCCCACTGCCAGCCCCTGCCCATGGTTGTACCTTAAAGCAGAGCTGGGGGTGCAGGTCCACATTCTCCAGGACATACCACTGTTAAAGAGAGCGGAGTTCATCAGGGAAAAGGTCTCTGGGCCCCAACCCGGCCCACCTCAGTCCTGGAGGGAGGGGATGTCCTTACTCCTTCTGATTCCTGTGCTGTGGCATTAGGGAGGGTTTCACAGGGCATGAGTGGGTCCTGTCTCTGGCAGAGGGAGGCCTCCAGTTTCAGTGGGCAACGGAGCGTCAGAGCCATGACCATCTGATCGTGCCGACTGTAGTCAGTGAAGTGGACTGACTTCCAGAAGTCCGAGCCATCTGGGCAGGTGGCAGGTCCAAGGATGAGGCCACCGCCCAGCTGTAACTCCATCTCCCTACCCCTACCCCAGGGCACCAGGAGAAAATACCAAAGGACCAGCACAATTCCAGGCTTCACAGGAGCTCAGCAGGAGAGCACTCCTCCCCCCTCTCTCCTTCCTTCCCTCTCCCCTCCCTCCCTTCTTCCCTTCCTCCCTTCCTACCAGCTTTCTTGGCTTTACCTTTCCATCCTGGGCCTCCACACTGAACACCCCTTACTGTACCCCATACTCAAAATCTGTGTAGGCTCCTCTCAGAATCTGAATGTCTGCTCCCCTGCCTCTTCTTTCTAAATCTCGTCCATTTCCTGAGCTCAGGGGCCAGCTCCTCTGAGACCCTCTCTGCTCACAACAGTGTCCCTGGGCTTCTCCTCTCCTGAGTTGGTGCCCTGCAGACCTGATGATGACCTGCCTGTGTGTGTAGCTTTGTGTTACTTGTACCTGAGTGTCCTCTCTTCTCAAGGTCACCACTGTGCATACAGCATCCAGACAACACCAGCCTCTTTCCCCGAAAATATTTCATTCAAGCCTCATAAACAGTTTTGATTTTATAGACGGGGGAAGGGGGCTCTGGGGTAATCCACAGCAGAGCTGAAAAGGGAGCCTAGGTCTCTGGTTGGTCCTCTCACACATCACTCCCTGGGTGGTCCTCTTCCTCTCATCATGTTCAGCACTCAGGAGCTCAACTGCAGATTAACAGCTAGACACTGTGGCCCTTTCCCCCTGGCTACAGAAAAAAAAAAGTTCTCACGCCATCTGGGGTCTTCCTCCATCACACACACACACACACACACACACACACACACACACATACATACATACACACACACACACACACACAGAGAGAGAGGGGGCGGGTATGAATGTGCATCAGGATTAATACAAACAGCACTCACAGGTTTCAGGCCAGCTCTGGAAGGGACACTTTTTACGCCTCACCGTGTCCTCTTGCAGGTAGGAGGCCTGGTGAGCATAGAGAAAATCAAGGAAACGGCTTTTCTGAAATCATCATTCTGGATCTAGCTTACTGCAATGAAGCAGCTTGAGCTGTAGGACACTAATCAGGGAGCCATGTGGAGCATGGGCAAGGGTTAGGGCTCCAGAGCCAGGAGAGAGCAGCAAATGAGGGCCTGACGCCTCCTGTCCCCAAAGAACTATCCCAGCAACGAAGAAGTCCTGAGGGTCACATCTGTCAATTTCAGGCTTTCTGACCTCCATTCTGGACTTTCTCAAGGTACCCAGCACCCTGTGTGGACTCCTCATTCTGATTCCCTAAGAGTCACCGGCTGTCTCCTCTGGCAGTTTCTTGTTTCCCAGGTCTCTGTCTACACCCCCCTGTTAGTTCCTGTCTTCCCCCTAAAAATTTCCAAAGCATCTTTATCTTCAGACTTACAAGGAGAGATGGAGGACTCCAATGGAGGGCTGGAAAGGACATGACTTTGGGAGGAATATGCAACCTTGGCTCTCAAGAACACAGTGATGATGGCTGTTTATTCTGTGTCTGTGAGCTGAAGCCAAGTCTGGGCCAGGGAAGGCAGCATCCAGGCAGGGCTGAGGTGGAACTGGCTGGGACTGCCTAGGACCCTTCTGCCTCTGAACACACGTGGCCTAGCCAGCACCAGTTTCCTAAGCATCCCAGCAGTCTGGTCCTTTTGGAGTCTGTCCTTCATGCTTGCTCTATCACCAAATCATCTCCGTCCTTCCCTAGTCCTTTGCAAGTTGACTTACTGGAGATTCGGTTAGACAAGGAGCCATGGTTAACCCACGTTTCCCTGTGCTCACCTCTATGCACATGCAGGGCAGGAGGAATTCATAGGGCAGGTCTGTAGTGTGGCCCCCAGGCACAATTTTCTGTTGATAAAACCACAAAGGGAGAGAAAAAGAGACACCTAAGAAAAAGCATGGACACTATGGACAAGGCAGGAGGAAGCTGGAACCTTGGACAATACACCTTACGTTCCTACTCCATGAAACTTATTTCTCCCTCTCATAGTATAGATCTCGGTTCTATACTCTGGCCATTTGCTTGAGGTACTCGACAAGGAACAGGGGTAGGGAAAAGACTACCCATTTCTTGAGCTCCAATTGTATGCCATGCAGGATGTTAGAAGCATCAACTCTGCTAAAGGCTAGCATCACCTTGACGTTAGAGGGTACAGTCATTACAGACATGAAGTGAGCCGAGGGACTCCAGAGCATGGCATCAGTCTCTGCACGTGATACCCAGCCACGTGCAGAGGCATCTGTGATGAGCGGAGGTTGAAGTGGGCTGCTAGGGCCTGGACTGTGAGATGGGGGGTAGGTACCATTTTCGGAGGATTAGACAAAAGGTGTAAGAGGGAGAACAGCAAGACATGTGTGACAGTTGGTCAAATTATCAGGGAACGGCCGGGCGGTGGTGGCACACACCTTTAATCCCAGCACTCGGGAGGCAGAGGCAGGTGGATCTTTGTGAGTTCGAGGCCAGCCTGGTCTACAGAGCTAGTCTAGGACAGACTCCAAAGCTACAGAGAAACCCTGTCTCGAAAAACCACACACACACACACACACACACACAAAAAAAAAATCATCAGGGAACGGCCTCTTGAGGAAATAACAAAGCTTTTGTCGTTGTTTTTCTTAAGACTCACGTACCCCAAACTGACCTCAGACTCATTATATATCCAAGGAAGACCTTGCATTTCTGAGCCTCCTGCTTCCACCCCCCCACCCCATTTGTACAATGCCAGAGATCAAGCATGCTGGGCAAGAACTCTACCAACTGAGCTGTCTCCAGCCCTCGCAAAGGTCTCTTAATTTGACCCAAATCACACCAAGGGTCCTCTCCCTAGCCTAGCCAGCACGTTTCCTAACCATCCCAGTAGTCTGGTCCTACCATACTCATTTCTTTCTGGTCTCTCAAGTAACATAGCCCACCACCTTTTCTGCCTAGTCCAAAAAAAAGTCTTAGTGCTACCTACCTCATTTTATAAGGAAGTTTTGGACAACTACTTTTCTTGTCTGGGAAATCCCACCGCCATTCACTGAAAATTTGAGTAATGTGTCTCTACAGGGTGTGGAACTCCATACCTGGGTATCAAAGGGACTGCTCATGTCTTCACATTCCAGTGTCCACTGGTAACAAAGACGCACACTAGCCTCTGGGCCTGGAGGAATAGTCACCCGAATAGCCTGTGCCTCGAGCAGCAAATCAAAGGAGAATTCAGGTCCTAGGGAGAAGGGAGATTCAGTGACCCCGGCTCAGGTAAGGCTGAAACCATCTTCTGTCACTCATCCCGCCTACCTCCAAGCTTTTGGGAACCTGCTCCAGGAAGATGCTCTACGCCTTCTGCATCTGAAGGCTGGGTCCTTTTGGAGCGTGGTCCTTTGCGAGAGATAGCTGGGAAGGGGTTGGAAATGCGATGGCCTTCCAGAGATGGGGAAAGGCTGCCTAGCAGCTTCCTCTGCAAGCCGAGAACAAAGTGGGGTTAAGACAGGATCCGGGAAGCCCGCTTTCTAGTTCTGCCTTTGAAACCGGAGAGACCACCGGCAAAGTTTCAAGTTCTTTGGGCCTCAGTTTCCCTCACTGTATAATCTCCACATTTTCAAACTCCCTCTTGTAGCTGGAGAACAAAATAAGGGGCAAAAAAGAAAGGGGTTGCGGGCCATAGGGTAGAGCTGCAAGTGACAGGGTACCTGGGAGGATGCTGGTGTCCGGCGCCTCCAGTAGAATTCAAACTTACGAGGACTTTTAGATTTCTTCACCAAGAGAGGGAACCAGCCCCACTGAAGGCCTGTAGGAGGGAGACACACTCCTTACCTGGGCATTGTTGGCCCCTGTCCTACCTGTGATGTGACCAAACGTTGGGTAGAAAGTCAACAGAAATCAAGGACAGCAATGATATCAAGCTTCTTAGGTGGCAAAAATTATGATTCAGTAAAAATGAATGAAGACCCTTCATGGCTCAGTGCACACAGAAGAGAGGGCAGAAAGAATGTGAGAACCAGACATGGCATGGCTGTTGTGTTTGTGATCCCACTGCAGCGGTGGTCACCTGCACAAGATCTGCACAAGGTCAAGCCAACGAGCTCAGTCCACATTCCAGCAGGCAGACTCACTAACTGGACTCAGTGAGTTACAGACAAACAGAGCAAGGCATGGTTTTATACCTGTATTGAGAGGCAGAGGCAGGCAGATCTCTTGATTTTGAGGCCAGCCTAGTCTATTTCGCAAGTTCCAGGTGAGCCAGGACTACACAGTGAGCCTCTGTCTCAGAAAGCTGAGGGCTGTGTGTGTGTGGACAGATGGGTCAGCAGTTCAGAGCACTTGCTGTTCTTAAAAGAACCAGGATTGGTTCCTCACACCCACATGGTGGCTCACAACCATCTATAACTCCAGTGCTACCAGGATTTGATGCTTCCATGGGTACTACATGGATGTAATACACACATATACATGCAAGCAAAACACTCAGACACATAAAATAAATTTTTTAAAAAAAGACACAAATGTGGGACAATGATGTATTGGGAGTTATCCAAGGGAAGTGGGAGGGAGGAATTGTGGGTGGGTTTGATCAAGATAGATTGTATGCGGTGGTAGCGCACACCTTTAGTCCCAGCACTCGGGAGGCAGAGCCAGGCAGATCTCTGTGAGTTCAAGGCCAGCCTGGTCTACAGAGCGAGATCCAGGACAGGCACCAAAACTACACAGAGAAACCCTGTCTCGAAAAAAAAAAAAAAAATAGATCGTATGCATGTATGAGATTGTCAAATAATAAATACAAGATGTTTTATTTGTTTTTAAAATCTTTAGGCTTATTTATTTTCTTTTATGTGTATGAGTGTTTGCCTGATATATCTCTGTGTGTGTGTGTGTGTGTGTGTGTGTGTATCTATGTGTGTGTGTGTGTATATATATATATATATCTGTGTGTGTGTGTGTGTGTGTGCACCATGTGCATGCCTGGTGCCTGCTGAGATCAGAAGAAGGTACTGGATTTCCTGGAACTAGAGTTACAGATAATTGTGAGCCACTATGTGGGTGCTGGGAATCAAATACTGATCCTCTGGAAGAGCAGCAAGTGCTCTTAGTAATTGAGTCATCTCTCTACCTCTAACAAAATATATCTAAAACTAAATAAAACAAACAAGAATTTCGTAAGTAGAGAAAAATGCACACACACACACACACACACACACACACACACACACACACACACCTCCCACAAAGACAGGTGTTAATTCTAATATGATTCCTTTCTTCTTTGCTTTTTGGGTTTTTTTTTGTTGTTGTTGTTTTTGTTTTTGTTTTTGTTTTTAGATTTATTTACTTATTACGTATACAGCATGTATCCCTGTAGGCCAGAAGAGGGCACCAGATCTCATTACAGATGGTTGTGAGCCACCATGTGGTTGCTGGGAATTGAACTCAGGACCTCTGGAAGAGCAGTCAGTGCTCTTAACCTCTGAGCCATCTCTCCAGCCCTTGTTTTTTTTTTTTTGAGACAGGGTTTCTCTGTGTAACCCTGGCTGTCCTGGAACTCACCCTGTAGACCAGGTTGGCCTTGAACTCAGAGATCCACCTGCCTCTGCCTCCCAAATGCGGGGATTAAAGGCATGTGCCACCACCGCCCAGCTGTAGCATGATTTCTAATGGTGAAAAATTTTAAACTAACTTGTTGTGACTTTATTTTATGTTTAATTATGTGCATGTATAGGTATATGTATAGGTACATACAAATGAGTGCAGGTGCTTGAGAGATCAGAAACATCAGATCCCTTGGAGTTGGGGCTGCAGACAGATGTAAGCTTCCTGACATGGGAATAGAGCTCAGGTCCTCTGCAAGAGCATTTAGTACTCTTGACTGCTGAGCTCTCTCTCCATCCCCTATAACTGCTAGTTTTCAGGTGTGTGTTCAGTGTATACCAAGTGAGTCAATGAAACAGCAGAGTGACAATCCCATTTTACAGATGGAAAGTAACGATAGCAAGTCCATAGGACACACGGATTTTAGGGATTGGTACCAGATGAAAGGTGGTACCCCCACAAAGATACAGATGTCCCAGGAGTGTTTGTCATGATGTGCTTGCTATTCTAGATGCTCTAAGTCCCTGCTGAGGTTAACAGGACAAAAATGTGTTCCAGTATGACAACTGACACTCAGCCTAGGTACCGATTCTTCAGCTGGCCCTAGTTCAGACCTCCACTGAGAACGGCTCAAAGGCTGCTTTTCCTACCTGAAGGATGTGACACCAGACGCAGGCACAAACAGCAGGGCCAGTGCCAGGGCTTTGTGGCCAGGAGGGTAGGGCAGGGAGTCTGAGCGGAACTTCCTGTGTCAAATAGAAAGTCGGCACAGTAACACACAGGTGTAAGCCATTCCTTGGGAGGCTGCGATGGGCGGTGGTGGTGCACGCCTTTGATCCCCGCACTCAGGAGGCAGAGGCAGGTGGATCTCTGTGAGTTCGAGGCCAGCCTGGTCTACAGTGTGAGTTCTAGGACAGCCAGGAATATACAGAGAAACCCTGTCTCGAAAAACCATCAACAAACAAACAAACAAACAAATAATGGAGGCTTTGGTATTACATAGTGAGACCCTGTCTCAAAACAAAAACAAAAAGATAAAATGGTAGGGTCTAAGGAGGTCCCATCTACCTCCTCCAAACTGGATTTAAGGTTGGGCTCTGACATACCTCTTTTGTACAATCTTGGGTAAGTTACTGGACAGGTGCCAGACTGCTCATCCATCAAGTGGGAGTGTCAGAAGGACCAAGTAACTCAGTGCATGGGGAGAGAGCTTGGTGAAGTAGAATGCACCATGAAGTATGAGCGAATACTGTTCCTGATCAAATGAAGGGCAGTGGTAGACCGCCAACCGTACAGAGTACCTGGAGATTCGCCACATGCCCACTCCACCCTCCCCACGGGGGAGCAGCATCGGCTCATCACAACCATTTCTCCTCTACTCCTGAGCTCAGAAGCCCAGGGTCAGATGGGACAGCGAAGAACGTTGCCCGAGTAGTCAGAGAGTCTGTATTACAGTGCAAATCTAGACTTGCCCTCCACTTTCTCGTTGATACTAGACTATTCCTCGGGTTGGGAACCAAAATTGACATGGACGGCTCACTGGGACCTGAGCTCGGGGGAGCATGGGGAAGAGAAGCAGAACAAGAAATAAGACTCACCAGCAAAACTCTTATCCTGAAGGTACAGGGCCCAGGAGGGAAAAGAAAGGAGAGAGGCATCATTAGAAGGGACTTGCGTAAGGAGCGTTCTCCCTGAACTCTGTGTCAATCATCCCGTTCTGGACCCACAGCTGTCCATCCACTCCAGCTGTTTTCTTCGGTTCCACCCTGCCAAGGACCTCAGCATACCAGACCCTTATCAGTCCCTTCAAGACCACATAGTGGACACAGTGGGGCCGCCAGTAGAGCACAGGGACTTCAGAGGTAGGAAAGGGCAGGCAGGAGAATGGGGAGTTCTGCTCTGCGCCAAGTGTCCCCCCACCCTAGCAGCAGGACCTTACCACATAGGAGGCCAGTAGACAGCGGCTGGTCCAGTGTGGCAGGAGGAGAGGCAGGAGCAAGGGTGCCAATCTGGAGCTCCCCATGAGCTTCTGCAGGATCAGGGCACAGAGACCATGGCTTTGTTGTCTGCAGCAGGGCAGCAGGGCCTGGGCCTGGAGCTGTGAGAAGCACACAGTACCAGCAGGCGCTCTCACCTAGCCCTGCCCAGGATCCACCCTGCCCCGAAGCTCCTCCTCTATCCTAACCAGCAGGCTAGGTCACATTCCTTCTCCGGAGCCAGGGCACTGAGGAAGGCTTGTTCACTTGTTCGCCTGTTTGGTAGAAAGCCTTACTGCTCTCACGTCGCAGGGGGCTCTTGGTGTGGTGGAGAGTTAACAGGAAAGGGACCAGCACCCTGTTGTGGAGGTGCACCCACTCTTAACCCCTCCTGCTCCTAAAACACTGCAGATCTGATGCCGTCTATTAGTCTGCTCTAGAACTTGGATCTGCCATAGACAGTTACACATCTTTCATTTTGAGAACTAACAGCTATTCTGCACTTGTCTACACCGAATGTTGAAGATAAAGAAGTGATTGGTGCACCATTTAAAGTCAGGCCAAATGTAAGTAAACATTATATAACACAAATAAGCCTCTGTGTTCCCCATATGCACTCTGGCTCCCCACCGGGCTGGCTTTCAAGGAAGGCCCAGCTTTCTTTAGCTCATTAGCCTCTTCCAACTCTTCTCAACTCCAGGTCAGAGTGGTCTCCAGCTTCAGGGACCCACTGAGTAATACAGCTTGCTCAGGAAGCCCCAGAACTGACAGCTGAGCTCTGGAGCAGAGGGAGCAGCCCTACGCACTGACCTGGTTTCCTGTGGTTTCCGGTGCAGGAAAAAGCTGACAAGGCTCCAGGCTTTGTGGGGACCCTCCCCATCATCTCACAGCTTCCTTCCACTCACGGAGCGCTTGAGCTACCTCAGCCCTCACCTTGGCAATGCCCAGGTTTGGGGCCTGTCCACTGGGTCAATGCATCTTGGTATTGCTATTGTCTCTCCTTTTTAAATTAATTTTAAAAAATTAGCGCTCTCTCTCTCTCTCTCTCTCTCTCTCTCTCTCTCTCTCTGTGTGTGTGTGTGTGTGTGTGTGTGTGTGTGTGTGTGTTGTATGCATAGGTGGGCAGGTGCACTTGCCCATGCAGGCTTATGTAGAGGCCAGAGGCTGACACCAGGGTGTCTTCCTGATTTATCTCTGCCTTGTTTTGAGACAGGATCTTTCTCTGAACCTAGAGCTTGCTGTTTCAGCTAAGGCTGCTGGGGCCGCAAGCCCCTAGGATCCACCTGTCTCTTCTACTCAATGCTGAAGCTACAGGTATATTCTGCTACGGTCTGGCATTATGTGGGTGCTGTAGCCCAGAACTCAGGTTCTAATGCTTATGCAGCAAGCATTTCACATCTGCCCAGTCCCGTTATTATTATTATCATCAAGACAGGCTCTCATGTTCTCTATGTAGCCTAAAGATGTCCTTCAACTCCTGATCCTCCTACCTCCACTTCCCAAGTGCTGAGATTCCTGGCATGAACCACCACGTCCAGTTTCTTCCGTGCTGGAGACTGATTCCAGGGTTTCCTGCTAGGCAGGCACACTAGCAACAAAGCTACATCCTAACTCCAACATTCTGTCCTTCTGAGATTCAGTCTGGGCCACCTTTCAGAAACATGACCGCAGCCTTCTTTGGGCCACTCCTAAATCTTTTGGGCCACATCTGAAGTCCCCAATCTACCTATGACCCTCTTGCTTTTGCATTCATACACTTTTTGTTGTTGTTTTTGGGTTTTTGTTTGTTTTTTGAGGCAGGGTTTCACTGTGTAGCCTTGGTCATCCTGGAACTCATGCTACAGACCAGGCTAGCCTCGAACTCACAGAGATCCACCTACCTGCCTCTGCCTCCCAAGTGCTGGGATTAAAGATGTGAGCCACTACCACCCAGTATAATAAACAATATTTTTTAAAAGGAAATAAAAAGAGGGCTGGGGATAGACTCAGTGGCAGAGCACTTGCTTAGTGTACGTAAGGCCGTGGGTTCAATCCCCGTGTTCTTGCAGTGACAGTCAGGGAGCAGGTGCTCCTCGGCTGAGTGAGCATCAACCTTATATGATACATTTCATCTAAGTAGCTTATCTACTTCCAGTTCACAAAGCAACAGCAATATTTGATCCCTCTAAACACCTCGTGAGGCAGATAAGTGAGAATTATTCAATTTCATAAGGAGAGAAATAAGGAAACAGAAGGGAAAGTGGTTTGGTCAAGGTCAAAGTCTATCGCCCAGGAAGCTGCACTTGAGCTGCACTTGAGCTGCACTTGAGCGGGCCCTCCCAACCTGCTGTCATCCTGTAGTCTCTGACCAACAGGGTCAGCTGTCAATGCTGCCTCGTGTCAACCTCAAGTCAGTGAGATCCAGAGAGCAGAAAAGGTGGTCTAGCCAGACTAAGCATGGCATCAAGGGTCTTCCTCCAATTCTACCTCATGGAGGTCCGACACACATTAAACTTTTTTTTAAGTCTTATTATTTTTTCTAATGTATATGGATGTTCTATGGCATGTAGGTATGTGCATCATGTATGTGCTGGGTGCCCTTAGAGATCAGAAAGGTATAGAGTGTCTGGAACTGGAGGTACAGATGGTTATGAGCCACCATGGGGGTGCTGGAATCAAACCCGGGTCCTCTCCAAGAGAAACAGGTGTTCTTATCCCCTGAGCCATCTCTCAGTGCCACCACGAGTTTTCTGATGCCTGGCATGTGAGCTCTGTTCTACACTTGCCTTTCTTGACTCCTGGATCTTCTGGCCGGACTCTCAAGATGAGACTATTTGGTCAGTTGCTTCCTGATGGTGGCTAAAGTATGGTCAGAAAAGCAGGAAAGAAATGGTGACAGTAAAGACATACAGATAAAGGGAGGGGAAGAGAGTGGGAGGGGACAAGAAGAGAAGACCGGAAGACAAGGGATTAGGGAGGCCAGGCATCACGGTGGCGCACACCTTCGATCCCAGCACTCCAGACACAGAGGCAGGTACATCTCTGTGAATCTGAGTCTGAGGCCAGCCTGGCCTGCATAGAGAGTTACAGGGCAGCCAGGGCTACAAGTGAGACCTTGTCAAACACACAAACAAACAACTAACAAATAAAAGACAAAGCAGAAAGTGAGAAAGGAAGTGTGTAGTTTATTGTCTTGCCGGCTTCCGTATTTGGTGTGGTTGGAGCCTGTTCCAAAAAGGGAAGGGATGAGATCAATATTTGAAACTACCCAGATCATGCCCATTGCTTTTTTTAGCTTGTTATTAGCATTACAACCCTTGAGGTCAGGCTAATGACCAGTTTTAGAAAGGGAACACTCAGGAGGACAGACCTGTCCAAAAACACACACAGCAAAGAAATGGAGAGGCAGGACAACACATCATGTCATCTGTTTTTTCTGTCAGACATATTATGTGGAGTCTGAGGGTTTCTGGATCCCATTTTGCACATAAAGTTTTAGATTTAGCAGTGATAAAGCAGGTGGAGTAAAGATGTAAGGAAGGAAATTAGAAAGTGGAATGTGGTGGCATAAGCTCGTAATCCCAGTATTAGGGAGGTGGAGGCAGGAGGATTGGGAGCTACATGGTGAGTCTGAGACCGGTCTGGGTTTTCATGAGACCACGGAAAGGGAGAGGTAGGGGAGGGAGAGAGGGAGCAAGCAGGCAGACCAGGAAAGAACAAAGAAGAGGAAAAGGGTCTTAGCACAGTGAGTGATGGGTGGGCCTAGTTTAGGAGAAAGAGATTGGCAACTGTCAACAGGGAGAGTAAGAACTTAGAAGGCTGGAACAGGAGGCAACAGGGTGAGGCAACAGAGGCATCAGCACAAAAGCCTTGTGCTCTTGCAAGGTGTCTGAATCAGCTGACCAAGACTTCAGGCTCTAACGACCTTTATTTGGGGGCCAAGCAAGGGGCTCAGGAAGTTTTGGCAAGCCCTGAAGCATGCATGCTTAGTGAGAGTATGCTACGGGGGCCCCTGGCTGCCGCTTTTCTTGTCACAGTCCCTTCTAGGCATGGACTCTGGACCGGCTATGAGCAGCAGCTACAGGAGTTTCCAATAATGCTCGGTTCCTAAGGTCTGCTGGGTCTGCACTCCCTGTCAGGGCACCTTGAACATACCAGTCAGAATAATGTGGACCAAGACTGTGAAGTGTCTCTGATGCTCTTCTAGAAGGGACCAACGTCCGGCATTCTGAGACATCATTCCTAGCTAGGCATGGTGATGTACACCTACATCGCATTTGGGAGACAGAAGCAGGATTCTATAAAGAGACCCTGTCAGAAGGAGGAGAGAGGAGGAAAAGAGGAAAGAGAATTATTCCTAAAACAGGTAGACACTCTCAATTTAGGAGGCAAGCACAACACTGTTTACTAAGAAAAGGCATCTTGATATATAGACCTCTATGTACTAGAGAGTTCATACATATTTATTTCAGCCTCATAGCAATGGGAGAGACCTACAATGCCCATGTATCACATAAAAAAAACAGGCTCAGCTGGGGAGTGGAAACACCCATAACACCTCCCAGCACTTCGGAGGCAGGAGGATTGCTGAGTTCAAGGACAAGCTGAGCTACCGAGAGCGTCAGAAACTGGGGAGGATCTAAGGAGATGGCTCAGCTGAGAGAACACTGGCCTAATTAAGTGTGAGGCCCTACATAATCCCTAGGATGGCAATAAAATGTAACAAACAAAAGACAGTAAATTCCCTGGCTAGAATCTCAGCCTAATAATCATTGCTCACAGCACACAAACCTTTCTTGGAATCTAGACCATCTCTCAAGGCTCTCTCCAAAGCCTTCACTCTGTCTTGCCGTAAAGACCAGGGACCACCACCACTTTTGACATCCATATGGTGTTACAGAGTCCATAAAATGGCTTCCCACGGGCCAGAGGGACGCTGCAGTGGTTTAGAGCACTGGCTGCTCTCCTAGAAGATTTGGGTTTAATTCTCAGCACCCACATGGCAGCTCACAACCATTTGTAACTCCACTCCCAGGGGATCAGACGCCCTCTTCTGGCCTTTTTAGGCACCAGGTTCACATGTGGTGCGCAAACATACATGCTGGCAAAACACCTATGTATAGAAAAATTAATTTAAAAAAGATTAATTTACACAGGGCATGGTGGTGCACACCTTTAATCCCAGCACTTGGGAGGCAGAGGTAGGTGGATCTCTGCGAATTTGGGGCCAGCCTGGTCTAGAATGAGTT